>NC_086202.1:615000-967500 GCF_035770615.1 Melospiza melodia melodia
AACTTCATGCTCATGTGCACGTTCATGTTCAGCTCAGAACATGGATTCCCTCCCTGGCCAGAGCATGAACCCTGTGCATGCAGCAAGGGCAGGCCCAGGCTGTGCTGTGCTGCTCCTCCAGGGGAGTTGGGAAAGCACAGGGGTAGGACCCAAGGACATCCAAGTCCCCAGCACTGCTTGTTCATGTACCTGGAACCACCGATTCCCCTGCTCTGCAGTAAACGACACGAGAAAGCTTTAACACGCAATGAGAGCCACACTGTTGTGTGTTGCACATCTTCCAAGGTTTAATAGACACAAAGTGAGTCCATTGTACTTAAGACACTACAATGATTTCATTCTATTGCATGTCCTGACCCAATTACATTTCTTAGGGTACAGTATTGAATAAAAGTTCGGAAGCTTTAAAATTAACGAGTGTGTGAAATCTGTAAGTAAAATAAGCAGCAGCAATAATCTGGGGAATTTTATCAAGAATAGCTAACTTTTAAGTAATAAATACATTCCGAGTTGTGGTTTTTGCTGTTCTCCTAGTTCATTGCCGTCCGACTGGTCCAATTCTCATTCTAGGGTAAGATATGCTTAGGCCTTCCCTGCCTCACGCCAGACGAGGCTCCCAGCTCCGCGTCCCTTCACCCGTGCCGTGCACGCGGAGCGCCGTGCCCGGAGCTCACCCTGCTGCCGTCCGGGCGCACGGACTCGGTGACCCGCTAGGAGAACAGCCGTGCTCGTCTTCTGTTACCTTGGAGAGAGCAGAGAGGGAGAGGTTACTGTGGCAGAGCGGCGAGGCACACGCTGCGGCTTCCCTCTAAATATAGCCAGGAATTCTGCTGCTCCCAGCTGGCCCGGCAGGCACAGCCAGCAGCGGCTGCCGCCTGGGAGAAAGCTGCCAGGCTAACAAACCCAAAGTAAGAGTGGCATTTTCCCCAAGACCCGCACGATATGAATTTCAGTGATGATAATAAATCTCTGGTCTGGCTAAAGACTCTGGAGTCCCTGTTCGGGTGGGTTACTGTAGGTTAATCCGCCACAAGTCCCCACGGAGCGTGCCACGTGAAGAACATCTGCCTCCACTTTGCGAACACAATCTACCAAATAGGATTATTCTCCCCTTGAGAGCAGCCGTACAGAGGCTTTTCTAAGTACCTGCAAGTGCTCAAGCTGCTGACTGTGGCTGCAGTGACTGGCTGCAGTAACCCAGCTGCAGTGCCCGGCTGCGGTGCCCGCTGCAGTAACCCAGCTGCAGTGCCCAGCTGCAGTGCCCAGCTGCAGTGCACCAGCTGCAGTGCCCAGCTGCAGTGCACCAGTTGGAGTGCCAGGTTGCAGTGCCCGCTGCAGTGCCAGGCTGCAGTGCCAGGCTGCAGTGCCCAGTTGGAGTGCCAGGTTGCAGTGCCCGCTGCAGTGCCAGGCTGCAGTGCCCAGCTGCAGTGCCCAGTTGCAGTGCCAGGCTGTGGTGCCCGCTGCAGTGCTCTAGCCAGGCTGCAGTGCCAGGCTGTGGTGCCCGCTGCAGTAACCCAGCTGCAGTGCCCGGCTGCAGTGTACCAGCTGCAGTGCCCAGCTGCAGTGCACCAGTTGGAGTGCCCAGTTGCAGTGCCCGGCTGCAGTGCCCGCTGCAGTGCCCGGCTGCAGTGCCCAGTTGCAGTGCCCGGCTGCAGTGCCCGCTGCAGTGTCAGGCTGCAGTGCCCAGTTGCAGTGCCAGGCTGTGGTGCCCGCTGCAGTGCTCTAGCCAGGCTGCAGTGTGGAAGCCCTGCAAGAGTTCAAGGGGAAAATCCACTTGCCTTCAAGTGAAGAAGCCAGAAGACACATAGAACAACTTGGTGATGCAGAAGCAAGGGACAGAATGGCACGGACACCTCCACGCACTCTGACCAGCTGCAGAAGCATCACTGCACCTTGTTCCCAGCGCAATGCAGCTCCAGCGGCACAAGAATATGACCAGCCCTAAGTCTGTGCCATGCCAGCTGAGTTGGAAGTGCAGGAGACACCAGCTTGGATCTGTGCTCCTGACATACAACATTAACACCACAGAAGAGCAGATCAGAAACCTTCAAACCACCCCCAGCTGAGGTTTGTGACTTACAGAGCACAACGAACCAAGAACACCAAACACAGGAAGAGGATCACATCTCCAAAGCTGCTGACATGGCAGCAGCACTGCTTCTGCAGGCAGGGGACCCAAAGTGACACTGATTCACTCAGACTCAGCATCCAGAATGATCCTCAGCATTGCCCACACAATGCAGAATGCAAAGAGCTGATTCAATACCCAGGAACATCTGTCCCAAAAGCTGTATTCCAGAGAAGGGCTGCAATCAGGTTTCACACACTCTTTCAGTATTTGGCAGAAACTGGGAGGTCTCACCCCAGGGTTCTATTACCTGCAGCCAACAGAGTATAAGTTCATACCTAATCTTGCAGGAGAAAGTATTTGTCTTCTGATGAACAGACAGACTTTCAAGAACAACAATCTCACTTGCAGGTTTATCACCTTACACCTAGGGAAACCTTCCTGAGGCCCAGGGACCTGGAACAATGTCCCTCAAGTGGCTTTGAAAGCACTGACACTTTAGAGACATTACAGAGTGAAAAGATCTTGTCTAAACAGGAAAAAATGCATTTCCTGGCTGAGGAGGTAACAGCAAGCCCTCGGGTGGCTGGATTCTTTGGGATTCCTCACTGGGAGGAAGAAAGAATCACACCACAACGACGATGCCAAACAGGTCCCAGGGAAGGGTCCTGGCACTGCCAGGGCAGATGGGGCTCCTCCATGGGGACAGGGGCCAAACAGCTGCTCCTGAGGGCAAGTATCAGGGATTCTGTCCTGTGGGAGCAGAAAGATGGGGCTACCAGCAACAGAGCAAGCAGACTTTAAAACAGCTGGATGCTCCTTGGCTTGCAATGCTGGAACCTCGGCATGCAGCTCGGTCCCTGGGTGTGCCTGCACAGCCCTGCAGCCTGGCTGGGCACCTGCACAGCTCTGCAGCCAGGATGGGCACCTGTGCCTGCACAGCCCTGCAGCCTGGCTGGGCACCTGTGCCTGCACAGCCCTGCAGCCTGGATGGGCACCTGTGCCTGCACAGCCCTGCAGCCTGGCTGGGCACCTGCACAGCTCTGCAACCTGGCTGGGCACCTGCACCTGCACAGCCCTGCAGCCTGGCTGGGCACCTGTGCCTGCACAGCCCTGCAGCCTGGCTGGGCACCTGCACAGCTCTGCAGCCAGGATGGGCACCTGTACCTGCACAGCTCTGCAGCCTGGCTGGGCACCTGTGCCTGCACAGCCCTGCAGCCTGGATGGGCACCTGTGCCTGCACAGCCCTGCAGCCTGGCTGGGCACCTGCACAGCTCTGCAGCCAGGATGGGCACCTGTACCTGCACAGCTCTGCAGCCTGGCTGGGCACCTGTGCCTGCACAGCCCTGCAGCCTGGATGGGCACCTGTGCCTGCACAGCCCTGCAGCCTGGCTGGGCACCTGCACAGCTCTGCAGCCAGGATGGGCACCTGTGCCTGCACAGCTCTGCAGCCTGGCTGGGCACCTGCACAGCTCTGCAGCCTGGATGGGTACCTGTGCCTGCACAGCCCTGCAGCCTGGATGGGCACCTGCACCTGCACAGCCCTGCAGCCTGACTGGGCACCTGCACAGCTCTGCAGCCTGGATGGGTACCTGTGCCTGCACAGCCCTGCAGCCTGGATGGGCACCTGCACCTGCACAGCCCTGCAGCCTGACTGGGCACCTGCACAGCTCTGCAGCCTGGATGGGTACCTGTGCCTGCACAGCCCTGCAGCCTGGATGGGCACCTGCACCTGCACAGCCCTGCAGCCTGACTGGGCACCTGCACAGCCCTGCAGCCTGGATGGGCACCTGCACAGCTCTGCAGCCTGGATGGGCACCTGTGCCTGCACAGCCCTGCAGCCTGGATGGGCACCTGCACCTGCACAGCCCTGCAGCCTGGATGGGCACCTGCGCCTGCACAGCCCTGCAGCCTGGATGGGCACCTGCACCTGCACAGCCCTGCAGCCTGGATGGGCACCTGCACCTGCACAGCCCTGCAGCCTGGATGGGCACCTGCACAGCTCTGCAGCCTGGATGGGTACCTGTGCCTGCACAGCCCTGCAACCTGGATGGGCACCTGCACAGCTCAGCAGCCTGGCTGGGCACCTGTGCCTGCACAGCCCTGCAACCTGGCTGGGCACCTGCACAGCCCTGCAGCCTGGATGGGCACCTGCACAGCCCTGCAGCCTGGATGGGCACCTGTGCCTGCACAGCCCTGCAGCCTGGCTGGGCACCTGCACAGCCCTGCAGCCTGGATGGGCACCTGTGCCTGCACAGCTCTGCAGCCTGGCTCGAGGGGCATGGCCAGCCCATGACAGAGCCCTGGTGCCTGTGCACACACAGGAGTTCTCATGTGTCCAAGAGGAGCCACAGTGACTGCCCTTTGTATGCTCTCATTTCATCCCTGGAAAGCTTCAGGCATTTATGTTTAAAAACCCACTTCCAGCACGGAGCAGCAGGTGATGCTGCTGCCTTGGCCCATGTGTAACTAACACAACACCTGTGGGCTGACTCAGGACAGCCTGGGTGCTAAGCTGGATGTCCAAAGGAGAGCCAAGGCAGCCCCCCTGAAGCCAAGTGCTTGTTCATAATTAAAAAAATGAAGTTTTGGATCAAACAAAGCCATTCAGAAATCCAGATTGAGCAGCAGCAGCAGAGTGCAGAAGACAATTTATCTTTGGAGGCTGCAGCACCCCAAGTGAGCCCAAGCAGCTGATTCTGAGGATTATTTTCTAATAATAAAGCAATTAACAGCAGGCCGTAATCGAGCATCACCAAATCAGTTTCTCCAGCCATCTCTCCTTGGGGGAAATGCAGAGAGGCTGCTGCTAGCAGCCAGCTGGTGAAGTCCTTCCTTCCCATGCCTTCCTCTGCAGGAGGAAGGAAAGGGTGGCAGCTGGGATCCCCATCTCTGGCCCACTGCATGAGGTTTTGGAACTGTCTCCAGCTCTCAAGGCACCACAATCCAGCTGACTTGAGCAGGCTGGCAGCTGTGTTCTCCAACACTGGAGCTCTCAGATTCTATAATCCAAGCATCTCTATGACAAATCCTGCACTGAGGGTTTCTGCCTTTGGAAAGGACTGTTTTCCACATGAGTAAATGGCTCAGGTTATTGGCGTGCATCATAACAGAGCACGTCATCGCTCACAAGGGAAGTCGAACTAGTAATTTGCTACAATTCATTTCTCTGGGTGCAGAAAGCACACAGGAAATGTACTTCATAAAGAAACTCAGGCTGGCTGATCCTGCACTAGCAGAGACTCTTGCAGGTGAAACAGGAACTGGTACATCAGTGAAGGCATCCACCCACTCCTTTAGAAATCCATCAGCTTAGTGGGAAGAGCTCCATTACCACCTGCCCAGCTCCTCCCTGCCAGGGCAGTGACAGGCCAGGAGGACACGGCCAATGAAGGGCACAACAGGTTCCTGCAGAACAGCTCTGGCACCAGGGAGCCTCCCGCCCAGCTGAGGGCACCTTCACCCGCACGGGCACCCATCCGCTGCCCACGGGCACCCTGGGTCGGGCAGGAGCCACAGCCACAGCCCTCACACGCCGAGGGACACTGTCACCCGTGCCCGTGGCAGGGTCCTGCTGCTCCTGCTCCTGCTCCTGCTCAGGCAGAGAAAGCCCCGGGAGAAGCAAGAGAGCGCTCATGGCTGACTGCAGAGCTGCAGCCCTGGGGCACAGGCTGTGGATATGACGAGCATGAGCTCTCCAGCAGCTGAGGTATTAAGCCCCATCTGTGCCCTTGCTGCCGGACACCAGAAGCCTATTTCAGCTGCACGTAATCTCAGGATGTGCAGAGTTCATTATCTGGCTAATGCAGAGCCCATGTGTTCTGTACAGGTAGAGAGAGCACACAGAACAGCTGCAGCAAGCAGATTTAAATAAAATAAAGCAGGCCCCACGTGGTGGCACAGCCCCATCCAGCAGCCAAGACCCTCGCAGCCGCCTGCTCCCTCCCCACCAGCGGGATCGGGGACAGAACTGGAAGCACAAACGCTGCAGAACTCATGAGCTGAGACAGACAACTTCACAGGGAAGGCAAAAGCTGCACACACAAACAAAGCAAAACAAGAAACTAAATCCCTGCTTCCATGGGCAGGCAGGTGTTCAGCCACCTCCAGGAGAACAGGGCCCTACCACATTTAACTGTGACTTGGGAAAACAAATGTCATCACCCCAAATGTCCCCCCTTCCTCCTTCTTCCCCCCACTTTATATACTAAGTATGACATCATACGGACTGGAATAGCCCTGGGCCAGCTGGGGTCACCTGTCCTGGCCGTGTCCCTTCCCAACCTCCCACACACCCTCAGCCCCCTCCCCAGCATGGCTGTGCGAGGGGCAGGAACAGCCTCGGCTCTGTGCAAGTCCTGTGCACCAGTAACAAAAACATCTCTATTTTACCAACCCTGTGTTCAGCACAAATCCAAAACGCAGCCCCAAATCCATCACTGTGAAAAAAGCTAACTGTAGCCTGGCCAAAACCAGCACATCCCAGCTCGTGCTCACCTCATCTCGCAGGTGAGCAGCTCTGTAAGCCTTTCACAGCAGGAGCAGAGCTTGTCACTCAGCCCACACACTCCTGCTCACCTCGGTGCCAGCTCCACTGATGGCAACTCATGGATAAAACTGAACACATCAAGGCTGAAAAACAACAGCCTTTGCATCAATTTTTGGGATCAAAGTCCCACTTTTCATACCTGAATGTGAAAATGAGAAATATTCAATTGTTCAACAGCAGGCTGGATGTGGCTTGCAGCAACGTGGGATAGTGGAAGGTGTCCCTACGGCAGGGAGTGGAACAAAATGATCTTTAAGGTATCTCCAGCCCAAACCCATCTGTGGCTGTACAGTTTGTGTCACCCACTGTGTCAGGCAGCCCCACGAGCCAAGCAGCTGCATGTGCCATTAGCAGGGCACGGCTGCTCTGCGAGGATCCTGTTTGTTCCTCACCTGCAGAGCACAGGCACCCTTCCCTACACAGAGCTACCACCAAGTTTCCCAAAATCCCCGATTCCTTTCTGGCCAAAGCACCTTGGAGGCGCTCAATACTGTACAGACACCTGTTTAAGCACCACAGGGGCAGGATGAGCTCCGAGCCTGCCTGGGAGACCAGACAACTCCCCTGGGCGCCCCTTGGCTCCCACCCTGCTGGGACAAGGGGAATTGTAGCTGCAATTCCAACACCTCCACTTGAGTTCAAACACCAAACAAGTAAATAAACATAATTCAGGAAAACATACAGAAATTCTGGTTTTACTTTATTTGCAAGCTTTCAGAGAAACCGGTTTCCAGGTTCTTTGCCCACGCATCTCTCCCATTCCCTGCCCTGAGCCCCTGGCACAGCCCTTGATCCTGTGTGGATCGAGGCACTGGGAGCACTGTGGGCTGGGGACACTGCTGGGGACACCCAGCTGCCCTGCCCTGCCCACTGCAGGGCCTGAAGCTCCAGCTGGAGCTGGGAGCCCCATCCTCAGCCCCGGGAGCTGCTAAGCCCTTGGGGACAGAGTCTCCTGCAGCAGCTGAAGTTGCAGCGCTGAAAGCTGATCCCATTCTGGGCACTGGCGCAGGTGCAGTTAGAAATAGCACAATTGGCATTTCCAAAGGATGTGCCTGGAGCAGAGGGGATGGAGAGGGGCCACGCTGCCAGGTCAGGGCAGCACAGACCTGGCTGTCTCCAAGGGCAGCCCCTGGGCACAATGGGCAAGTGCTTTTGGAACGGGCAGATCAGCAGGACAGCACCCAACGAGCAGCTCCAGCCACCAGCGCTGGGCACACAAAAATGCAGCACAGCCTATCCTGACCTTGCTCTCCCACCTTGTATTAGCATGCAGAGACGCTGACTTCCAAGCAGGAAGACTGTGAAACAGCAATTAAGTTGGATGCCTGGTTTGAGTGGACTGAAGCATCTGGAAAGCAGGGCAAGAAAAATCTCAAGCATTCATCTTCAGCACTGAAATATTCCATGTGACCAGGAAGGTGTGTTAGAAAATACAGCTGTGGAGTGATTTATGCTGTTTCACAAGCTGCTGGCAGCAGCACTGGCTGGACACACAGAGCCCTGCACACCTCTGAAGGTGAAGTCACAATGTGATATTCCAGGTTTTACTTTAGTGGTTTCTACAGACAGTGAGCATGCAGCCAGCTCTGAGTTTGCTGCACACAGGAGCAGTGTGATGGGTGGCTTGATGTACTGACACTGAGGGTCTATTAAGCTCATAGCAGTTAAAATGAAAGCCTTCAGCATCTGCAAGTTTAATGGTGCCACAGTCACAGCCTGGGGACAGGGGAGAGAAGGGAAGAATAAAGGATTCTCCAGACTGAAAAAGTAAAGGAATATACATCTTGTAAACTTGTTTCATGCAGAGATGTGGATGAAAACCTACCAGCAGTTTTTACTAGAGGTTTACTGCCTGTCTGCATGCAGGGAGGGGGCATCTGCCATGAGGAGCTGCCCAGGAGGATCACAGAGCAGCACAGCCAGCCCTGCCAAGGGCCTGTCCCTGCAGGGACACCCTCCCCACACTGCAGGGCGGGAGCAACACGTGCTCCTTGTAAAGCCCCTGATCCCCCACAGGACGGATTCCTTTGGATTTGCCTTTGGGAACACGGGTCTCCCTCCCTCCCTGCCCCAGCCCAAGGCACAGCTGGAGCAGCAGCCACAGCCACGGCTCATTCCCAATAAACGTGTGTGACACCAGCCCAAGGGTCCTGGCTGCCCCTTCCCTCCCTCAGGTGGGCTTTCCTCAAGGGAGAGGCGAGCATCTGTCACTGCAAGGCAGGGGCACTGCCTTCCTTGTGCCCTGAGCTGGCTGCTTGGTGCCACACGCCAGGGAAGCTACAGAGCAGCTGAGAAGATGCTGAGCTGACATGACTCTCCTGGCACTGCTCTAAACCAAGTCGTACGAGTTTGAGTTCTACAGGCTGCTATACTGCCTGTTGTTTTTCCAGAAACTTGTTTTACTTAATTAAAACCCTGTCATTACCTGACTAGTACTTTCCTTGCAAAGAAACCCCAAGGACAAAGCAGTAACAGAAGTGATCCTACCAGCTTTTCCAACTCAAACCAAGTTAAAAGAAAAAAAAAACAAATCAAAATTTTCCAGTTTTGTGCATCCACAAATGACCTGCAGTGTTTGTACATTTTTCCTACCTTCTGCAGAACACATCACATGCCAGAAGACAGAAAGTTTCACCCTAGAAAGTGTCACCAGTGACAAACTTGTGCTGTGGCCAGGATTAGCAGGAGTGGTGCCAGGGTTGAAGCCACTTCACGGACTCCTGACGACAAAAACCTTTGTGCCACTGCTGGTGAAGGGCCAGCATGATGGATTTTACAGTGTTCCCATGCAATGTTAGCAGGTTACCCAGAGCAGCTGGGGCTCCCCTGCATCCCTGGCAGTGCCCAAGGCCAGGCTGGAGGGAGCTTGGAGCCACCTGGGACAGTGGAAGGTGTCCCTGCCCATGGGAATGGGATGGACTTCAAGGTCCCTTCCAGCCCAAGCCCTTTCATGCCATCCTTCAGGAAAGGGCAGTGGATGAGCAGCTGAAGGAAACATTTCAGTTCTACCTCACGCAAAATCAAGGAAAGCAACAAAATTCAATGCTCCTGCAAGGAGAGAACTAGGTACAGACAATTCTCTGAAATAATAAGCAATTTTATAAGTGATGCACCAAAACTCCAGACAGGCTGGTCTAATAGGGAAACTAGGTAAATGTGACATGTGGAACACAGGCAGTTGTGTAGTTCTGCTTTTTTAGTTTTGCAGTTCTTGATCCAACAGTCATGTTCTCTTCAGCCTGGCAGCCTGTGCTGGCAGCTCAGCTCAGGCATGTAAGGCAGGAAATCCCCTGTGGAAAGCCAGCTGAAGGAGGCCAACAAAACAGTGGTATCTGCTAAATGTACATAGCCACACACACATGCAGAGGTTTGGCTGAAGAGCACAGAGGGAAGGAAAGTTTTGGTCTAACCCAGGCCATCCCATTATTTTGTTATCCACGTGTTCTCCAGATGTTCTTCTTTCCCCTGTTTACAGACCTGCTGTGTACCTGCAGCTCAGATCCCACGGTGTCTGGAGCAAGGGCTGCTCTCCTCCTGGAGGCCCTGCCCTGCAGCCTGTGCCCCGTCCTGGCCAGGTCCTGCTGGGGCCACAGCCAGTGTTCCCTGCGGGCTGACACACGGCGGGCAAGCACGCTCCCACTCTGGCTTCCAGCTCTGGGCTCGGGACTCCTCTGCCACAGCTTTCCCGCTCCCCATGCACTGACAGGCACAGCCAGTCTGTCTGATCTGAGCATCAGGTGCTGCTCAAGTTGTCCCTCCTCCTGCAGCTGGGCCAGGCCAGCCCGCCCGCACCCACAAGGGCAAGGACAGATGTCAGGGACGATGGTGACACTCGTCACCTTTGTCCCAGACTGCTCACACACACAGTGAAGACAGCTCAGAGGATGAAGTTTGCTGCTCCTTTAACCACAGCACTGTCCAGACAGGAGCCATGGATTGGCCAGGACTCTTCCACTGGCAAGGACAGTACATTCTGGGCAGCAGGTTTATTTATACTCCTGATCTAGCTAATAGGAATTTGGGTCCAATCCAAACACTCCTGATATAATAAAGTCCTTAGCCAGAGTTAAGCAGCAGTTCTATGGGCAAGATCAAGAAGGAAGCTGAAATGTTGCTGCTGCAGTTGTCCAGACACCCTGAGCACACAGCATGAATATGCCATGCTCTGGTTATTTACTCCAGCCAGGCCTGCTGAGATGGAGTCATCACCCAAGCAAAGCAAGTCCTTCATCACACTCAGGGAAGGGGTCAAGTCCCATGACAGAGGGTATGAAAACCTCCCCTTTTCCCATCAGGATTACATGAGCACTGACCGTGCCAGTCCCACTGCATTATGACAGTTCAGATAATGAAGAGTCCAGAGGAGCAGCCCCGGCCTGCTCACAGAGTCCTTCAAGCATGAAACAGAGCAGAGCATTCAGGGGACAACATCACGATCCACACTGCATAAAGCATGGCCTTTGACTCAAGGCTCTTCCCAGTGATACCTCTGGTTTTCAACAAAAGTTAATCCCCCCTTGTCTAATCCCATCACAGCTCAGCTCTTGTTGGGACACTGATGACAGAAAGGTTGTGAAATGATTCCAGCTTTCATCCAAGTCACTGGATTTTCCCATGAACTTGTATTCCCAGTCATGCCACAGCGTGCATTTTTAGGCACCAAATTTTCATGCCAGGCAGGCTGTTTGATGAGAAAGGGAAACCCATCCATTACAAAGAATCAGCTCTCACATTTCCACTCCCACCTAATGTCCTCACACAGATGTGAAGCCCAAAGGAATTTCATTTGATCCAGGCCATTCCCAGAGAAACACTGAAAATTTAGGTACAAACCAAACCCCAAGTACTGCGAGAGATATTGAAATACAAAACCAGTTTTTGGTACAATCATTCTGAGGAGCCATAAAGGGCTTTCATAAGAAATCCAAACCAGAGGGATCAGAAGGACGGGAGCAAAGGGGTCCTAAACTGTTCCAGATAACTGCTGGGCACCAGCACATACGTATGAAAAATGTCAAATTAATTCCAGTGGAAGTTTTAGTTCTTTGACCCAAGGAAACTGAAAGCCCGTTAGTCTTCCAGGCACACAGCTACAGATTTATCAATTCTTTGAACAGGCTGCTTCCTCACAGTGTCCTGCCTGGCCAGCATTTCCCTCTGGGAAGAGGGGCTCCAATTCCCATGGCCCCAAAAAGAGTTTGGAATTAAGCTTCTCACCACCTCTGAAATTACCCCCACCAATTAACAACCAAGCATGTCAATTGCTAATCTCAGATTTAATGGAAAAACAAATGCAAACAAATAGTGGAATACAGATTAAAAAAGCACTAGGAGGCTTTTCATGGCAAGCGTTAGTGTAGCAATCACTCACCTGATACTGGAGGCAAAGTTATGTCTCAAACTGCGTTAAGAGATCTCGTATTTCTGGAGTCAGGTGCTTGACTGCCTTTGCAGCCTCTGTGATGGCTTTCCGGTACATGCCCTTCTTCTTGCGATTAAACCTCAGTTTGAAAAATTCCGAGAAAGGAGAGAGTTTTGAGACAGACAAGAACGAGGTGGTCGGAGAACCAAACCATGACACTTTAGCTTCTCGCCACGAAGGTTCCCCGTTTTCCTTCTGGCTGAGGTTTATGTCAAGGACACGTGCTGGCCACCACGGAAACCCGTGAATTTTACCCCAGACAATATCCCCCACTGAAACAGTCCTTCCATCTTCTGTAACACATTTAGACACACTCTGGGTGTGCAGTCTGACTGTCAGCGGGGGCACAATTTTACGCTCATCTTTTGAAGATGAAGAGACAGAGGCATCATCACCAGGCAAAAAGTCACACAGTTCTGGTGATGTCACTTCTGAACTAGAAGACTTGGATTCATCTAGACTGTCATTGCTACACACCGATAAACTAGAAGAATCTGCTTTTCTTTTACGGTAATTCATGAGGAAAGCCAAGTTATCATGTCCATCTTTACCCTGGGGAAACCTTTTGAAGTCATCATCTTCACCTGAACTGCCTGAAGACATCTCAGCTAAACTTCTGTCGGCGGACTCATCATTGTAAAACGCTCCGGGATCGGACTCCCCGCTGTTCTGGAGGACATTGATTTCGTCAATCAGCTCTGCCTTATAGATTGAAACACTCTCACCATCGTTGATGCGATGGGGCTTCAGCCGTATCTTTGGGGGTGGGACATCCACGCTGGAATGCACTGGCCGTGTGAGCTTCAGTTTTGGAATGGAAGCAAGCTGGCTGCCTGCTGACTTGTCCATTAAACATTTGGTTTGTCGACACCGTTCAGAGTCCCCGCTCTCCTCTTGGTCCCCGGCTCCGTTCTGCAGCACTGGCTCCGGACAGAACGGTTTGACTGAGCCATGAACCCGGGAAGGGATTTTTACCACTTCACCTTTCCCTTGCGGAGTACTGTAGGATATTTTTATAACTGGCGTTCGATGCACCAGTTCCCCAGAAAACTTGTCATCCTCCCTCTTCTCTCTTTTGTTTCTTTTCTCCACGTAGTCAGAGTCGCCGTGCTTCTTCTGCTCCTTGTCCTGGATGCTCAGCTTCCTCCTGGTCTTGGCGTTCTGCCGCGGCGCGCTGGCATCCTCGGGGTTCAGCGTGTTCTTGCACTTCTCGCAGAGCACCTGCCGGGGCCGCAGCCTGATGGTGCTCATGATGAGCCTGCCCGGGTCCCTGTTGCGCGACAAGCGCCTCCTCGTCCTCTTTATAGTCCGCGGCGGCGGCTGCGGGACCCACTGGTTGTAGGTGTGCCGCAGCCACAGGGGCCGGGGGAACGGGGCTCCCTCGAAGTAGGGCGGGAAGGGCGGCAGGCTGCCCGGGGCGGGCAGCAGCGGCGGCAGCGGCTCCTCGGTGGGCAGGGGGCCGGCGGGCCGCGGCTCTGGACCGCCCTCGGTGGCACCCCTGCCCTCGGTGGCACCTCTGCCCTCGGCGGCACCCCTGCCCTCGGCGGCACCTCTGCCCTCGGCGGCACCCCTGCCCTCGGCGGCACCCCTGCCCTCGGCGGCACCCCTGCCTTCAGCAGCTCCCCTGCCCTCGGCGGCTCCGGTAGCGCAGGCACCGGCGGGAGGCTCCTCGTGCTTCGGGAAGGACGATGGCAGGCAGAACAATCCAGACCTAAATTGGGGTGAGAAGGACGGGGAGGGAAAGAAACACAGTCAGGAGCTTTGAAAGGTGCTTCTCTGGGAACCCAAAAGATCCTGCCATCCCACAGCTTCAGTACTGAGAACCCAACACTTTCTCTTGACTTTTACAATCAAGCAGCCAATTCTGCCACTGAAAAAAATAACCACAGTGCAGAAATCTGGCAAGGTGTCCTACTCTTCTCCCAGAAAAGGCACAGGGATCAAAACCTCTATTTCTATGAACTCTTTGCACAAAGTTTTGCTCTAAGAAGTTGTAAGTTTTATCCCACAAAGCAGTTTACTGCATCAGCAGGCTCGCAAGGCCAGAGGAGGGATGTGATCTGGATTAGCCTAGGGAGCTATGAAACTGCCCTTCTTCTCAGTGCAGATGCATGGCTGATTTTCCAGTTTTTTCATTCTGAACCTGAATACCCTGCCCTGGGTGGATAACTTGCACAGGTTCACCAAGACACAGCTCTGCTCCTCTTCCTCTCCACATTCAGCTGTATTTGGTAACACGAGGCACCCACGGCTCCTCCAGAACAGCAGGCTTGTTCACAATGGTGATACTCTGTCCTTCAATGCCAAGTCTCATTACAGGCCACCAAGCCCCGGACACAATATCCTGCCTAGATATTGGCAAAAGCAAATCCTCTGAAATGCTGAAACTCATAACTGCAATTCATGTCTCCAAAATGTATGAATTTATGCCCTTGGCCTGGCATTAGAAATATTACGCTAACACAGCACTGGGACAGATTCTGCCCTGAAACACTGACTCTGACTGGGCAAGCTCCCTGCCTTGGCTTTCCAGAGACACTTCTGCAGAGACCACAGCATCAGTGAAGCACGTGGGCCTTCTTAATAATAACAAAATGTTGTATAGGAGAGTCACAAAGAAGAGACAAAGGAATGGAGAACAGGTACAGACCAAATACCAGTGGGTTTTGGATGCTACATTCCCATTCCCCTCCTTGGCAGCCACTGCTTTCTTTCCAACCACCAGAAGGAAGGACCCTTCCTGAGGCAAGGGAGGAGTGTCTTGGGGGTGTCACAGAGGGGGACACTTTGGTAAGCGTTACAGAGAGCGCTGAAGAGGAGCTGAAGGCATCCACTCTGCCACACCTCTCATCAAGAGCAGCACAGAGCCACTACCATGGGTTTCCTGATGGAGAGGAGCCTCCAAAGTCCTTCCCCATTACTGAAAAAGTGCAACAACCTGCTGTTAAATGACACTTTAACTGGGAAAGGATTAAGCTGTTGAAATCACGTAATTTGGAACAAAATATTTTTGTTCCAAGAGGCTTTTTTTAAACAGAGACAACCAAGAATGTAGGTGTCTTTAAATGACAACCCAGAAAGCCAGTACAGTCTGTACAGCCAGACAGAGATGTCAGCACCATTCATACCCCAAAGTGAGGCCATTTCTGAATGAAATGATGGCTGTAAGTTATGGTTATTTTATGCAGTGAGATTGCATGACTTGGTCACAACAGAAAACTGCTCCTTGTGTAGACACAAGCCCACTCCCCCTGTTCAGGTCACTGCACCCTCCAGAGCAGCATGGAGCTCCTTGCCTGGCAGCAGTGGAGCACCCAAAGGTTCACTCACAGGATGGTTTGTGCCTGTAGGGTTGATGTACGAGCAGCCTGTAACCCCAGAGGGCTGGACACAGCCTCTGTGCCACAGAACGTGCCCACAGACCCAGGGCACTGTCCTCCCCAGCTGTCAGCCTGTGCCAGGCACCGCTTCAGCGGGGAGGCCTGTCAGAAAGATGGGGACAAACTTCTCAGTAGGGCCTGTCAGGATAGGACAAGGGGGGAAGGCTTCCCAGGGCCAGAGGGCAGGGATGGATGGGACACGGGGCAGGAATTGTTCCCTGGCAGGGTGGGCAGGCCCTGGCACAGGCTGCCCCTGGATCCCTGGCAGTGCCCAGGGCCAGGCTGGACACTGGGGCTGGAGCACCTGGGACAGTGGGAGGGGTCCCTGCCATGGCTGGGGTGGAACAGGATGAGCTTTAATGTCCCTTGCAATCCAAGCCATTCTGGGATTCTGTGATTAAAGCAGCAGGAAATACTGCTGATGGGATTTCACCCTGCTTGTAATCCCTCTTTCTGGGGCAGCTGCAGCCAACTGGACTTGGTCATCTCAATCCAGTTTCTGCTTGATACGGGAGATGCCATCCTCCTTTATTTATATCCCTGCATAACTAAAACCAAACTTTTAAAGTAAGTTCAATTGCAGCAAAGCTATCAAATCTTGTTATCAGAAACACGGTGGCAGCATTTAAATCTCCACATGAGCACACACACTATGGAGCTTGCTCTGAGCAGAGCCAGTTTATTGGAAGCAAATAACTGCCAGTCACTGGGCAGGCCCTGGTGCTGCTGCATCATCCAGGCTGGGGCAGGAAGGGACACGAGCACTTTTTCTGCAAATAATTCCTCAGCAGCTGGAAGGTCAGGCATGACTGTTCCCTGCATCCCCCCATTCCTAAAGGCACAGGGGGCAGAAAGGGCACGGGCAGGGGACAGGCAGGGCACAGGCAGGCAGTTCTGCTGCCCATGGGCTGAGCCCCTGCACACCCAGGCAGGCAGTTTGGGGTTCAAACCTGCACCTGCCTTTGTGGCAAAACACCAGAGGTGTCCAGCCAGGACCTGGATGGCCAGGGGTGCCCTGGGTCCTGAGGGTGGCAGGCCTTCCTCCTGCTCCGCTCCCCACAGCATGCACGACAGCTCAGGAGAATTAAACAAGGCATTAGAGATTGTCTGTGTTAGAAGGGACCTTAAAAAACATCCAAGAGTTCCAATTCTCCTGCCCTGAGCTGGGATGTCATTCATTAGACAAGCTGCTCCAAGCCCTGTCCAAGCTGACCTTGAACACTTTCAGAGATGGAGCAGCCACAACTAAGTAAAACAGATTCATCTACTGTGTGATGCTGAAAGCACTTTAAACCACAAAACAAAGCTGAACAATCACCATGCAGGCCCTCCTTCCTTTTTGGGGTAATCTCCTCTTTCTGTGCAGGTCCAACAACCTGCCTGGGGGCTCCTCTCCTGCCAGTCCCATCTCCCAGGGGGTGCAGGCAGAGCATGGCTGACCCGTGCACAGGGACAGGCTGGGGAGACACAGCTCCACCAGCCAGGCAGCAGCAGCAGCAGCAGGAGAAACAGCTCTGCCACACACCCACTGCAGGCACTCCAAGCTCAGCACCAAGTGCATAAATTCCTGCTGCCTTTGGGACACATCCTGACCTTCACCTTCCAGCCACTGCCAGGCCGACTCCTGTGCTGTGCTGTAGGATGAACGAGATCTCTCCTCCCCTGCACAGCCCAGGCCTGGCATGACTGCAGTGCTGGCTCCAAGTCCCTAGGGTCTGCCTCACTCACAGAGTCCCCAAAGAGAGCCACGAGCAGAGGAGCAGAGGCTGCGGCTGTCCCCTTGTGCTGGCCACCACCCCTCCTGCCCGCCATGCTCAGCACCGGCCAGCCAGCGCTCAGCACCAGGAGATGGGCACAGAACGGGCACCGACCCTCGGGACAGCCACAGAGCCAGCACCGACCCTCGGGACAGCCCCAGGGCTCAGAGGGCATCCACTGCCTCCCACCCAGTGTCACCACCCACAGGGCTGCGGCAGCACCGGGCTGCAGAGCTGTCTCAAAGCCTGGGAAAAACACCCGTCTGGTTGTTTCCTGGACCCACTAGGAGCAAAGGGAAGAAACAAGATGAAGAAAAATAACGAAGAAAGGTTAGGGTGAAAAAAAACAGGTGAAAGAAGCGTCACTGCAGAGGAAAACATCTGAAATGTGAGAAGGCAGAAAGGGATGGTTTAGGGTGCTCGAGGGACACCAACTGCTCAGGCTGGGACCAGACTCCAGGGTGGGTTTACGGACTCTGCACAGCAGTAGGTGCCTGAAAGCGTTTGAAAATCTGACTCAAATTTTCTGGGATAGCCACGTGAAACTAAACAAATGACAAAAATGAAGCTCAGAACTCCTGCTCTGCTCATCTCGTAGGCTGGATCAGAGAGGT
This sequence comes from Melospiza melodia melodia, assembly GCF_035770615.1. Classification (NCBI taxonomy): domain Eukaryota; kingdom Metazoa; phylum Chordata; class Aves; order Passeriformes; family Passerellidae; genus Melospiza; species Melospiza melodia. The sequence goes on from NC_086202.1 coordinate 632,791, forward strand.
GAGGCTGCCGTGCTCCCACGCAGCACGGATCTGTCCCTTCCCCAGCACACAGCACCAAATCGGCTCCTCTCAGGAGCACGGCCCGGCACCGCGCACAGCCCCGGCGAGCCGGCCGTGCCCGGGACAGCCGGCCGGCCCCGCCGCGGGCACAAACACCGCCAGAGCCGGGCAGGTGTGCGTGACCACGAGGCGCCCGCGGGGCAGAGCCCAGCCGCGGCCCCGCTCCGAGATGGCCCGCTCGGCTCCGCAGAACTCGGGCAGCGCCGGAACCGCCGCCCGGCCCCGGGGGGCTCGGCAGGGGGAGCTCGGGCAGCTCCGCGCGGGGAGAGAGGCCGGCGAGGGCAGCGACCGGCGCGGGGGCTGCGGCCGCAAGGGCCGGGGTCCGGCCCCGGGGCCACGTGCGGGCGGCGGCCGGTCCGGCCGGTCCGGGGGCCCCGCTCCGCCCCCGCCGCGTGCCCCGGGCCGGTCCCGACCCCGCCGCTTTGTCCCGCCCGGCCGAACAAAGAGCGCGGGAGCGGCGCGGCCCCGCCGCCCCGGCCCCGCTCCCCGCCGCGGTCCCGGTGCCCCATCCCCGGCCGCACCTCTTGGAGCAGTCCAGCAGCACGCCGGTGAAGCGCCGCTCCCCGCAGCTCAGCGTCACCACCAGCGTGTCGTTCACCATCTGCTCCACCAGCACCGGCACCCACGCGCCCACCCGCGGCGGCGGCGCCCCCGCCGCGTCCCCCGCCGCCGCCCCGGGCTCGGCCATGCTCCCGCCGCTCCCCGCCGGCGGGGCCGCTGGGCCGGGCCGCTGGGCCGTGACCTCACGGAGCGCCCGCCGCCGCCGCGCCTGACGTCACGGCCCCGCCCCGCCGCCGGCCATGGCGTCACGGCCCCGCCCCGCTACCGGGCACGTGCGTGGGACGGGGCGGGGGCGAGCCCAAACGGGGCGGGGCGGGGCGGGGCCGGGAGGGGAGGGGCCTGCCTGGGAAGGGCGGGGCCGGGCTGGGGGCGGGACCGGCACCTGGCGCCACCTGGCGGCCGAGGCGCGCTCCGGCACCCGCGGGGCGGGGCCGTGCAGGGGGCGGGGCCACCGGGGGCGGGGCCGAGCAGGGGGCGGGGCCGTAAGGTGAGCCCCGCCCCGGCCATGGCTGCAGCTGCCGGCGCTGGGTCCCTCAGGAACGGCTCAGGACAGAAGAGCTGGGCTTTGGGATCCCCATCACCAAAGGGCGCTGGGTCCCTCAGGAATGGCTCAGGACAGAAGAGCTGGGCTTTGGGATCCCCATCACCAAAGGGCGCTGGGTCCCTCAGGAACGGCTCAGGACAGAAGAGCTGGGCTTTGGGATCCCCATCACCAGAGGGGTTCTGGGTCTCTCAGGAATGGCTCAGGACAGCAGAGCTGGGCTTTGGGATCCCCATCACCAAAGGGCTCTGGGTCCCTCAGGAATGGCTCAGGACAGAAGAGCTGGGCTTTGGGATCCCCATCACCAAAGGGCGCTGGGTCCCTCAGGAACGGCTCAGGACAGAAGAGCTGGGCTTTGGGATCCCCATCACCAGAGGGGTTCTGGGTCTCTCAGGAATGGCTCAGGACAGCAGAGCTGGGCTTTGGGATCCCCATCACCAAAGGGCGCTGGGTCCCTCAGGAACGGCTCAGGACAGCAGAGCTGGGCTTTGGGATCCCCATCACCAGAGGGGTTCTGGGTCTCTCAGGAATGGCTCAGGACAGCAGAGCTGGGCTTTGGGATCCCCATCACCAGAGGGGTTCTGGGTCTCTCAGGAATGGCTCAGGACAGCAGAGCTGGGCTTTGGGATCCCCATCACCAGAGGGGTTCTGGGTCTCTCAGGAATGGCTCAGGACAGCAGAGCTGGGCTTTGGGATCCCCATCACCAGAGGGGTTCTGGGTCTCTCAGGAATGGCTCAGGACAGCAGAGCTGGGCTTTGGGATCCCCATCACCAGAGGGGTTCTGGGTCTCTCAGGAATGGCTCAGGACAGCAGAGCTGGGCTTTGGGATCCCCATCACCAAAGGGCGCTGGGTCCCTCAGGAATGGCTCAGGACAGAAGAGCTGGGCTTTGGGATCCCCATCACCAGAGGGGTTCTGGGTCCCTCAGGAATGGCTCAGGACAGAAGAGCTGGGCGGGGGGCACCTCTGGGATCACCCAGCCCAGCCCCTGCCCAGGCAGGGCCACCTGCAGCAGGGACACAGGAACGTGGCCAGCAGGGTTTGCAATGGCTCTGCAGAGGGAGACCCCAGCCCCTCCCTGGGCAGCTGCTCCAGGGCTCTGCCCCTCCAGGGGAAGAAGTTCTTCCCCACGTTGGGTGGAACTCGCTGTGGTTCAGCTCCTGGCCGGTGCTCCTTGTCCTGGCGCCGGCCTCTGGCAGCCCTGGGCAGATCTGGAGGGGTTGGTGGGGTCCCCTCTCAGCCTTCCCTTCTCCAGCCTGGCCAGGCCCAGCTCCCACAGTCTCTCCTCACCTCAGGGATGCTCCATCCCAAAATGACCTCTGTGGCCTCTGCTGGACCCTCTCCAGGAGCTTTTTGACTTTCCTGTCCTGAGGAGCCCAAACTGGGCACAGCCCTCCAGATGTGCCTCACTAGGGCAGGGTAGAAGGGGCAGGATCACTGCCTGACCTCTGGCTACGCCCTTCCCCATGCAAAAACTGATCCAAATGCATCCCAATGCAAATATGTACAAATAACACGTTTATTTTTACCAATGCTTTCTGGAAAGAGGCTGTGGTTTCCCAAATTGCTGACAGACTGAAGCACGCCTGATCCAATGGAATGCATACAGCTTTTCTGCTGCGACTGAAGCTGAATTCTCAGTGTACTCAAAGGGCTGGGACCCAACTGTGTCAAGCAGAGACTTGCCAGAAAGGCTGATAAACAATTGCTCCCATGAGCAGCACTGTGCTTCCTTGCTGCTGTTCATCCGAGCAGCAAAATAGCAACAAAACACCTCAGCTTAGCTGGTGTTTGGTATCATTTTTATGGAACTCTGTTGGTGTTGCAGTCTGGGACTGGGTGCACCTGGGGCAGCTGGACCATCCTGGGATACACAGAGTGAATCAGTGCCCAGCCCCAGCACAGGGGCAGACACACTCAAAGGAGACCTTTCCAGAGCAAACCCAGCTGCCTTTGGTGGGATGTCCCTTTTCATTTCCCCCTCCTGCTTTCTGCCTTCCCATGTGCTGTTTGACACGCTCTTCTGGTTTATTTTCTCTGAGAGATCTAAGTAAACACGGTAAAATTATTATTTCAGTTGCTTTGCTTAATATACTAACTTTCAGTGAACCTCAGACTTGTCTGGCCACAGCCATGGGGTCTGGAACCACCTCTCATTATGAGATAGATTAATACAATCTATAGTATTATATAATCTATAAAAATATATTATATATACACTAAATCACAGTGTATTTTCCCTGAAAGCTGATAAAAATTCCCCTCCATTTACAGGCACTTGTTCAGTAGTTGTGTCCTGAGCTCTGCTGCCCTTCCCTCAGCACTTTCCAAATTAAGCAGCAAAAAAAAAAATTGCCTTTGTCCTGCCCGGTTGAATGCCTTTAAACCTCAAAAATATTTTGTGAAGCAAATGATTTCCTAGACAAATCACCTTACCCGTGCTTCAGGTTAATAAACCCCAAGGTTTTTCACCAAGAGGAATTACTGTTGTAGGTTTGAATCATTTTATAGCACTTCATTTGGCTGTGCCAAGCTCCCCTCTGTGCTGCTCACAGGACTCTTGCCAGGTCTATTTTAGCTGCAGTGCCTGTGCTGCCGCAGGCACTCAGCTCCAGAGCGAGAATCCCATGGAACAAGCCCATTCCAGAACTCTCCCTGTGGCCCTGTCCCCAGACTGGGGACCCTGCACGGAGCCTGGGCTCACATCCCTCTGACACCCCGGGAAAGCCGAGGTGTGCCGTGGCCCCATGGGTGCTCACCTGCTTGCCTTCAGCACACAAACCGGGTTCTAAACCCCCGACAATCCCTTCATTTCTCTGAAATATGTTCTAAGGTGCATTAATTAAAAGCGGCTGCCTTGTGTTTTTGTAAGCTGTTCCAACAACTGTTTGAAAACTGAAATTTTTGGGGTCAAATAAAGGAATATTCCCTGTCATGCCCGAGGAACATGAAAACTGCTTCTAACACATGATAAAAGAGCAAAAAAATACACTTAGTGTGAGAGCAAAAATGAAACATAATCAGAGTATGAGAATTCGCTGCAAAGTTCTCATTAATGTCACTGTCAGCACTAAAGAGCCCTACCCCAGGTGTGAGAGGGGACAGCACCTGTCGGGCTGTGTGCCCAGGACAGCAGCCTCAGCATCTCCCAGTGCTCCCAGTGCTCCCAGTGCCCCCAGTGCTCCCAGTGCCCCCAGTGCCCCCAGTGCTCCCAGTGCTCCCAGTGCCCCCAGTGCCCCCAGTGCTCCCAGTGCTCCCAGTGCTCCCAGTGCCCCCAGTGCTCCCAGTGCTCCCAGTGCTCCCAGTGCCCCTAGTGCTCCCAGTGCTGCCAGGACAGCAGCCTCAGCCTTTCCTAGTGCTCCCAGCGCTGCCAGTGCTGCCAGTGTTCCCAGGACAGCAGCCTCAGCCTGTCCCAGTGCTCCCAGTGCCCCCAGTGCCCCCAGTGCTCCCAGTGCTCCCAGGACGGCAGCCTCAGCCGCTCCCAGTGCTCCCAGTGCTCCCGGGACAGCAGCCTCAGCCGCTCCCAGTGCTGCCGGCGATCCTGCCGGGGAACGCCAGAGGACAGCATTGCCCTGTGCTGGAAACGCACCGGGAGCGCGGAGCTGGGCTGGGAGCGCACCGAGAGCGCACCGAGAGAACACCGGGAGAACAGCGGGAGAGCACCGAGAGCGCACCGAGAGAACACCGGGAGAACAGCGGGAGAGCACCGAGAGCTCGGAAGTGCTGTGCTGAGAGAACACCGAGAGCGCACCGAGAGCGCACCGAGAGAGCACCGAGAGCGCCCCGAGAGAACAGCAAGAGCGCACCGAGAGCCCGGCACTGCTCTAAATTCAGAGCGCACCGAGAGCCCGGCACTGCTCCGGGCTCAGAGAGCACCGAGAGCCCGGCACTGCTCTAAATTCAGAGCGCACCCAGAGCCCGGCACCGCTCCGGGCTCAGAGCGCACCGAGAGCCCGGCACTGCTCTAAATTCAGAGAGCACCGAGAGCCCGGCACTGCTCCGGGCTCAGAGAGCACCGAGAGCCCGGCACTGCAATGGGCTCAGAGCACACCGAGAGCCCGGCACTGCTCTAAATTCAGAGCGCACCGAGAGCCCGGCACTGCTCTAAATTCAGAGCGCACCGAGAGCCCGGCACTGCTCTAAATTCAGAGCGCACCCAGAGCCCGGCACTGCTCTAAATTCAGAGCGCACCGAGAGCCCGGCACTGCTCTAAATTCAGAGCGCACCGAGAGCCCGGCACTGCTCTAAATTCAGAGCGCACCCAGAGCCCGGCACTGCTCTAAATTCAGAGCGCACCGAGAGCCCGGCACTGCAATGGGCTCAGAGCGCACCGAGAGCCCGGCACTGCTCCGGGCTCAGAGCGCACCCAGAGCCCGGCACTGCTCTAAATTCAGAGCGCACCCAGAGCCCGGCACCGCTCCGGGCTCAGAGCGCACCGAGAGCCCGGCACTGCAATGGGCTCAGAGCGCACCGAGAGCCCGGCACTGCTCCGGGCTCAGAGAGCACCGAGAGCCCGGCACTGCTCTAAATTCAGAGCGCACCCAGAGCCCGGCACTGCTCTAAATTCAGAGCGCACCCAGAGCCCGCACTGCTCTAAATTCAGAGCGCACCGAGAGCCCGGCACTGCTCTAAATTCAGAGCGCACCGAGAGCCCGGCACTGCTCCGGGCTCAGAGAGCACCGAGAGCCCGGCACTGCTCCGGGCTCAGAGAGCACCGAGAGCCCGCACTGCTCTAAATTCAGAGCGCACCCAGAGCCCGGCACCGCTCCGGGCTCAGAGCGCACCGAGAGCCCGCACTGCTCTAAATTCAGAGCGCACCGAGAGCCCGGCACTGCTCTAAATTCAGAGCGCACCCAGAGCCCGGCACTGCTCTGGGCTCAGAGCGCACCGAGAGCCCGGCACTGCTCCGGGCTCAGAGCGCACCCAGAGCCCGGCACTGCAATGGGCTCAGAGCGCACCCAGAGCCCGGCACTGCTCTAAATTCAGAGCGCACCGAGAGCCCGGCACTGCTCTAAATTCAGAGCGCACCCAGAGCCCGGCACTGCTCCGGGCTCAGAGCGCACCGAGAGCCCGGCACTGCTCCGGGCTCAGAGAGCACCGAGAGCCCGGCACTGCTCTAAATTCAGAGCGCACCCAGAGCCCGGCACCGCTCCGGGCTCAGAGCGCACCGAGAGCCCGGCACTGCTCTAAATTCAGAGCGCACCGAGAGCCCGGCACTGCTCTAAATTCAGAGCGCACCCAGAGCCCGGCACTGCTCCGGGCTCAGAGCGCACCGAGAGCCCGGCACTGCTCCGGGCTCAGAGAGCACCGAGAGCCCGGCACTGCTCCGGGCTCAGAGCGCACCGAGAGCCCGCACTGCTCTAAATTCAGAGCGCACCGAGAGCCCGGCACTGCTCCGTGCCGAGAGCACACCCGGCTGATCCCGCAGGCACCGGGAGGCTTTGGGAGCGCAGGGAAGGGCACAGCGTCCTGCACCTCACAGAAAGGAGTCACTACTGAGGCCACTCAACCAGGGATCGAAGAGCAGCGCGGCAATCCAGACACAAAACTTTTAGAAGTGAAAGTACGGAACACGATTCACAAGATGCAGAACTACAGGCATTACTCAATTCCCCCAAATGCTAGTGAGTACTGGGGGCGGGGGACTCCTATTGCTGGTGTGGCAATTATTGACCAAAAAACAAAATGAAGAACACCTCCACTGGGTTTATTCTCTCCATCACTCAACCAGGTACTTCCCTGTTTCAGAAAGGATTCACCAATACGTTCTCTCCAATAGGGTTTGTATTATATGTACATTGCTAAATGTGATGCATAAAACATTCATAAAGTGTTTTCTATGCCAATATAAAGGAACATAACTTCGTGTCTTATATTTATATATAGTAATTTATCTTATTGCACATACTAGAAATGAAAAAATAAGTTACCTGTAGGATTTTATAGTCCACCATATTCGGTATTATAAAATCCTGAAGGTTTTCAGTAGAAGGAATCTGGATATTCAAGGGTACAATTACCAAAATAGGAATACAAAAAGTAACAACTGAGAAAATAAAAAAGCCTAATAGTGCTTTCAATTCTGGAGAAAAAATAGTATTTTCAATAATAGAAAATAGAAAAGTTGGTTTGTGTCCTATAGGCACACAGTTTGGGGTGATTGGGAGTGGGGCTGTGGCCCAGCCCATCCCCAGTGCTGCAGCTGTGAGCAGCAGGTGAGCAGCACTGACAGCAGTGAGCCATGGAGTGCCCAGGTGAGCAGCACTGAGCCACAGAGTGCCCAGGTGAGCAGCACTGACAGCCATGGAGTGCCCAGGTGAGCAGCACTGACAGCCATGGGGTGCCCAGGTGAGCAGCACTGACAGCACTGACAGCCATGGAGTGCCCAGGTGAGCAGCACTGACAGCCATGGAGTGCCCAGGTAAGCAGCACTGACAGCCATGGAGTGCCCAGGTGAGCAGCACTGACAGCAGTGAGCCATGGGGTGCCCAGGTAAGCAGCACTGACAGCAGTGAGCCATGGGGTGCCCAGGTGAGCAGCACTGACAGCCATGGAGTGCCCAGGTGAGCAGCACTGAGCCACAGAGTGCCCAGGTGAGCAGCACTGACAGCACTGACAGCCATGGGGTGCCCAGGTGAGCAGCACTGACAGCAGTGAGCCATGGGGTGCCCAGGTAAGCAGCACTGACAGCAGTGAGCCATGGGGTGCCCAGGTGAGCAGCACTGACAGCCATGGAGTGCCCAGGTGAGCAGCACTGAGCCACAGAGTGCCCAGGTGAGCAGCACTGACAGCACTGACAGCCATGGGGTGCCCAGGTGAGCAGCACTGACAGCAGTGAGCCATGGGGTGCCCAGGGGTGCTGAGCAACCACCCAGGGAGCAGAGGGCACACAGGTGCAGTGTGTGAACATCAGGGGATAAAAGGGTGAGCTGAAGGGTGAGAGCAGCTGCTTGTTGCCTTCTGATGTGGTATGGTGTGACTGTATATTGGTTGAAGCTTTCTGAAAGTGTGTGATGATACTCTGTGTATTGTGGCCATCTCAACTGTGACATGGCTGTGATAGTATTCTATGCACTTATGTCAAAATGCCATTCATTCATCCAATACAGATTTGATAATGCACATAAAACTGCTTTTATTTTTTTTCAGTGGAAAAGGGGAGTTTTCCAGCATGATCCTGGTTACACAGCACAGAGGCTGCTCACCTGCCCAGGGAGCTGCCTTGGTGCAGAGCTGTCCTTCCCTGTTCCAGTAAAACCCTGGGCTGCACCTACACGTTCATCAGCAAGAAATTCTTCTGTTACCTCTTTCATTGTTTCTTCCTTCAGCTACCAAACTCTCGGCTTGTCCCCTTCCTTGGGTCCTGCAGGCCCACACAGGACTGTGACAGCTCACCCAAGGGCAGTCCCCACCACGAGGGACTGGTGTGCAGGGAGAGGAGGTGGCTGCAGGGCTGTGCACCGGCCAGCCTGCTCGGGCTTTAGGCAAAACAGAGTGTGTGCTGTCAGTCAGCCCTCCCAGTGGAAACGGGCTCGTTGGTCTGCTTCATTTCGTGCATGTTTTATTCCCAAGGATTTTTCACAAAGCCACCTGTGTTCTGAAGAAACCAGCGAGCTATTGATGTACATGAGCACAGCAGTGGCTTCATTCTGACAGATATTAAAGGATCTCATCTTTAATGGATTCACACAGTTAACAGATCTCATCATTTGGCAAGCCCTCCACCTGGAGTTTATCCATCCCACGGTGCAGAAGCTAATCCAACTTACAATCACTTTGGTTAAGTGCTCAGTGTTTCTGGCCCATGCCAGGTCTGAGAGGCCCTGTCCCCAACACCCTGCAGAAATGAAGGTCTCAGAGCTGTGTCCACAGCCCTGCTGAGCGTCCCTGGCTGCCCTGGCCATGGGCATGTAGGGCTGAGCATGACCCCACATTGCTGCCTGAGCCTGTGCTCTGGCAGGGTCACCCAGCCCCGTGCACAGTCCCCAGCAAGGTTTAAATGTGTCCAACCCACTAATCCTGTTAAACAGCAGGGAATTCTGAAACAGAGCAGGGCGTGCCAGTGGAAAATCCCAGCTCTGTGCTGGGATCTCTACTATGGAGAAAAACAGAGTGGAAGCCAAGAGTGACGTAATTAATGTGCACATAAGGACTGAGTTAGCGCCACATACAACCCCAGCTTCTCTCATTTGCCTGCAGCATTTACAGCCTGCCAGTGCTGACTGGGGTATAAATAAGTATTACATGAGCTGTGTATGACTGAGTTAGACAGAGCTCTCTGCATGATGAATAGGAGTTAAAAATATGTTCCATGTATCAGAGGAAGCAAAAAGGCAAAGCAAAGAGCTACAATAATCATTAACATACTACGAGGGCCCAGATGCAATCTGTGAGTCAAAACAAGAGAGATCTTCTGACATAATCGATTTAAATGTCAAGGCCAGGTTAGATGGGGCTTGGAGCAACCTGGGCTAATGGAAGGTGTCCCTGCCCATGGCTTTAGGGTCCCTTCCAACCCAAACCCTTCTGCCATCCTGTGATTCTAAATATGTGACATAGCGCCATGCAATGATGACAACCATGAAATGAAAGCTTTTGCACACCTTGCATTTCATCCCAGTTGGCATCTCAGGTTAAACAAACTTAGCCTTATCTCAAATTACACCTTTATAGGTGCAGAACTGAACTCATGCAGTGATCTTTCATATTTCCCTGCTGCTGATTCATTTGAGGGTACGTTTCCAGTGTGCTCCAAAGCCTGGCTTACTCACAGTGTGAGGAATTCTTTGGGTGCCCCTGGAGGTGCCCAGCTCATCAGCTCAGAGCTCAGCCACCCTCCCAGGCAGGGTGTGCCCAGAGCTGCTGCTGCACAGTCACTGTGCTGCCCAGAGATGGGCAGGTTTGGTCTGTCCAAGCACAGGTTTGGCCTGTCCAAGCACAGGTTTGTCTCTCTCCGAGCACAGGTTTGGTCTGTCCAAGCACAGATTTGGCTCTCTCTGAGCACAGGTTTGGTCTGTCCAAGCACAGGTTTGGCCTGTCTAAGCACAGGTTTGGCCTGTCTAAGCACAGGTTTGGCCTGTCCAAGCACAGGTTTGGTCTATCCAAGCACAGGTTTGTCTCTCTCCAAGCACAGGTTTGTCTCTCTCCAAGCACAGGTTTGGTCTGTCCAAGCACAGGTTTGGCCTGTCCAAGCACAGGTTTGTCTCTCTCCGAGCACAGGTTTGGTCTGTCCAAGCACAGGTTTGGCCTGTCCGAGCACAGGTTTGTCTCTCTCCAAGCACAGGTTTGTCTCTCTCCAAGCACAGGTTTGTCTCTCTCCAAGCACAGGTTTGTCTCTCTCCGAGCACAGGGGCCTCCCTGGATCGTGGAGCAGAGCCAGTGGATGCTCAGCCCTGCAGCAGCAGCGTTCCCAGCACAGTCTGCCATCCCTGCACGCCGTGTGTGGCTGCGGCAGCTCCACGCAGCACTCACAGATGGGCCCCGTGGGAGGGAGCACAAAACTCGCCTGTTACACAAGGTTCCCAAACCTCCTGTCCGTGCCCACAGATTCTAAATATTAAGACCATGGGAATATTTTTCTTTAAATACACACTGTGTAAACTACCATTAAACGTGATCACAGAACTAAGCTACAACGCTGTTCTAGACCTTCACTTACGCTTGGTTTGTCGTTCCAACCTGTTTGAGTTAAACAGAACACAACACAACTCCGTGTGCTCATACAGACAAAAATCAGCAGGAACAACGCTTGATTTGCTGTTTTGAAGAACAGCGATCAAATACTGAAAACTTTCAAGATTGTGCCTCGCTGAAGGGGAGTTAAAACCCAAAATCACTAGTTAGAGTGATTCAGGTATGCTGTTTGTTGGAAAGGAAGGCTTTAACAAATGGTGAGGGAGCTTGGGAAAACAACAAGAATAATTCACTTTACCTCACAAGCGACACACACTTGTCAGCTTTGCTCATTTCCAAACCAAACTCATTAAAATGCCAGTATTTACCAAAACCCATGAAACACATAATGAAACTCACCCTCTGCAGCTGCCTCCTCAGGAGAGGAACCTCTGAGATATTTCCATTGTTAGCAATGGCCTGTTCTGATTCACAGAACCATGGCTGGGGTGGGAAGGGACCCCAAATCCCCCCAGTGCCACCCCAGCCATGGCAGGGACACCTTCCCCTGTCCCAGGTGCTCCAGCCCCAGTGTCCAGCCTGGCCTTGGGCACTGCCAGGGATCCAGGGGCAGCCACAGCTGCTCTGGGCACCTGTGCCAGGGCTGCCCACCCTGCCAGGGAACAATTCCCAATTCCCAATCTCCCACCCAGCCCTGCCAGGGAACAATTCCCAACTCCCAATCTCCCATCCAGCCCTGCCAGGGAACAATTCCCAATTCCCAATCTCCCACCCAGCCCTGCCCTCTGGCACTGGGAGCCATTCCCTGTGTCCTGTCCCTCCATCCCTGTCCCCAGTCCCTCTGCAGCTCTCCTGGAGCCCCTTCAGGCCCTGACACAGTGACACAGAACTGGACAGTTCTGTGAAATAGGGAACTTTGGGGTTCAGCTCTATCATTAATCCTAGATTTAAAATCATACTAGGGCTGGACTTCTAAAACCACAAAATATCTTTAAAAGTACAGAAGTTTTCTTTTAAAGGTCTATTTAATATATCAGTGGTCTCCTTCCTGGAAAACTCTGTGAGGGTTTCCAGAAGATGGATTTACACTAATTCCACTAATTCTGCTGTGGCTGGAGGTGGGTGTGAGGAACCTTCCTGCAGCCAGGTCTCCTGTCCAGCCCCCTTCAGTGAGGCAGGTGCAGTGCCATCTCTGCTGAGCCTGCTGAGGGCGGCGTGTGCAGCTCCTGTGCTCTGAACCAGCCTCAGTCCAGGGCCCTGAGGGAGCTGAACTCCAAAGCCTGAACACCCCTGTGCATCCATCCCCCAGGCCACGGGCAGCGCAGCTCCCTCCAGCCCAGGAGGGTCTCTCAGAGGGTGCCTTGCTCTGGAGCTCCACTCGAGACCCCGATACCTTCACATCTAAGGGAGCGGGTTTCTGCACCCTGTGCACGCTAAAATAAATGTTCACCAACATGGAAAAATGACACGAACATTAAGCGCAGGTAAGGCAGATAAAACATGTCTCCTTAGAAAAACGCACTGCTTGCTGTCAGGCCATGCTAAAATGTGTAAAACTTGAAGGTAAATAGTGCTAATTAAGCAACACTACTGCCTAATTAAAAATAGCAAGAATTAAAACCAAAGTCTTAGAACACAAAGACAATAATCACGTTACATTCTGGGAGTGCATGCGGTTGCCTTTAATGATACCACACTTGGAACTGAGATTTGTTAAAAAAAAATTTGTGTCATCTGTACATCAGTATTTTGACTTAGTTTCCCATCTCACTGTATTTTGAGTTGATTTTTTTTGTATTTTAATATTTCACCACATGGTTTTGCACTTCAAGTAGCTTATTTATACCCCAAGTTTACTGCATTTCCTTGAATGATATCACATTTAACACCCCTAATTCCAGTCTGATAGTAATGGTACCCAGAGTAATTAGCCTTCATTACAGGAAAGCTTAAGTGTGAGAAGAGGCATTCTGTGGGAGTATGCCCAGCATTTCCATTATTAATGGCTTCTGGAATCCATCAGACCATAAATAATGCATCTTTCCCTCTCTGCTGACAGCTTCTTAATTCTGCCCTCCTAATGTAAATTTATAACTGCAATACTGGGGTGGAAAAAAAGAGAAAGTGTGAGAAGAGACAAACAGAATTTGCTCTAAGAACAGGAGCTCAAACACCTCATGCAAACACAGACACCACTCAGGCTTCTGGTGTGTGGATGAACAATATTGAGCTGCTTCTAAAACTGACTTATGGGGTATTTACAGTGCACTAAATTATTTTGTTAAAGTCGGTCTGAGCACCAGTCGTACACAAATGTGGGGATTGTGTCCCTGGACACACGAGCACACAGAAGGCATTTCCTCCACATGTATCAGCCAGTACTGCATTTCCATTTCCCCCAGAGTCTTCTGCTAATTAGCTGTCCTCTTTTCTTCCCTCATATCCTGATTTCCCCTGTATGCCCCGTAGAATGTCAGCTGTGGTTCCTGAGCGCCTGCCATGCCAGGAGCCTTTCCCAGCCCAGCCCTGCAGCCCAGGCTCCTCTGCTGCTCCTGCCTCTCCTGTGCTGGCTCCAGAGCAGCCCTGCTGAGGCCTCGCTGCCCTGGTGCCCCCTGAGCATCCCTGGGTGAGACCCTGGTGCCCTCTGAGCATCCCTGGGTGAGAACCTGGTGTTCTCTGAGCATCCCTGGGTGAGACCCTGGGGCCCTCTGAGCATCCCTGGGTGAGACCCTGGTGCCCTCTGAGCATCCCTGGGTGAGTGCTGCTGCCTCTCACACACAGCCTCACTGCCCTGGTGTTCTCTGAGCATCCCTGGGTGAGACCCTGGGGCCCTCTGAGCATCCCTGGGTGAGTGCTGCTGCCTCTCGCACGCAGCCTCACTGCCCTGGTGCCCTCTGAGCATCCCAGGGCTGGCAGAGGTGGGCCAGTGCCCAGGGCTGGGGCAGCTGAGCCAAGGCAGGGGCTGGGATTCCCTGCATTTCTGATTTCTATGAGAATTACCAGTTCCACTTGGGCAGACACTCTATACTACCTTAAATTATTTAGTTGGCCAAGTGGTTCTTAACTAGTCCAAAACAGACTGTCATGCTGTCATGCTTGTAGAGGTTGCCTGCATGCTTTTCTTATTTTTCCTTTTTAGTTTTTTTTTGCCTTATATTCTCCTGTTGCTTAATAGCTTTGCAAATTTTCATGGATTTTTCTAAATTCGGTTTTAAAAATTTTGGACTGTTTCTCTATGCAAATGTTTGCCCTATTCAAGCTTAGTCAGACAGAATGAACTTTGTCAGCTAACCCAGTGCTACCACCCACTCATAAATGAATGCATTATTTTGATAAATAATTTTTATACTGTATTATTTTTCCTCATATGAAAGAAAAGGAACTGAAGTTTTTAGCTGAAGTTTTCCATGTTTTCTTTGTAGCTCATTGTGGCTTTCTGCTGCTGATTGCTCCTCAGCCCCAGCATCACCAGACCCCTCCTTGCCCAGGGAAACCACGAGCACCCATTGTCCCCTGAGCAGAGGCACGTGCAGCACACAGAGAGCAGGTGACAGGTGGGGTGGCAGAGGGAAGGTGACAGGTGGGGTGGCAGTCACCTTCAGGCCTCTCTCTCTGCCTGCTGAGGTGGGAGCACAGTGCCAAAGGTGCACAATCCATTTCAGAAAACGGGTTTCTGCTGATTATTTATGAGCATTTATAAATCATGTTTCATAGCAGTAAAACAAAAGAAGCAATCTTCCCAGTCTAACTGGATTTTGCAGAATTAAATAATACTTCCCATTATTTTTGATTTGAACAAAAGCACAACAGCTGAAATCTGGTAAATCTTTGAGAAAATAAATGTACCAGGCCTGTAAGAGAAAGGTAGCGTCGTACATTGTCCTGACATTTATCTTAGATGGACATATGGTTTATAAAGATGTATTTTGGAAGCGCAGCACCAAAAGCCCCCCAGCCAATCTCAATCAGGATATATTTTTCACATTGTACTGCTGGAGTCACTGCAAATCTCCTTTCCCAGCTCAGCTGTACAGTCCAACCTGCCTCACCTTTGACAGGCTGGCTGCTTAAAATTCTGCCTGTGTCTGTCTGCCTCCCTCGTTCCAGTATGAAATAACGTATTTGCCCTTTTTGAATGTTTCTCTAAAACCTCACTTGCAGAAATGACAAATACATTGCTCATGGCACAGCTCTTTGGTTCTAAATTACCAGTAATTAAAGCTGAAAGGAATGTTACAAAACAAATCTTGCAGTGTGATTAGCAGCTCCGTTTGACAGCACTTCCCTGGAAATGTCAACTGGCGCAATATCGACAAGGTACACTGGAAAGGAAAAGCAGAGCGCGGCCCGGGAGGCAGCAGAGGAGGCACGGGGGCCCTGGGACACTGGGGCGGGCAGGAGCTCAGCGGGCACCACGGTGGGCACAGCAGCCAGCTGGTCCCTCTGGCCCTGCCCTGGGGACGGGGCTGGGGGCGAGGGCAGGGGGGTCCCTCTCAGCAAGGAGGTGCCCGCACCCTGCCACCCTGCTCCTGCAGAGCTGCCCCAGCCACAGCCACACCAGGAACGTGCAGTCCTGCTGCTGCCCTGGCGCCTGGGTTTGTCCCTCCGACACTGGAAGCTGGAGGGGAGTTTAACTGCACTGCACGTGTGCCACACACCGGCTGCAGAACAGGCATTTCATCTACTGCAGTTAACGTTTGTCAGGGAACAGGGTGCAGTCAGCCTCCAGTGTCCCCCAGAGTCACAGAACAGCCTGGGCTGGGAGGGACCTTAAAGCTCAGTCCATGCTGTCCATGCCATGCCATTATCCCGTGCCATTAGCCCATGCCATTAGCCCATCCCATTATCCCATCCCATTACCCCATCCCATTACCCCATCCCATCCCATCCCATCCCATCCCATTACCCCATCCCAATCCATCCATTATCCCATCCCTTCCCTTCCCATCCCATCCCAATCCATCCATTATCCCATCCCAGCCCCAGTGTCCAGCCTGGCCTTGGGCACTGCCAGGGATCCAGGGGCAGCCACAGCTGCTCTGGGCACCTGTGCCAGGGCTGCCCACCCTGCCAGGGAACAATTCCCAACTCCCAATCTCCCACCCAGCCCTGCCAGGGAACAATTCCCAATTCCCAATATCTAACCTTAACTCACTCTCTTTCAGTTTGCAGCCATTCCCCCTGGTCCTGTCCCTACTGACTCTTGTAACAAGTCCATGAGCTCTGAGGGGAGGCCAGGAAAGAGGAATTACCTGGGACCACAGAGCAGTGGAAATACTCCAGGCAGGCAAAATGGCCAAGAAAAAACACATAAAGGAAGAACTTGCCTACAAAACAAAAATGCAGCCCAGAAGTGCCATAGGTGTAATTATGGTACAGAGTAACCAAAGTGGATAAAACTGGAAGTCCACGCTCATCGCACAGACTAAATGTGCTGCTGTGCGATTCCTGCTGCTGGTTTCGTGGATGGCAATGTGTGCAGAGCTCCTGCAGAGCCCTGACCTGTCAGAGCAGTGACATCCCCGTGCCCTGACCCATCCCTGGGGCACTGCTCACTTTGGGGTTCAGCACACTGAAGGCATCCACACCAGCCAAACCCGAACCTTTGCTAAGCAAGGCACAATTCATTACCAGAACACCTTTTCATAATGCCATGAGTCACAAATAAGGAAATGACTTCAAATAATAATAAATTACAAATGCAGAAATGGAAGAATTGTGTTATTAACAAGCAGAAATTCCTTTGAAAATGTAACTTGTAAAGGACTATTTGGGAATACAATCAGATTTAAAATAGTTTATTACGAAGAAACTGAATCTATTTTTAAGCAGACATGATCAAAATGAGTCACAGATGACTTCACTATTGGAAAAATGCAATCTCTTTTTATCTTGCTGGAAGCCACTGAGGTTTGAACACTGATCTGAGTGCAGGGGGAAGTTGCCCTGGCACTGCCATGCCAGGGGGCAAACTGGCACTGCACCTCTCAGCATCCCTTCCCAAGCCAGGCACTCCAGTTTCAAACCACAGCCCCTCCTGAGGAGCTTCACTCTGGAATTGCTCCTAAATCACTGCCAGCTCTGAGGAACTCTTGGGCAGAGGCAGCCACACAACTCTGCAGTGCCTGGGCTTTCTTTAGTGGCTGGAGAGTGATAACTGCACTGAGCCCCTTCTACAGCAGAGCAGCTGAGGCCTGGGCAGTGAACTTTTCATCTCTGCTCTTTAATGTCAATTCTCCAGGAATCAGGGGACCCAGATTTAGGAACAGCCACAGGTAAATAACAAAAGTGATTTGTCACTTTTCTGCCTCCCCTCCATAGGTGTCACAGTCATTGAGCAGGTGACTTTTGACAACAACAGAAAGTTTAATCAACAAAGGTGAACACTGAGAATTCAATCAACAAAGGTGAACACTGAGAATTCATTCCAGGCCTACAGGAAAACATGCCCAAGTCTAACAGCTGAGGCAGAATTATCATGGATCAGCCTCCAAACTGACCTCAGATGGCCTTACAGATTATTGATTGGTATTGATTGGTATATTGGTATATTTTGATTGGTACCAGTGCCATAGATGCCATGGTGTTGTACTCACTGGAAGAGAAGACAGCAGTGCAGGGGGGCTCCTCTGAGTCAGTGCTGCCACTGCAGCTCCATGTCCTGTTCTGTCCCTGATCCAGGTGTTTCTGAGGGCAGCTGTGCAGCCGGGGGCAGTGCTGACAATGCCAGGGGCATGTGAGGGAGGGATGGAGCAAACCCTGCTGGCACTGCTGGCCGGGATGGGCACCTCAGCCGTGCCAGGGCCAGCACAGCTCAGGAGTGTCACTGTCACTGTGCCATACCCCCAAACACCCCAACTGGGCACCTCAGCTGTGCCAGGGCCAGCACAGCTCAGCAGTGTCACTGTCACTGTCATGCTCCCAAACACCCCAAATGGGCACCTCAGCTGTGCCAGGGCCAGCACAGCTCAGCAGTGTCACTGTCACTGTCATGCTCCCAAACACCCCAAATGGGCACCTCAGCTGTGCCAGGGCCAGCACAGCTCAGGAGTGTCACTGTCACTGTGCCATACCCCCAAACACCCCAAATGGGCACCTCAGCCGTGCCAGGGCCAGCGCAGCTCAGCAGTGTCACTGTCACTGTGCCATGCTCCCAAACACCCCAAATGGGCACCTCTGCTGTGCCAGGGCCAGCACAACTCAGGAGTGTCACTGTCACTGTGCCATGCTCCCAAACACCCCAAATGGGCACCTCTGCTGTGCCAGGGCCAGCACAGCTCAGGAGTGTCACTGTCACTGCCATGCTCCCAAACACCCCAAATGGGCACCTCAGCCGTGCCAGGGCCAGCCCAGCTCAGCAGCCTCAACCCTCAGCCATGTGTCACTGTGCCATGCTCCCAAATGCTGCCCTGGGTCCCTGCAGAGCTCCTGAGCATTGCCTGCTGAGCAAAGCCTGCAGCACAGCAGGAGCACCAGCAGCCACAGCAAATGCCACCCATGGCAGGAAAGCCCCGAGCTCAGGAACAGCCTGGGAACCCGCAGCCATCAAAGGGTGGCAGGGCACAAACCCAGGTCCAGGGCCTGGCCAGAGCAGGCAGTGCATGGAACCAGCCTCCCTGCAGGAGGGCAGCAGGCTGTGGCCCTTTCTGTCCTGGGGGTACAGAGACACTCCAGTACTCAAATAATTCCTTTTTGATGTGTCACTGCTCAGCTTGGGAAACATAGAGCAGAGTTATTCCAGGAACAGGCTGCTGACGTGAGGCAGGAATGGAGTGTGTGGTGTCCTGGGCTGCTGGGCACTGCCCTGGGGCAGCCGAGGGGCACCAGCCAGGGCACCCCCTGCTCCCTGACCTGCTCGGATTCCCTGCTCAAAGCTCTGCTGCAAAGGATCCTGCTGGGACACAGAGCCTGCTCCAGGAGGCTGCAGGGGCAGCTGGCACAGGGGGCTGGAGCACGGGAGCTGTGTCTGAGAGGGCACTGACCACAGGTGGCACAGAGTGACCACAGGTGGTACAGAGTGCCCCACAGGTGCCACACACTGACCACAGGTGGTACAGAGTGCCCCACAGGTGGCACACACTGACCACAGGTGGTACAGAGTGCCCCACAGGTGGCACACACTGACCACAGGTGGCACACACTGACCACTGACCACAGGTGATACACAGTGACCACAGGTGGCACTCACCCCAGGTCACCCCCCAGCTCTCAGCACCCTCTGCACACAGCCCGGGGGCACCAGAACAGGAATGGCTCCCAGTGCCAGGGGGCAGGGCTGGGTGGGATATTGGGAATTGGGAATTGTTCCCTGGCAGGGCTGGGTGGGACATTGGGAATTGGGAATTGTTCCCTGGCAGGGCTGGATGGGACATTGGGAATTGGGAATTGTTCCCTGGCAGGGCTGGATGGGAGATTGGGAATTGGGAATTGTTCCCTGGCAGGGTGGGCAGCCCTGGCACAGGTGCCCAGAGCAGCTGTGGCTGCCCCTGGATCCCTGGCAGTGCCCAAGGCCAGGCTGGACATTGGGACACCCTGGGACAGTGGGAGGTGTCCCTGCCATGGCTGGGGTGGCACTGGGGGGGTTTGGGGTCCCTGCATCCCAAACCAGTCCAGGATTCTGTCATTTTAAATAACATAAATAATTCCCCCCACCCACCATAAGACATGTTTGCAATAAATTAATCCCATTCTTTAGATAAATATCAAAGTATTTTAAGGTCTAAGGACAGAATTCAACACTGAGAGACAAAAAAATCTTGGACATCTTCAAACCAGAAATGAGCATTCACCAAGCTCTGTGGGAGCTCATTTACAGGATTCCTTTCCAAAAGCAGAGTTTTCAATTGCCTTATCAATAAAACAGAATAGACTAGCAACTGCAAAAGCAAAGTTCACTGAATTAAATAGAAACACAAGAATATTTTTCCTCTTTAATTTTTTCCTGCCTTTGTTTCCTTCAGCAGAAAGGAGTAGGAAAGGCACACAAGACAAATCCACATTTCTCCAGCATTAACATCAGTGCTGGAAAACAACACAGCCCAAAGCTTTCTAGCATGACAATCTGAAGTTTGCATTTATGCCCATTCATTATACACTGCTCCAATATTCAGTATTTGATCTTTGCAAATCCTGCTTATCACTTTAAAGTCTGATACTGGCTGTCCCCGTTATAAACACATCATTTGCTGTTGTTTATCATTTTGCTGAGCTTTAGTCTTTGGGTTGCTGAGTGCCTTCCTCTGGCTAAATCTGAGCTAAAGCTGCTCAGCCATTTTTTGATAATAAGATTAGAAGGAAATATGCCCTGTTTTTATTTAATTTCCTCAAGTTCCTTTTTTGAAAGCTCTGGTGTTGCTGCTCTGGGAAGCAGCTCTGCGTGGGGCACAGCAGACACCGTGTCACACACAAGACAATGGTCTGTGATCCACCTGAGAACCGGGGAACATCAGTCAGACCCCGAGCTCCTGAAACACAGGAGCACGGCCGGGCTCACACACCACTGCAAAAACATTCCCTCCTTAAACAGCTTTGACATCCAGCAGCAGACCGGCTCCAATGAAACTCTCCAGACAAAGGGCTGGGTTAATTTCCCATTGCACATTGACTTGTTTGCTGTTAAAACTCAACAAAACAAACACTAAGGAAGCTTGGTAGTTTCAGTCATAATATTTCATTACCTCTAGGAAGGAGAAACAAATGTTTTGGCAGCCGTTCAACACCGCGTTAACATTTGTGGCAATATTTTAAGACATTTCAATTCAGTCAAAGCCTGAAAGCACTGTGTTCACATTCACATTTTGAAGTGGGGAATTCAATGGCTTTAAAGCAGAAAAAGGAGGGAAAGGATACCCGCAGAATTTCCAAATAGCTTGGAATACAGCTTGTGGGCCAACATGTAATAAGGACAAAAGGCAACTAAGGAATATTCAGTGGATATTTCTGATGGGCATTTCCTAAAAGCTGAGCTGCTGGTTGAAGTCAGTGGGAAAACACAAACAAGACAAAGCACAACACATAAAGGGACTAATAACTGCCATTAGATTTGAGGAACCCCTCCTACAATGAGGAACACACAACTTAAAACCACATCAAACACTCTCAATCCTGTCCAATTTAAAAATTCGACATGAGAACTGCATTTCTAAACCTTGGTGTTTTCCAGGTTTTTTTGGAGACATAACCTTCATTTGCTGCATTTGTCTAATCACGAGTGGAATATGTAATGATGCACAAACAGGAGATCCTAAAATACCTTTAAGCACCTTGTTTCCATCACAAGATAGAACCATGGAATAGAAAGGTTTGGGTTGGGAGGGACCCCAAATCCCACCCCAGCCATGGCAGGGACACCTCCCACTGCCCCAGGGTGCCCCAATGTCCAGCCTGGCCCTGGGCACTGCCAGGGATCCAGGGGCAGCCACAGCTGCTCTGGGCACCTGTGCCAGGGCTGCCCAGCCTGCCAGGGAGGAATGGCTATGGAGAATTTCCCCAGAGGCACCATCATATTGTGTTTGGGGTTGTTTTTTTTCCCTGCCCCCTTTCCCTCCTGAACATTCTCACAGAAATGTTTATTTTAGTACCACTACTGCAAGCAAGCTGGTCTGTGATGATCTTTTCTTTCCTTCCAGTAAAAAATGGTCTTTGTTCCAGTTAATTACCACATACTGGGACTTCTTGTCTTCCAGTTCTAGAGTGAGAAGCAAGGAGCTGTGCAAGGACATCCACAAAGCTGGTGAGAAGTTAGTTTGGTGCCAATGGCAAGGGCAGAGCAAGTGTCCCTTCTCAGAGTGGGGTCATTGTGGTGATGCACTCCTCATGTGCCCAGGGACAGACAATCAACCCTCCCAAGGGGTGATAAATACCCGTCAGACTCCATCAACAGCAGAAGGACGGGAGCTCTCTGGCAGAGCTGTCCTTCACTGCCACCAGGAGAGACACAAAAGGGTTTGTGACCGTGGCTCTGCATTTCCCCTTCCCCTGCACACCATCAAAACAGCCAGCCAATGAAAATGGTACAAACCTCACAGCAAAAAGCCACAGCTCTTACATTTCTGAAGTTAAAAGAGTGTGGATTCACCCTGTAGAATCAGCTGGGCCCTTCAGTTCATCTGAGCTTCAGCAAAAAACATTAAGCTGCTCTACCGTTCCCCTGCACCAAAGGCAGTACCAAAAAAACCCATCTCAAAGTCTGACTGTTGCAATGAAATTACAGTCAGGCAAGGGGAAGATAAACACAGTCGTTATTAGATTGCCTGTGCGACCCGTGATCTTACTTGTGGTAACCAATTGCATGGGGAAGCTTTAATCCTTTCAGGCTGGAGAACCAGCCAAAGCAGATCTGGCAGCTTCTGAAACAATTTGTCAGGAATTGTTGATAGGACATTTTCTTCTGATGCCAGTTCTGAGAGAGAAAAACACAAACATGTTTGAAACCCAGGAAGAGGGGCTGGCTCTCCTTGGTATGTAAATGTCACACGTGAGCACTGTCAGGGGCTCCACGTTTCTGGGGGAGGAACAACTAAAGGGCATTAAAGAATGCACACCTACACCAACTGCACATGGAAGGGATTTGGTCTGGGATTTTTTCTTAAAAAACATAAAATCTAGGAATTAGAGATTACAGCTAAGAATGTGTAGGGTGTCCAGAGAAGCTGTGACTGCCCCATCCCTGCAAGTGTCCAAGGACACTTTATTTTGGGGTTTTTTTCGGCACAAATTCTTAAGAAATCCCCTTACTGGGACAGAATGAGGCAAGGCACCTGCTCCCCAGCATGGATGCACTCTGCTTTGAACAGACAGATGATGCTAAATAGGCTATTACCTGATTTTAAGAAGAAGCAGGTATGACTAGTCATTACATTATGGTTTTCCTGGAACAGATTTTCTTTGAGGCTACTTAGGCAATTAAATCCTAATTACAAGCAGTATTTGTAAACCAGAGGGCAATATTAATGATAAATACAAATGGATCAATGGCAAGGAAGCGCTGGAAGAAGTATTGCTTTGTATTTGTTTACCCAAAACAAAAAAGTATTTGAGTGTAATTTTATTTAAGGTTACATGAGAAAATACATTAGGATTGAAAGCAATGACATCATTCCATTAATCAAAACAGGGATTTTTTCAGCTAGTTTTGATCTCAGCATTGTGTTTAGAATTTTGTAGCACAATAGTAATGGTGAAACAAGATCACTGACATTTCAGGGAGAGAAAGTGGACTGGGAAAGGACCAAAACTTAGGTAAATCATCTTAAAGCAGGGCTTTCAGTGTTCCTTTTTCAAGTCTGGTTGTCCAGTTCAAGCTCCTCACTGAAGCCTGAGCTCTCTGCAGCATCAGCACAGTATCACAATACCACTCCTTTAACATGGCACTGTCGAAGAAGATTTTATCCTAATGAGGCAGAAAGAAATAGCAGAGCAAAAGTCAATAAGTACGTCCCTCCATAGCTTCATTTGACTTTCAGCAAGGCAGAGTCACGAGCTCCAGTCTCAAAGCAGCAGCCAGAACTAAAAGACTGAATTCTCAGAATGCATCCTATTAAACTGTAGCAGTATATGTCCTTAATTTCTTAGTAAAACATTTGGTTAATCTAAATAAATGAATGGCACAAGGAGAAAAGCAAACAGACGTGTAAACGGAAAGAACAACAACAACAACTTAAAGGAGGCAGAAGTCACCAAAAAATTAAAGGGCTGAATTGCTCAAGTAGTGCCAGAAATAAAACGGCTCTCTCACACGATTAGACAAGCATCACAGCATAGAGAAAATTAATCAGGATACAGATTTGATACTGCAAAAGGCTAAACCAAAACAAGCAACGGCAGGAGCTGCAGCTACCTCAGCAGCGTGGGAGGCGGGAGCTGGGCAGGAGGGAGATGGGGAGGCAGCGCTTGGAGCACACTGGGGGCTGGAAAGGGCCCGTGGTGCCCCGGAGCTGCTCTGGCACATGCAGGGCACTGAGGGTGCCAGCCTGCCCTGCCACGTGCTCAGGCCTGGATCCAGGGCTGCCTGGGCTCTGCTCTGCTCCGGGGGCACTGCAGGGGAGCAGGGAGGGACCCCAAACCCCCCAGTGCCACCCTGCCATGGCAGGGACACCTCCCACTGTCCCAGGGTGCCCCAATGTCCAGCCTGGCCTTGGGCACTGCCAGGGATCCAGGGGCAGCCACAGCTGCTCTGGGCACCTGTGCCAGGGCTGCCCACCCTGCCAGGGAACAATTCCCAATTCCCAATATCCCACCCAGCCCTGCCAGGGAACAATTCCCAATTCCCAATCTCCCATCCAGCCCTGCCAGGGAAGGATTCCCAATTCCCAATATCCCACCCAGCCCTGCCAGGGAGCAATTCCCAGTTCCCAGTATCCCATCCAGCCCTGCCAGGGAACAATTCCCAATTCCCTGTATCCCACCCAGCCCTGCAGGGAACAATTCCCAATTCCCAATATCCCATCCATCCCTGCCAGGGAACAATTCCCAATTCCCAATATCCCACCCAGCCCTGCAGGGAACAATTCCCAATTCCCAATCTCCCATCCATCCCTGCCAGGGAACAATTCCCAATTCCCAATATCCCATCCATCCCTGCCAGGGAACAATTCCCAATTCCCAATCTCCCACCCAGCCCTGCCAGGGAACAATTCCCAATTCCCAATCTCCCACCCATCCCTGCCCTCTGGCACTGGGAGCCATTCCCTGTGTCCTGTCCCTCCATCCCTGTCCCCAGCCCCTCTGCAGCTCTCCTGGAGCCCCTCCAGGTCCTGCCAGGGCTCTGAGCTCTGCCTGGAGCCTTCCCTTGTCCCGGGGAGCATTCCCAGCCCTCCCAGCCTGGCTCCAGCCCTGCAGCCTGCCCGGGCCCTGTGGGTGCCCCATCCCTTCCCTCCGGAGCGTGGCCCACACCCAGCTCAGGTCACTGTCAGTGCCACTGTCCCTGCCTGGGACATTAAACTGTGCCCATCCCAGCTCCCGAGGGTGCCACTGGGACACAGGGCCCCGGTCACACCTGTGTGTGTGACCATCCAGCCAATCCCATATCCACCCGGTGCTCCATCCATCAAACCTCTGTCTTCTAACACAATCTATTACTTTACTGTGGTGGTGTTAAAAGACTTTGAACAGCTGGCTCCGAGTCATTACTATTAGCATCTTTAAAAATAGAATTGGCAGTATTTACAGAAACACTAATGATAGGAAAATATGTGAAATTTCCCTCTTATGTAATGTTTATTGAAAGAATTATGTGTTCTGTTAGAGGGACTTTTAAAAATAAACACAGGCTTTTCTCTGTAGGCTTTCTTCTCGATGAAGAAGGCATGTGAATTTTGGGAATCACAGTAATATTCCTTTCATCATCTTAAACATGTTGCAATTACAGTCATTATATCCAGGATAGGGCTTTTTAAGGAATTTAATATCACGGTATCTTGCCCCCCTTGTTTCTCTGCCCAAATTGGGAGTTTCTCGCAGTATTTGCCTCCTTTGCAGTTCTGTGGTAATTGGTGGTATTTTTGTTTAGAAACCGCTTCATCAGCTCTCTGAGACCAGATAACCATGAAGAACATCATGCTGCTTCAGGCAGTTCTATTTCTATTTATGCTGGTTTTAGTCAGGATAGCTTCACTGATACCAGGGAACCTGATCCTGATTTATAGCAGTGAAAGGAGAAAATTGTAATCATTTTGTGCCACCAGAAACACGACGGAATGGGAACTGTAATAGCTCCCAGTAGGGCACAGCAGAACAAGGAAAACTCCAGGATCCGTGCTGCTTAATTGAAATGTGAGATTAACGGTGGAAGTTTAAATATTATCTGCAGTTTCCCTCATACTAATTTTGACACAATGTGAAATACTCAGCTCACGATGCTTGGGAATGAGAACAATCAGTCATTCCTCAGAGAAGACTCATTCATTTGCAGAACTGAGGCATTTCAGAAAAGTGGGATGAGATAATAACCGGTACAAATACTTTCATTAAAATAATAATCCGGGAATTTAATAAAGAATTTATTTGGCTTTATTGCGTCTCCCAGTTAAATGAATGCCCATTGACTTTGCCCATTGAATGTCAGTGGATTTTGATGATGGTTCTGACTGGACAGAGAGTGAGTTTGGCTCAGCGTATGCCATTCTGGAAGGCTGGAGGCGGTTTCATGGCTGGTGAAGTGAAGGAAAACTCTTATCTCTCTGAATCTGTGGGAAAACTCTTATCTCTCTGAATCTGTGGGAAAAGAGCGAATACACAAAAGTAAAGGTGGATGGGAAAAGACCAACTCTCCCAAAGGTGCGAGTGGTGGCTGTGCCCTCTGGCAGGCTCTGCTCTCAGCCAGGTGGAGCCCTGTGGTGCCAGCTCCCCTGCCCAGGGCTGCACTGACCCAGGGACTGACCCAGGGACTGACCCACAGGCTGCACTGACCCAGGGACTGACCCACAGGCTGCACTGACCCATCCAGGGCTGCATTGACCCAGGGACTGACCCACAGGCTGCACTGACCCAGGGCTGCACTGACCCAGGGACTGACCCAGGGACTGACCCAGGGACTGACCCACAGGCTGCACTGACCCATCCAGGGCTGCATTGACCCAGGGACTGACCCACAGGCTGTACGAAACCAGGGACTGACCCAGGGCTGTACTGACCCATCCAGGGCTGCACTGACCCAGGGACTGACCCACAGACTGTACTAAACCAGGGACTGACCCACAGGCTGTACTGACCCATCCAGGGCTGCACTGACCCACAGGCTGCACTGACCCATCCAGGGCTGCATTGACCCAGGGACTGACCCACAGGCTGTACTAAACCAAGGACTGACCCAGGGCTGTACTGACCCAGGGCTGCACTGACCCAGGGACTGACCCACAGACTGTACTAAACCAGGGACTGACCCACAGGCTGCACTGACCCACAGGCTGCACTGACCCAGGGACTGACCCAGGGACTGACCCACAGGCTGTACTGACCCATCCAGGGCTGCACTGACCCACAGGCTGCACTGACCCAGGGACTGACCCACAGACTGTACTAAACCAGGGACTGACCCACAGGCTGCACTGACCCAGGGACTGACCCACAGGCTGTACTGACCCATCCAGGGCTGCACTGACCCACAGGCTGCACTGACCCAGGGCTGCACTGACCCAGGGACTGACCCAGGGACGGACCCACACTGTGCTGGCCCAGCACTGGGAGGGAGCCCCAGAGCACTCGGAGCTCCCAGCCCAGAGCTCCCAGCCCGGAGCCCCTGCCAGGCTGCTCTGGCCCTCCTGCACACCTGGCACACGCACCTGGCACACGCAGTGCCCTCGGGCCGGGCTGGGCACTGCCCGCCCTGCAGCTCTGCTCTCCGTACGGTTCCCTCCTGCTTCCCGAGGAGGAACAGAACCTTCTCGCAGCTCTTTGTGTGTTGTGATCTCAGCAAACCACCCAATCTGCTGAATGCTCCCAGCGCCAGGACTGCCAGGCACGCAGAGTATCCCCAGGACTGCCACTGGTAAAATGCTTGATTGTCTCTTCATAAAATGTAAACCACTAAACAGGACTGGAAACAAAGAGGAAAAACTGGGAAAAGGAGTAATGAACTCCAAGTGTTTTCAAGGACAGCCTGTTCCCTGCGACCCTTTGGCCACCCAAATTGCACATTTGCCCCCTTGGAGGTGCAGTCGCAGCTACAGCCAAAGATGTTTGAGGAATAAATTACTGTGAAAGTCAGCTTTTATTTAAACTCCCTCATTTCAAACACAAAGTGGTTCTCTGTTTCCCTGGAGACCGGGATATGTAAGAAGGCAGAATTTTCTCTCAATTTCCCTTTCCTACACTGGACCACTGTAGAGCAGGTTTTGGATTTCCCTTTTTCTCTCCTGCAGGACTGGCATCAGTTAT
This sequence comes from Melospiza melodia melodia, assembly GCF_035770615.1. Classification (NCBI taxonomy): domain Eukaryota; kingdom Metazoa; phylum Chordata; class Aves; order Passeriformes; family Passerellidae; genus Melospiza; species Melospiza melodia. The sequence goes on from NC_086202.1 coordinate 660,461, forward strand.
GACTGGTCGTTTTCCTCAGCGACTGGAGCTGTGTCTCTGAGGTGGGTGACCTGTGCTGAGACTCCTGACATGCAGGTGCTGCTGAGGGGATCAGCATCTTCCACTGCACGTCCCTCCCTGGGTTTAAAATTGCTGCCAGACACGAGTGCCCAAGGAACAGACAGGGAGACACTTTTTGAGTTCTTGAAGTAGAAAATTAATACAATTGAAATGAATATATTTCTGCTACAATAATGGAGCACTAGAAAGAAAAAACAAACAAGAAACTTACAAGATCTTTTATTTGTCTCTGACTCCTGTTTAGGAAGGTAAAACCACTTACTACGCTGCTCAATGAAGAATAAATCGAACAAGCCCTATGTCGCACTCTCTGTGTCTGCACAGGGAAAGGAACTAGGAGATGGAATGGATTGAAATCCCCCTCTGGCATGAGGACAAACACATCCTTATGTCCCAGTCCTATCTTGAAAATTTATTGGGAAAAGACTCTGTGCTCTGGATTTCATTGTCCAATAATAGTGGAGAATGAGAAAGAAATGACAACTGACTGGAGCTGTTAGATGGCATCTTTCATACTTTCCCACAGAACGTAAAGGCAGGAGAAAGGAAGGAGGAAAACTGATAGCTCAGAGATTCACAGTGTATTTAAACACAATCCTATACCTAAACAAAGCTAAAATTACTGCCTTGTATAAAGGTGTTCCATCTTTTTATTTGAGAAAAAAATTCTTTCTGATTTTTCAAAGAAATACTCTTTGAGAACTATTCTTTGCCTTTGGAAAACTGTTCTTAAATGATACCTTTCCATTGTAATCCTTTTACAACTTCCAGGCTCTTTGAAATAATGATTGCCTGCTCGCACACATTCTCTGAGGAGCAATAACTGATGTATCCATTTCAAAACATGCTGGGAAAGAAAACAGCATCAATTTTAAATGAAAACTTGGGAAACAGCATCTCAGGAACCACGAAAGTCCTGCTGGTGTTACAGCTGTGGTCTACTGGCTCCAGGGCTGTCCCTTGACAAGGTCTGCTGGCACTGAGAGTTATTCCAGAGATGATTTTCATTAGCCATTCCACGGGACATTCCAGTTCAGCAAGCCATGGAAACACAAGTCACGAGTGTGTTCCAGCTCAACAATCTCATGAGCTTCAGCAGGACCAAGTGCTGATGCTCGGCCTGGCCTGGGGCAACCCCTGGTCCCAGGGCAGGCCGGGGGATGAGCAGGTCGGGAGCGGCCCTGGGAGAAGAGCTGGGGCGCTGGCGGGTGAGAGCTGGCCATGCCCCTGTGAGCATGAACCCCCTGTGCTGGGCCGACCCCCCAGCGTGGGCAGCAGGGCAGGGGCGATCCTGCCCCGCTCAGGGGAGACCGCACCTGCAGAGCTGCCCCAGCACATCGGCTTCGTGCAGCGAGCCCACAGGAGGCCACGGAGATGGTTTGAGGGACGGAGCACCTGTCCCATGAGGAAAGGCCGAGGCAGCTGGGATTGGCCAGCATGGAAAATAAAAAGCTTTGTGGCGACTTAATCGCGGCTCCAGTGCCTGGAGGGGGCCTACAAAAAGGATGGAGACAGACTGTTTACAAGTGCCAGGACAAGGGGGAATGGCTTCTAGTGAGCTCCGATATCGGTAGAGAGCCCCAGGGAGCGAGGCAGCATGAGCGGTGTGCGCTGGCACAGGCACGGCCGGGCGCCGGGGAAAGCCTGGGCCGGGCTGGGCCGGGCCGGGCCGGGCTGGGCTGGGCTGGGCCGGGCCGGGCTGGGCTGGGCCGGGCTGGGCGGCACTGCAGCACGGCGGCCGCTCCTGCCCGTGCGCTCTGGGCCGTGAGATTCGAGTAACGGGCCCGAGGCCAGCGGGCTGGGGACAGCGGGCTGGGGACAGCGGGCTGGGGACAGCGGGCCGGGCGGGGCTCAGCGCGGGGACCCGGAGCGCCGCCCTCGGCACGGCCACGGCCCGGCCCGGCCCCGCGCCCGGGGGATGCGGGCGGGGCCGGGAGGAGCATCCCGGCCCCCCCCGGTCCCGCCCCCGGCCCCGCTCCGCCCGGCCCGCCCCCGGGCCCCGGCCCCGCTCTGCTCCACTCCGCTGCCCGCATCCCCCGTTCCATTCGCTCTGCCCGGCCCCGCTCCGCTCACCCCGCCCCGCCCGCATCCCACCGGCCCGCCCCTGGCTCCCGCTCCCGGTCCCTCTCCACCTCACTGCCCGCATCCCCGGCCCCGCTCTTCCCCGCCCCGCTCCACCTCACTGCCCGCATCCCCCGGCCCGCCCCCGGCTCCCGGCCCCCGGCCCCGCTCCGCTCGGCCCGCCCCGCTGGGCCCCGCCCGCCTCCCCGGCCCCGCTCCGCTCCCGCCGCCGTGTCCCCGCCCCGCCGCGCTGTGGCCGCCGCGGGCAGCGGGCGGGAGGCGGCGGCGCCGGGCGCTGCCATGCGGGCGGGCGGCGCCGGGGCGCGGGGCGGCTGAGGGCGGCGGCGGGGCCGGCCGCGGGAGCCGCCGGGCCGGCGGGGAGAGGCCGCAGGGCATGCCAGCCGCCTGCCCCGATGTTTCCCTGGAGCAAGTGGAAGAAGAGGATGGGAGCGAGCGCCTCCTCCTCCAAGAGACCCGTCTTCGACGAGCGAGAGGACGGTGAGTGCGGACCGCGATGCTCCGGGGTGCCCGCCCTGCCCTGCCCTGCCCGGGATGCCCTGCCCGAGATGCTCTGCCCTGCCCTGCCCGGGATGCTCTGCCCGGGATGCCCAGCTCCGGGGCACTCTGCCCTGCCCTGCCCTGCCCCGGCGGCGCCGTTGCTGCGGTGCCCCGGTTCCCAGCCCGGGGTGCCCTGTCCCGGGGTGCCCTGTCCCGGGGTGCCCTGTCCCGGGGTGCCCGCCCGGCCCTGGAGTCCCCCGGCGGTGCCCCCGGCTGAGGGGGTTTGGGGCCGTGCCCGGGTGCGGGGTCCGGCCGGGCGTTGCCTCCCCGCAGGACGCGGACCCTGCCCACGGACACCCCACGGGGGGCTGGGAAGGGGGCGAGGGGACGGCTCAGCAGCGAAGTTTCGGTCTGTGCACGGACAGCCCCGCTTGGATGGCCGAGTGCCGCCGGCATCAGCGCCGAGCACGGCTGCCAGTGCAGAAAGCGGCTCTGGGGCTCTCCCCAAAATACAGGCGGGGCGGTTAGGAATACGCCGTGACATAACACCGTTGCATTCGAAATTTCGGGTGCAGGGTGCAATTTCTGAGGAGCAAAGGAAGGAAACTTCGACTGCGGGTAGGGGAGGAGTCGGGAGAGCCATCGGGCCAGCGGACGGGTGCCGGTACCGGGGCAGTCCTGAATGCTGCGCTGGCCCTGTGGCACCGACCGAGCGCACACACAAATCCCTGTGTGTGTGGGGGTGCTGGAATTGTGCGCTGGATAACCTGGGGTTCGATGTGCTAGTCTGGGTCTGAGTGCAGCGATGTGAGGGTCGGGGTCTGCTGGGATGCCCTCGGTGAGGGGACCACACCTGTCTGTGCTGCTCTGGCAGCTGATGGGTTAAATCAGGCAAACTTTTCCTGGCACAAGAGCTGGTTGATTTCTCCAACACGTTTTTATTAGCAATTCACACTGAGCAAGCCGAGTAAAGACACTCAAATCGGAGGCTTCGCTGCAATTACATTCTGAAAACAAAATTTCTTTCTGAGAAGCTTTTAATTCTGCCCTGAGCCTGTGTGCAGCCAGCCAGGGTGAGGGAGCTCTGCAGCTGAATAGCTGCTGGCAGGAGCCTGGGAGCACCTCTCCAGGTACCTTCAATCAGCGCGCTTGCTGTGTCCCAGTTATTGGCACATTGCTTCCTTGATGTCTCCTGCTTTTCCATAATTCCTTGTTAGAGTGTGCTCAGAGCAATTACAGTGTTGTTCCAGTGAACTCATATTTACTGTCATGGCACGGTTGCTATGGTGATCTCCTGAGACATCCCAATAACTTCCTTAGATAAAGAAGCCAGTTGATACTTGGGTTTGTGTGTGGCATAATGTGGAAGAGTTACTAGTGACAACAATATTATGAGAAATCAGTTAAAAATATAAAAAGGAAAAGACCGTTTGGTATGTCCAGTTTTGCCCGTACGTGGTTCCTTGTGCTGGATCTCTGCACAGGGATGAGCCTGACTGCTGAAATCCAGCAGATAATCCCTGTTAGTTTGTCAGGGTGTATGTAAATAGAAGGTTAACGTTTATTGTAGTCACTAGTAACACAACCAGCACTAAGATCACACTCCAAATCACTGCAGACCTTACAGTCTTTGTCCCCGACTGCCTGGGGACCAGTCTGGGGCTTCACTGAGTCACTGGCTCCTCTCACAGGGCTGGGGCAGCACGGGGCTGTCCTGGGGTGGGCAGGGATGTGTGTGGAACACTCGCCTCCAGAGGGTTCTCTGCTGTCCCTCTGTCAGGAATGGCCATTTCTCCTCAGCCTGGGGTGGGCAGGGATGTGTGTGCTCTCTCTGGTGTGGAACACCCGCCTCCAGAGGGTTCTCTGCTGTTCCCCCTGTCAGGAATGGCCATTTCTCCTCAGCCTGCCCCTGTGCAGCCCCAGGTCTCCTCTGGAGCAGTGCAGGAGCTCATGTGTCACACCCCTGTCCCTGGGAGGCCACGGCTGCTGCTGTCCTTGGTGGGGTGTGTGGGTTGAGCTCTCCAAGCCTGGCTCCAAGGGTACACTTGGTATTCCAGAGTATGTCCTAAGGACCTTCTCTCAACCCTCCCCACTTTTCCAGCATCTTTTCTGTCAGTGCTGGCTGGGCTTGTCCTGTGGCAGAGATGGAGGCTGGGCTGGTTCAGCCGCTCTGTGGGGCTGGCTCCTGGTCCATCCAGGGCCAGGCAGCGCAGAGCTGGGCTCTGGGGATCCGTGCCCAAGGGACAGCTCTGCTGCTCCCTCCTTGCTTCCCTTCCTGGCTGCTGTGCTGTCTCCATCCCCCTGTTCAGGAGCCTTCCCATGGCCGTGGTGCTGGGTGAGGCCAGGTGTGCCCGCTGCTGTGTGTCGGGCACACCTGTCTGACCCCTTGGGGTGCCAGGTGAGGCCGGGTGTGCCCGGTGCTCTGTGTTGGGTGCACCCTTGGGGTGCCAGGTGAGGCCAGGTGTGCCCGGTGCTCTGTGTTGGGCACACCTGTCTGACCCCTTGGGGTGCCAGGTGAGGCCAGGTGTGCCCGGTGCTCTGTGTTGGGCACACCTGTCTGACCCCTTGGGGTGCCAGGTGAGGCCAGGTGTGCCCGGTGCTCTGTGTTGGGCACACCTGTCTGACCCCTTGGGGTGCCCTGCCCGCTGCAGCGTGCCCACCGTGCTCTCCTGCTTGCCCACAGCCTGCCAGAGACTCTGGCATTTCACAGCCGGGGTTCACTCGCAGGAGGGCTGACTGTGAGAGGCAGAGCCTGTGTGTTTGTGTGCGCTCCCAGGCAGCCCTGGCATGGGGAGATGGGTTCCTCTGGCTCTGGGAGCCGCTCTCCAGCTGGTTCCAGTCCCACAGAAAGCTGGCAAGCTGCACGTCCATCAGCTGGGAGGGAGCTGCAGCCTGTCCAGCTGGAGATGCTGCCCAGGGATGCCTTTGTGAGAGCTCAGTTCTGGCCAGGTGTATTGTACCCTGTTCATGAACACAGAAAGTTAATGAATGGAGGGGGAGGAGGAAAAACAAAGTAAGGGGAAAGGGATGGGAAGAAGAAAACAAGGCAAGAGAACAGAAGGGCTGCAGGGTGGAGGAAAATAAGGCAAAAGAACAGGAGGGCTGCAGGGTGGAGGAAAATAAGGCAAAAGAACAGGAGGGCTGCAGGGTGGAGCACTCGGAGCTGGGGTGTGCTGGAGTGAGGAGGGCTCAGTGAGCTGCAGTGAATCGTAGTGGGCTTGTGGGTTCTGCGTTACCACCATGGGCTGTTTTCCATCAGGAAAAACACACCCTTGTCTGCAGGGACTTTTCAGGCTTTGTTATTCATACCTGTAAGGATTTTTAACAACTCCTCCCTCGAGGAGAGGGTTTGTTCTCCAGCCCAAGGGAAGGGTGGGCAGTGCCTGTCTGCTGGCTGAGACACATCTCTCTGTGCAGGGCACGGGGCACTGGGGTGTCTCACAGAATCACAGAATCATTTGGGTTGGAAAAAGCCTCCAGGATCATTGAGTCCCAACTGTGGCCACCAAGGGATCCCCACCCTGTCCCCAGCCCTGCGTGCCAGCTCCAGAAGTCATGAGGCTTCTTTGTCATTTGGGCAGGAATTATGCTGTTGTTCTGGGAAACAGCCAGGCAAGCTTTATTGACATCTCCGTCCTTTTTAGAAGAAAAAATACTGTTTTTTTCTTTTAAATTTATTTTTTATGCCAGGTGAGGAAAACCCGTAATTGTGAAGCCAATGGGAATGTTTCAACCCAGATATCTGGAAAATGCTTAGCAGAGTTGTTGGACTCGGGCACCAGGGCTGAGCAGGAGGAAATACAGGGCACACTTAGTGCTATTAGCATTGCCCACAGTTGTGTTACTTGAGAGAGGGGGGAAACCACAGCAAGATTTATCTCTCTATGCAATTGTGTCTGAAGAGGAATTTCAAGACTGCATTTTGGATGTGGTTTTTCCTGAATCAAAGCGGTTTACTAAAAAAACTGTGTGTAAATATACATGAGAATCTGTGAAGCCATCTGCTGCTTTGTGCTGTGCTGTGCCTCCCCTCGCTGACACGAGGCCACTGGTCCAGGGTTCCTGTCCGTGTCCTGATGCTGAATTAGCTTTTTCTGCTGATGCCCAAGGTTTTAATGGTGCAGCCCAGTGACTTTCATCATTATTAGTTTTTGTCTCAATCGCTTTCCCCCCATCCCTTGTTTGACTCTACCAGAATGCAGATGGTGTTTTGTAAGGGGGTCGAGTGCAGGCGCCTGTGTTTATCCTACTTGCATCAAAATCAACTTTGAAATGCGTTCCCAGTTCTATAGCTCATGGCTGGAGCTCTCCCAGCGGAGCAGCCTGACTGTGGGAAGTGTGTGCTCAGGGCTGGCCTGGGTCAGGTGCAGTGTCCCTGGGTGCCATGTGCTGTGCAGTGTCCCAGGTCAGGTGCAGTGTCCCTGGTGCCATGTGCTGTGCAGTGTCCCTGGGTGCCATGTGCTTGTGATAGGTCTGGGGACATCCTGCTGTCCTGGGAGAGGGACCTGGGAGATGGATCCAGGGATCAGGAGAAGTGTCTGTCTCTCTTCTGAGGTGATCAGTGCTGGTCTTGGGGCAGCCAGCATGGCCTGGCTGTGTGCCCTGGTGCCCTGAGCATCGTCCCTGCTGCTGCTGGTGCCAGCCATGCTCCTCCTGCCCCAGCTGCTCCTCACAGAACCCGGCTGTCACCTCAGCTGGGCAGGGCTTGCAAGCCCTGGGCAGGAAATGTTGTCCTTTTATTGGAAATCTATGGTCCAGTGCCCAGTAAGGCAGTTGTAAAATCCCAAATACTACTTATTTGGGGTCGGATGCAGATGTGTTAATGTCCGTGCTCTGCACACCACTGACTGGAGTGTTCCCTGCTCTGACTGCAGGGAGAGCTTTTCCCGTGGCCTGACTTTGATGGCTGTGGGCTGGGAGCACAGATGCCTTCCCTGATATTTAAACACAAGGGAAAAAAGCCTTTCTGTGTTATCAAAGTGGTAGCTAAGTAAGCAGGCGGGGGGAGGAGGGAGTGGGGATTGCAAGGAGGTGCCAGCAGAGCTGTGTTCAGCATCCTCAGCAGGGCTTTGTTCCGGCTGCCCCCGGCTCGGGGATGCTGTGCCCAGGGACTGGCTCCCTCTGGGCTCTCTGTGCCCAGCACAGCCACTGCCCCTCATTCCTGACAAGCACTGGAACCTTCCCGGGCGTGAAGCTTTGCCGTGTGTCATTAATGCAGAAATAGGTTAATCCTGGGAATTCAGCACTTTCAAGCCTTGGAGGTGTGGGGTGCCGTGGGCAGTATGGGGTGACTGGCGCTGAGCTGTTTAATGGCTGTGCTGTCCTCACAGCAGTGCTGGCTCGAGTCTCAGGAAAAGCCATTCTCGAGGGGCTCGTGTGTCTGTGGAGATCTGAGGAGAGGAGATCAGGGTGAAATGAGTCCTCAGGGCAGCCGAGACTGTTCGCATGGAGCTGGAGTAACAAAAAAGGAACAAACACACCAGCAGTTTGAAGGACACTTGATGCATAGGGAGGGACAAGGACAATCAAGGAAAAGTCACTGGAAGTGCCATTTGAGTGAAATATTAAATCAGATTAATACTTGGTGTATTCTGTGGAGGCAATGGTCCTCATGACCAGCTTGGAATGGCTTTCCTGTGATTTGTGAATAACGTGCAGGAGCACGTGGCTGGGGATGTGCCCTCCTTCCCCCATGTCCCCAGGGCTGGCGTGGTGACCTTCCCAGCAGGGCTGGCCCTGCCCTGTGCAGGTGCTGGCACTCCCCTCTGTACCAGCACCTGCACAGGAGTGTGTGCCAGCACCTGCACAGGTATGTGCCAGCAAGGGCATCCGTGCTGGCTGGTGCTTCTCTCCTGAGCTGGTGTCGGGACAGCCTGGGAGCGGCTCAGCTTCTCTGCACGAGAGAAGAGACCTGTCAGTGTCCTCTTTCCCTCTGCCACCGTTCTCCAGGAATTAAATTGCTCTCGGTGACAGTTGTGGAGAATTAGAAGTGCTTGGGAATGTGGGAACAGCCGTGCCTGAGCAGTGCCAGGCAATGAGGTGTGACAGTGCTGATGGCTTCATTTACATCTCAGGTGCTGCTCAGGGCTCCCCCAGTACCTGGCAGTGCTGAGGACATGCAGGCACTGAATGATGTTCAGAGTTATGTGCCTTGCTGGTTTGCCTGTGCCCGTGAATCCTTACAGGCCCATGGTTAGCCCTGCTGTGTAATTAAATTAAATGAAATTAAACTGCAATGTAATGTCTTTATAGCTTTGCTGATGTTTCTGGAAGCTGATCAATGTCATCTATTAGTGCAGAAAATACCTTTGCTTGGTTCTATGGCTCCAGCAGAGAGCTGGGGGGCTCCTAAGGCTGCCGATGACTTGCAGGGTGACTTGCAAAGCACAGAGGTTCCTTATTGTCCAAAGCTGCACTTGGCTGCAGCTGAGCTGGCCCAAGGCACCAGTGGTATTTTGTGTTTCCATGGATGATGTGTGCACTGGAGTCCTGGGGAAGCCCCAGAGTGGCTCTGAGCAGAGTGGGGAGGGCAGGAGAGGGGCTGTGGGGGCACTGCAGGTTCTGCTGTGTCACTTGGGGTCTCCATTCCTGCCTCAGCTGCCTTTGCCCAGGAAAAGGGAATTCTTTCTGCTTTCCACTATTATCCTGACCATAACCCCCTCCTAACCCCTGAAAGAGAAAATGCACAACTCACAAAAGTTGCCATCCCTGCTTAAAATACTGGGGTGGGATTTGTGTCCTGGGATCTCAGAGGGATCCCTGGTGGCAACAAAAGGCCATCATATGAGTAATTCAGATATCCAGGCCAGGAAAAAACCCCAAGGAGCAGGGAAACTTGGTAGAAACTGGGGAAGAAACTTAGATTGAGAATAACCTGTTGGAGTGTTTGGGAAGCCAAGAGCTGAGGCAGCAGAGAGCAGCACTGGTGTGTAGGTGGGGCAGAAGGCACATGCTGGTTCCTTGCAGAATTCCTGTACTCTTAATTCTGTGTCTGACAAAGGTCAGGAAGGTGGGCTGGGCAGGCTGAGGCTGAAGCTCAGGCTCCTGCTCTCCGTGAGCATCAGGAGAAACATTTCTGGCTGAGGGGGAATCTGCTCTGGGCCCTGCTGCTGGATGGGCACCCCTTCACCCACACGCTGAGGGTTTCACTGTCGGGAGGATGTGGGATGTGGGATGTAGGATGTGGGATATGGGATATAGGATATGGGATGTAGGATATAGGATATGGGGTATAGGATATGGGATACAGGCCACCTGCAGTGTGGGAGATGTGGCACATTAGACTGCCCTGTGAAACAAGTGTCAGGGTCCACGGGAGAGCCACGCACTGCCCCTTGGCTTTTTGTGCACTGGTTCCAGTCTTAATGGGAACTGGCAGGCAGGACCAGCCAGCAGGGAACACAGAAAATGATACACATTATGTTTGGATTGTTTGCGCTGTTGGAGAACGTGCTTTATGCTTCACAGAAAATAGGGCCAAAGCTTGGTCCCCAATAATTTGCACTCTAAAGGCTCAATGCTGCATATGGTAAGCACATGAATAATTCATGCCCATGCAAACAGGCCCCATGATTTCACATTCAAGCCTGATTCTAGGTTTGCTCAGAACTTTGAACCGGCATGGATTAGTGGCCCTTCCAGCACAGAAGAGGCTTGGCAGGACCTTGGGCACGGGAGGGAGCAATCCCCTCTCCTGGCAGTGCTGGCTGTGTGTGGAGCCTCCATATCAGCCCTGCTGGGGTGGGCTGGCCAGAGCCTGGGGTGCCTCTGAGCCTGGCTGGGACACGCTGGGGTTCCTGCTGTGCCCTGCTGCTCCTGTGACAGCACCGAGGTTTGGGAGAGCTGGGGTGGTGCAGGCTGGGGCTCTGAGCTCCCAGAGTGCTGCTCCTGTAACAGCACCGAGGTGTTTGGGAGAGCTGGGGTGGTGCAGGCTGGGGCTCTGAGCTCCCAGAGTGCTGCTCCTGTGACAGCACCGAGGTTTGGGAGAGCTGGGGTGGTGCAGGCTGGGGCTCTGAGCTCCCAGAGTGCTGCTCCTGTAACAGCACCGAGGTGTTTGGGAGAGCTGGGGTGGTGCAGGCTGGGGCTCTGAGCTCCCCAGAGTGCTGCTCCTGTGACAGCACCGAGGGGTTTGGGAGAGCTGGGGTGGTGCAGGCTGGGGCCGTGCGCCCAGCACAGAGCCCTCAGCTCCCCAGAGTGCTGCTCCTGAAACAGCACCAAGGTTTGGGAGAGCTGGGGTGGTGCAGGCTGTGCCATGGGACAGGGGCAGGAGCTGCCAGCCCGGGGCTTTGCTGGGCTCCCTCTGCCAGGGCCAGCCCAGGAGCTCTGTGTGGATGAGTGCAGGGCCAGGGGCTGCTGCTCTGCTCCGTGGGTTTTATTCCTTGTGAGATGTGAAATGCCACAGCAGGAGCATTGCAAGCAGGTGTCCAAACAAGCACAGCTGCAGCGAGGCAAACTTAGGGATTGATTAATGAATACTTCCAGCCTGTTGTGTGTTTCTCTACACGGCTTTCTGATGTAAAGATCAATCTGTGGATTTATTTAAAAAATAGCAGGTTTCTTTTAACTAGAACAAATTGCCTCTGTTTCTCAAAAGGCTGAGTAACATCAACAAACAGTTCAGTCTGTGTTGCCCCTCAGCACTACTTGGGAAATCATTTCAGCTAGTGCTTCTTCTGGCCTTGGTTTGGATTTTTCCATGCTCTGAGCTTGGCATCTCCGAGGGCATCCCTGCCTCCCCCTCTGCTCTCCAGAGGCCCCTCTGCTCCTCCTGCTCTGTGCTCTGTGGGGTTTTTCCATTGCCAGCCCTGCTGCTGCTCCCTTGCTGGGGCTGCCCGGGGTCAGTCCCTGGGGTTTGCTCCATGGTGTCCCAGGGAGGGTGGCACTGGGCAGGATGGGTGCCCTGGTGCCCAGGGCTCAGTGCTGGGATGCTGAGCTGGCACAGCCCCATCTGTGCTGGGCAGCACAGCCTGAGGAGCTGTGCATGGTGAGCTGGGCAGTGCCAGGGCCCCAGGAGCTGTGCAGGGTGAGCTGGGCAGTGCCAGGGCCTGAGGGGCTGTGCAGGGTGAGCTGGGCAGTGCCAGGGCCCCAGGGGCTGTGCAGGGTGAGCAGGGCTGTGCCAGGGCCCCAGGGGCTGTGCAGGGTGAGCTGGGCAGTGCCAGGGCCCCAGGGGCTGTGCAGGGTGAGCAGGGCTGTGCCAGGGCCCCAGGGGCTGTGCAGGGTGAGCAGGGCTGTGCCAGGGCCCCAGGGGCTGTGCAGGGTGAGCTGGGCAGTGCCAGGGCCCCAGGGGCTGTGCAGGGTGAGCAGGGCAGTGCCAGGGCCCCAGGGGCTGTGCAGGGTGAGCAGGGCTGTGCCAGGGCTCCAGGAGCTGTGCAGGGTGAGCTGGGCTGTGCCAGGGCCCGAGGGGCTGTGCAGGGTGAGCTGGGCAGTTCCAGGGCCCCAGGGGCTGTGCAGGGTGAGCAGGGCTGTGCTAGGGCCAGCAGTGCAGGGTGAGCAGGGCTGTGCAGGGTGAGCAGGGCAGTGCCAGGGCCCGAGGGGCTGTGCAGGGTGAGCAGGGCAGTGCCAGGGCCCCAGGGGCTGTGCAGGGTGAGCTGGGCAGTGCCAGGGCCTGAGGGGCTGTGCAGGGTGAGCTGGGCAGTGCCAGGGCCCCAGGGGCTGTGCAGGGTGAGCAGGGCTGTGCCAGGGCCAGCTGTGCAGGGTGAGCAGGGCAGTGCCAGGGCCTGAGGGGCTGTGCAGGGTGAGCAGGGCAGTGCCAGGGCCCCAGGAGCTGTGCAGGGTGAGCTGGGCTGTGCCAGGGCCCCAGGGGCTGTGCAGGGTGAGCAGGGCTGTGCCAGGGCCCGAGGGGCTGTGCAGGGTGAGCAGGGCAGTGCCAGGGCCTCAGGAGCTGTGCAGGGTGAGCAGGGCTGTGCCAGGGCCAGCTGTGCAGGGTGAGCAGGGCTGTGCCAGGGCCCCAGGAGCTGTGCAGGGTGAGCTGGGCAGTGCCAGGGCCTGAGGGGCTGTGCAGGGTGAGCAGGGCAGTGCCAGGGCCCGAGGGGCTGTGCAGGGTGAGCAGGGCAGTGCCAGGGCCCGAGGGGCTGTGCAGGGTGAGCAGGGCAGTGCCAGGGCCCCAGGGGCTGTGCAGGGTGAGCTGGGCAGTGCCAGGGCCCGAGGGGCTGTGCAGGGTGAGCTGGGCAGTGCCAGCGCCCGAGGGGCTGTGCAGGGTGAGCAGGGCTGTGCCAGGGCCCGAGGGGCTGTGCAGGGTGAGCTGGGCTGTGCCAGGGCCCCAGGAGCTGTGCAGGGTGAGCAGGTGGTGCCCAGCCCGTGGAGGGTCCATGCCCTGCCCCCCGTGCTGCTGCCAGCCCTGGCTCCCCCCCTGTGGGTGATCCCTGACAGGAGATGTTCCCTCTCTCCAGAGCCAGAGCACATCACTGTGCTCCAGAGAATTCCATCACTGGAGTAGGATGTCTGCTTTCCCCAGAGCATTTGGGCTTGGTGAATAATTCTGTTTGACATCTGCTGTGAATTTGGGTCCGCTCTCTTCTGGTGGAGCTGAAATGAATGCTGGGTGGTTGTGACCCATCGTGCAGGTGCAGGTGGGCCAGCCCGGTCCCTGTGAGCTCGGCTGGGGCTGCCCATGGAGTGAATCTGTTCTGACACCTCCAGAAGGAAGATCAGGCTTGTTGTTGGACAAGGAGCTCCAAAGGGGATCACTGCTCCCACCTGGGCTCCAGCAAAATATCTTCAGGTACTCACACTCTCCTGTGGTGCTTTTTTCCTCCCCAGATTTACTGTCACTGCCAGCACATGGCTGTGATAGCCTCTCTTTCACACTGTCCTGCTCCTAATTTTCCTTCTTTGCTGAAGAGAGCCTCTTCCATGGCCAGAGCTGTGGGAAATGCCTGCCCAGCTCAGTAGGTGTCAGAGGACAGACCTGCATGTGGGGACAGTGGTGGTGCCAGAGTCACCAAAGCCCTGTTGGTGCTGCCTTGGTGTTGGTGCTGCCTGGGTGTTTGTTGGTGCTGCCTGGGTGTTGGCACTGCCTCAGTGTTGGTGCTCTCCAGCCTCGGCCCTGCGGCTCCTGGAGCTGCTGCTGGTGCCCAGCCTGCCCTGGGGTCCCATGCAGCCCCAGGTGAGTGGGTGGCAGGCGGGAGGGCCAGGGCAGAGCAGCAGCATTGCCCAGCCCCTCAGCTGCTGCTGCAGCAGCTCTGTGAGCAGCGCATCCCTGTCCCAGCCAGAGGTATTTTGGGAGCACGTCTGCTGCTCACGAGCCTCTGGGACAAAGATAGGACCGTGAGCCCGAAATAGCACCCTGGAGCTGCTCACCCCACAGTGGCTGCTCTCGAGAGGGAAATCCAGAGTTTGTTTTCGAGCCATCATCGCTGTGTTGACAAGGCTGCCGTGGGGAAGCGGCCTCAGCTGGGGTGTCTGAATTAGCTCCAGTACACACACTCAGTGCAGGGACTGTGCCTTTGGGAACAGGTGTTCCACGCTGAATCCCAGAGCCCTGGGGCTGGGAAAGCCCTGCCAGCCCATGGAGCCCCGGCTGTGCCCGTGCCCACCCTGTCCCCAGCCCGGGCACTGAGCGCCACCTCCAGGGGACGCCTGCAGGGATGGGCACCCCAGCCCTCCCTGGGCAGTGCCAGTTCCTGAGCCCCTTTCCAAGCCATGCAGGAGCTGCTGGTGGAGCGTGTGCAGCCACCAACGTGCCCATGTTGAAAACCACAGCCCCAAAGCAGACATCACTGTATTTTCATGTATTTTCATGGTGCTGATCCATCCAGTTACCAAGACATGAGCCCTGCTGCCAGGTCAGCTCTTTTTCAGGGTTTTTCTTTTCTGTTCTTTTTGATTTGCTTTTTGGGGCTCCAGCAGTGTGAAATGCTGCAGCAGAGACCATCCTTCAGTGCCGTGTGTGCAGCATTGCTGGAAAACAAGGAAATGGCATTTCCCAATGAAATGTCTCTGCTGTTGCATCTCTTGCAGCTCAAATGCAGCATGGCTGGAGCACAGTTTGAGTTTTTGGTGTATTTCCCCAGTGCTCTGGTAGCTGTCACCAGCCCCAGCAGGAGGAACAGGACTGTCTTTCATGACCCACAATGAATTTGCTGGTGTGGCAAGTAGTAAAAGCCTCTTTTGATGGAAAACCAGAAGCAGCTGATTGTAGAAAATATTCTTAGGCTCTCTATGTTACAAAGAGTCGTTGTCCTGGGACTGTTACGTATGGCAGGAAACTGCAGTGCTTCTGGATAAAGATTTGGGAAAAGCCGTGATGATCAGGAGACATAAAATCAATGATGGAATATGTGATATCAAAGAGAATGGGGTAGGTTGTTCCCCAAATGAGCTGTGTTTGTCTCAGACCTCTTAAACCCTGTTGTGTGATTTTTTAAAAAAAGGAATGCTGAATTCTGTCTTGTTTTCAGCAGTTTTTAAGTTCTGAGTTAAAAATGCTTGTGTGATCCATCACACAGTGGTCATTGCTGTGAGCCCAGCAGGTTTGTCACAATCCCTTGCTGTTTGCTGCTGCCTAGAACATAAAGTTAAGTAAGATGTGGGTGGCTCCTTCTCCTCTCTGCCCTGAGCAGCTTTTGTGGCTCTCCTTGGGTGCACAGAAGAAACCTGCCAGGTCTGAGGGCTTCAGTTACCTGTGGTGACTGATTTAATGTGGCTCTTTCTTGGAAAAGTGGTCTTAATTATTAATATTGCTGTTTCTTCTACTAATTAACATTTTAAGTCTTCCAAGTACAGTCTCAGAGCCTTCTCAAGTACTGAAGTTAGCCATGGTCTGTGTGCTTTGAGTGTCTGTGAGCTGTTTCCTGATCTTTCAGTACAAAGCCCTGTTGTTTTCCCCTTCCCTCTCTCTGCAGGACGCGGTTGTGCGAGTGCAGGAGGGTGGGATGAGGTTACAGCATGAAAAAGGGCATTGGATTTCTGTTAGCAGCTGGTGCATCTCTGGGATGGCTCGTTATTCTCTGTATTGCCATGGCAAGGGGAAGGGCTGGTCGGGGTGAGGGCAGGGTCCCCTGTGCCACCCCAGCCTGGCGCTGGGACACGCTGGGCAGTCCCTACAGGAGCCCCAGCACAGCTCTGCCTCTGTGCACAGCCCTTTGCTCTCGTTGCGCCTGAGCAGACACAGCCCTCCTTCACTGTGTGTGCCTCACCTGCTCAGGTGAGATACTGGAGCCAGCCCAGCCCAAAGCTGGCATCGTTCTGCCTGGAGCTGTGGGTATGTCTGAGCAGAGAGCCTGCCCTCTGCCCCAGCCACAGCCTTGTCACTGCTGGGGAGAGCCAGGAATGGGCACTGAGCACAGGGCATGGCTTGTGGTGCCACAGGTACCCCAGCCACAGCCTTGTCACTGCTGGGGAGAGATCACACCTGTGCCTGAGCCAGGAATGGGCACTGAGCACAGGGCATGGCTGTGGTGCCACAGGTACAGCACACTTGCAGAAGTGATTCTCTCTCTAGGATGGGGATGCACCATGGATGTTCCTGTCCACACAGGTTCCCTTTCTGTGCCCCCGTGTGTCCCACACTGGTGTTCTCTCAGGATCTGTGTGAGGAGTGACTGGGGCTGTCCTGGCAGACAGATCGGCTTTCCCATGCGTGACCCCAGTGGGAGCTCCATCCCCCAGGAGTGTTTTTAAACCTTTCAGTGAAGCCCCACTGCTTGCAAGTCCTTTGTGTCTCACCACGATGCAAATGCAGCACAAGGCTTGCTGCAAAGTAGGTCTGTGCTGTCGGTGTTGGTGTTGGGCTCGAGTGGAGCTGTGCAGTGCTGTCAGAGCCGTGCCCTACATACCTCAATCCCTTCTGCAGGTGCTGCCAGGGGGTGTTTGGTCCATCAGGATGTGGTACTGAAGTTGGTCCATCAGGATGTGGCACACCTCTGCCTGCAGGTGAACTCTTGGTTGTTTTATTGGCTCTGGCACAGAGGGTTTGCCCAGGTGCGCCCAGCCCAGCCCAGCAGGGATGCTCTTGTTGGTTTGCCCTTGGTGCTGAGTGTCCCTGTGGGTCACAGAGCCCTCTCTCAGGCCCGTGGGTGTCCAGGTGTCACAGATGTGCTGACAGAGCCCTCTCTGGGGCACATGGGTGTCCAGGTGTCACAGATGCCAGTCTGACTGGTGAGTGGAAGTGACCATTCCTGTGCAGGGAGCACCTGCTGCTCTGGGCTGGGAGCCCAGGCTGTGCTGTGCCCCCACATTGTCACAGGAGCCTGTGGGTGCCCTGGTAGGCACCCCTGCAGCTGGTGTGCTGGGACATGAGCTGGGAAGAGGCAGAGGGAATGGGAAACTGGTCCCTGGTCCTGCTGTTGGAGCTTCTGCTGCTTCTGGCCTGATCACTTCACGTGGTTTGAAGCTCGTCCCCTCTGTTGGTCCCTCTACACCCAGTTCAGGGCCGTGGCTGCCCCTGCATCCCCAACCTCTGTGCGTGTCCCCTGGGTGAAGGAGTTGCCTTGGGTGGCGTTAGGGGATCAGTGTGCCCCAGGAGGGACACACACACACACAATCCTGCACTGGTCCCCCTCTGGAGCCCAGGGCTGCCCTGGCACAGTGTGGCCAGCACCAGGGAGGTGGGTTTGGTGCCACACAGACCCCACAGCCTGGCTGAGATCACTCCTGATTAATGCACTCTGTGTTTGGAGGGCAGCGAGAGGCCTTTGAGAGGCACTCTGCTGCGGCTGCTGGGTGACACTAATTGCTGGCAGTTAATTAAGAGGCAGTTGAGAGGAGAGCTCTGAGGGACGGTGGGGGCACGGGGTGCTCATTGGGCTGATCTCGGTAGCCTGTCTGTGTGGCACCCCTGGCTGTGCCCCTCGGCCCTGCCATGCCCCATGGAGCTCGGGATGTGCCCGAGGCACTGAGCTGCTCCCAGTGCCCAGCACCCCTGGTCACCCGTCCCACCAGCCTCTGCCCCTCCTGTCAGCCACATCCACCCCAACACCTGCACCTTCCATTGCCACCGCAGATGTCGATTGGCAAATGAGCAAAATAGACGCTGCTTGTTTGTTTTGACAATTAGAGTAGAGATTTAATTACACTCCTTCCTCATATACTGCCGCATGTCATGTGGTGTGCTAGGCGTAAACAAAGATGTTCTGCTGCCGTGAGATATGGGTATTAAAGACACAGAGTGAGCCTGCAGCCTCAGCTCTGACACTGGTGTCAGTCAGCTGGGGCAGCTCCCAGCACCCTGGTACCTGTGCTGTGTGCCAGGAACGGGCAGGGGCTGGGCACAGGTGGCACCCACAGTGCTGAGGGAGATAGCAAACAGAAATGTAAGAAAAGAGAGAAAGCCACGTCTGTGTCTTCAATGATTTGAGGCAGCAGCTTCAGGTATCATAGCAGGAATACAACATTTCAGCTCTGAGTAAGTTCTCTGTTCAGAACAGTGGGGATCCTCAATGCCATCATGAAAAGGGCCCGATTTTCCTGCTCATCACTTGCTGCCTTTGAGGAATCTGTCTTAAAGCCTGAGCCTATTGTGTTGTGTGAAAGCAGCTGTAGCATTGTCTGGCAATGGCAAATTGGCAATGACTTTGCATTTCATAATTAGTTAACAAGGAATCATTTACAATGAGCACGTCTCTCAAACCCCATTGAAATGTGCAGCACACGTTTGACATTATTAATTAAAAATAGGAACTTCAAACGCTCTCTGGCATCAGCCCCATTTCCCCTCACTCCATGGAGCCATTGACAGGGACGAGGCCAGATCAAGGCAAGGGTTTGAAATTCTTTCTGAAAAGGTACTTTGGGACTCCAGGGTTATCCAGGAGGGTGTAAGAGACCTCTGACTGTGTTTCAGATCCCCAACCCTTATCCTGAGGCTCCCAAACGGGGCTCTGTGAGCTCCCCCACTCCCAGGGAAGGTCAGTCCATCAATTGCATCCTGTCAGAAAACCTCTCAAAGAGATAATCCAGGGGGAAATATTTCTAGAGATTCTTGTCAAATTACAGAGAGCTTTAATTAAATGAGTGCCCATTACTTAATGACAATTACGGAGAGAAAATCCTTATTTCTAAAAGAGGCAAAGCTCCACTTTCCTATGGAAAATTTACTTTTTAAAATAATAAATTAAAGATGGATTATTCTGCTCCAGAACTGAAGCCCATCTGTGCATTTGGGGGCCCATCATTGTTTTGGGGTGTCCATCAGTACTTTTGGGTGTCCATCAGTGCTTTTGGGGGCCCATCATTGCTTTGGGGGTCCTGTCAGTGCTTTTGGGGTGCCATCAATGCTTTTAGGGTGTCCATCCGTGCTTTTGGGGTGCCCCTCATTGCTTTTGGGGTGCCATCAATGCTTTTAGGGTGTCCATCAGTGCTTTTGGGGTGCCCCTCATTGCTTTAGGGTGCCCATCCGTGCTCTGGGGTGGGAGCATGCAGAGCCCCGAGGGTCTGAGCCCTGCTGGCACCCCGCACGGATGCCAGCCCTGTCTCTGTGTCGCTGCAGGGCTGCTGTGGCACTGAGCAGGAAAGCATGGCCCAGCCGTGCTGGTTTGGAAGCACAGCAGTGTTTTTGAGCCTTGCCTTACGTCTTTGGGGTATTTTTATCGTCTGCCTCATTCGAACGGGCTCAACTGAGTCATCCCATCCCCAGTTTAGATTTATGCTCCCTGTCCTCCCACTCCAGCAGGACCCAGATCCTGCTGGCACAGCCTGCTGCTGGCCTCGCTGGAGTCATGGGAGTCTGCCATTGGATTATGTGGGCACTGGGTCAGGCAGTTCTGAATGTTTATACATTTTATTTAGCAGCCCTCTGGATTTAATGAGTGTCCATAACACAGTAATCCATAATTTATCTTAAATAAAGACAATAGATTAGGTAGCAGTTTAATTATTGCTTGTTTTTGTAGCTGTTGTGGGGTTTGTGTAACAAAATACAGACAGGAAAAGCCACCTTCCCTAAATTCCAGCCTTTCCTTTGTGCAGGATTGGGGGAATAGCTGTACCCCTTCCAGTGGCACTGCTCCTGGCATGAAATGACAGGACTGTGGCTGAGCAGGTTGTGTCTGCTTTTGAAACTCCAGTAATCATCATTCTGATTCCTTGGTAATAGAGAGTCAGGGGGTCACTGACACATTTTCTGTGCTTGCACTGACTGCAGGCTGTGACAGGAGCAGAGGGAACGGCCCCAGGCTGGGCCAGGGCAGCTCAGGGCGGGCACAGCAGGAACTTCCCCATGGAAAGGGGGCTCAGGCACTGCCCATCCCTGCAGGTGGCACCTGGAGCTGGCACTCGGAGCTCTGGGCTGGGACTGGGAGGGCTTTTCCAGCCCCAGTGGCTCTGGGATTCTGTGATTTTCCTTCCACAGACACCTGGCTTGTGCTTATTTGGTGAACAAAACCCCTCCAAGTGGGACAATGGACAGCTGCTCCTCTTGCTCAATTCCAAATGGTGAATCTTGTATTTATGAGAGAGAGCTCCAAATATGGTCCATCTGGTGCAAGTTCCTCAGCTGTTCACTTCACAAGAAGAGAACGTTTCCGTGTCTCTGCCATGATGTTCACACGAGGAGCTGAGCCTTTTAAAGCTGTTTGGTGTTTTTCTTTGCTGAAGGGTTGTGCCCATGTGAGAAATCCCTCTAAATCCTGCACCTTGTGTTCCCAAAGAGCAGGTGTGCAGCCCAGGTGTGCAGCCCAGGCTCCCACAGGTGGCTCAGGTGGCCTCCCTGTCCATGTGCTCTGCTGGGAGCACTGGTGCAAGGCCTCTATTCCAGTTCTGGGCTGTGGTGTGAAGGTGCCAGGTTTGTTCAGTGGGGCACAACCAGGCAGAGCCATGGTGCTGTGGGTGCCCAGGGCAGCTGTGGGTGCTGGTGCTGGTGCTGCTCCTGCATGGGGAGCTGGGGCTGATCCCAAGGGGTGCTGTTTGGGGAACCACCCCATTCCCCCCATGTCTCCCGGGCTGGCCCCAGTGCCTGGCAGCTCCTCTGGGTCAGCTGAAGCTCCAGTGCTGGATGCCATGGTTAGAGATGGGTGTACAAAAAGCTTTAGGAAGTGCAAGAGGAGCTTTTTGCCAGGGATTTTAATTTTGCATTGAGTGTAAGGGAGCGGAAGGAGTCAGACGGAGTCAGGAGAGCGGGGAGCTGCCCAGAAATAATCTCCTGTCTTTGCCTCTGAAAGCTCTGAGAGTTTCTGATTGATTTCAGCAGCACTGGAGCCTGGAATGCAGGAAAGTTGCAGGAGATGTGGTAGGTCAGAGATGAGATGGTCTCAAGGGTTGTGATGTGAGAGCTGCTGAGAATAGCGCGTGGCAGGGACAGAGCAGTGTCAGGAGGCTGAGGGCATGGATCCCCTGCAGATCAGCAGCTCTGGCCATGGCAGCAGCTGCAGGGATGAGGTTTGGGGGAAATTCCTCAGGGAGCTGCCCTGCAGGAGCAGCAGCTGTGCCTGGAACTGGGCTGTGTGATCCACAGCAAAGCCTGGACGTGGGGAGGGGCTGGAGGGGACCCTGCCCAGGGACCTCGAGCTGAACGTTGGCACCAGGTGACAGTGCAGAGGGACGGAGACACTTCTGCTGCTGCAAAAGAGGCACTGGCTGCTTTAATACACAGGAAGGAAGCGGTGGTTGGAGGCTGTGGAGGGTTTGCTGGTGGCATGGACAGCCAGCTCCATGGGGCAGGCTCCCAGGGCCAGCACCACGTCAGGAGCTTCTCAGGGTCTCCTCATGATGCACATGGCCAGCTGGGTAAACAAAACCCTCTGCAGGTGTATCTGCAACTTAATGCTTTTCCATAAAATATTCATTATTCCATTTCGGAAACTAATTTTTGCTGAAAATTATTTCTTAAGAATTCTTGATCACCTCAATTAGAAAGAAGAACAATTCCAGCACACTCAGAAATGCACTGGCATAAATGGGAATAAAAGCTTTTGGTTTCCTGTGCTGCCTGGCAGTCGGGGTGTGCTGCGAGCAACTGCTGCAATTGCCATTTCCATAGCACACACACGCACACACATTAAATTTTGATTCACATCTCTGACATCTAGAAAATTGCTCCTTAACAAAAGGAACATTATAGGCATGCTACAAAATACAGGCTTGGTCTGGCCACACTTTGGATAACTCTACCCTATTCTTTAGAAAATTGGTTTTATTGCTGATAATTGGGCTAAAAGGAAGACTATTTAATCCTGGCCAACCCAACTTTCTGGGACATTAAGTTCTAATAGGCAGATATAAACTGGTCTTAATAGATGAATCTGACATCATCTGGCTGCTTATTAACTATTAAACCTTGTTTCAGTAATTCTCTTGGCAGCTCTGTGTGTGTTGCCATAGTTTCTTTGTTAACAGAGCAAGACATTAATGCATTTTGAGTACTTCTTGCCCAAAAGACATGGAAAAACACCTTATGTTTAAAGATGCAAAGCGCTGCCTGTTCTGTGGCCCTGCAGCTGGTGGCACTCGGGGCGTGGCTGTGCCCAGGAGCCTCCCTGGTGCCACCTGGGCTGTGCCGCCTGGGCAGCCAGCTCGGAATTGCCTTGGTACCAGGGGCAAGCAGAGGGGAGTGAGGTGTGTCTGGCTGGGGACACCTGGGGACACACAGGGATGGGGCTCAGCAGGCTCCTGCCTCAGGGACCATTCCCCAGCTCTCCCCTGGAAGCTGGGCTCTGTCCTCTCCATTCCCTCTCCCCTGGGATTTGGGCTCTGTCCTCTCCATTCCCCTGGGATTTGGGCTGTATCCTCTCCATTCCCCTGGGATTTGGGCTGTATCCTCTCCATTCCCCTGGGATTTGGGCTGTATCCTCTCCATTCCCCTGGGATTTGGGCTGTATCCTCTCCATTCCCCTGGGATTTGGGCTGTCCTCTCCATTCCCCTGGAAGCTGGGCTCTGTCTTCTCCATTCTCCTGGGATTTGGGCTCTGTCCTCTCCATTCCCTCTCCCTGTTGCCCCTGCCATCCCTGTGAGAGCCATCCCCATGGGGGCACCTGGGCAGTGTGACCATGGCCATGCCAGCCTGGGCTGGAGCTGTTGGAGGGCTCTCAGTAAACATGAACAACATCCAATTGGTTTCTTCTCCTTGTCTGGGGGGTAGATCAATCGGGAGGATAAATAGGCTGAAATCAACTCCTGTCTTTGAGCTGACAGTCATCAGCTTCAGCCTGAACTTACTGAGGGAAAATCTGTGGGGGATCTGTACAGTAGTCAAAGGCTTTTCTAAGTAATTACAGGCTTAAGGGAAGTTGTAGCACTGGATAGTGACAAGTGGTATTTATTCCATATTTTGTTCAATATTGTAAATTACATATTTATTTTAAAAAATAACAGGCATCAGCTGGACCAGCATCTCCTCCTGCACTGGGGATGCAGCAGCAGCTGCCTCTGGACTCCCCAGCTCCTGCCAGAGCCAGTGGAGTCAGCCAGCAGTTAACATGGCAGTTTTTAAAGGAAAAACAATTGCCTACGGATCTGCAAAGTCAACCTTGGTTTGCCTGAGCAGCTGGGAAGGGCCTTCTGTGGAGAGGTTCCTGTCTGGGGATGATTCAGTGTCAGCGCTCGGTTCCGTTTCCCTGGGAGATGCTTGGTAGGAATTGCAAACAGGTAGCTGAGACACTGGCATTGTTTACAGGCAGGGCTGCAGTGCTGCTCTGGGTGGGATTTGGGCTCTGTGCTGGGGATTTGGGCTCTGCTGGGCAGCTCCGTGGCCATGGCACAGAAGGATGAGGAGCTCAGGGCAGGCAGTTCTCCCGTGCCCGGTGCTGTGGCCACGCTCTGGTTGCACAGGCTGTTGTGTCCCTGCTGGAACTCTGTCCCTGGGGTGCAGCTGGGTGGGGAATGGCTCAGCCCAGCCCCGGGGGTGGGAGGGGAGCAGGGTTCTCCCAGCACTCAGAGCCTGGTTGCGCTCCCAGCGCACTGACAGCCTTCATTCTGCGCTGGGCAAGCACAGCTCCAGGGCTGGGATAGAAACCTCCCAGCAGTTTAAACACCTCCTGGAAAACTGCCCCGCAAAGGGGAGGAAAAGGCAAGAGAAAGAGGAATTTTTGGAAATGCAGAACTTTTTTTCCCTATGGCCCCACGAGTGTCATTTGTGCAGGGGTGAGGCTGTGGTGGGACGCTGGTCTCCAGCTGGAAGGGACAATCAGGTTGTGCTCTCAGCTTTCCCAGGAAGGGTGTATCTGTGTGCCTGGCAGACCCTGGAGCTCCATCCTTACCATGAGCACCGCACTTGGCCCCTCCTCTTGCAGCAAATGTACAGATTCTCCATTGTATGAAGATATATATATGTAGCCATTATAATGGCTTTTTGGTATTTCTGGATACTAGTAGGCTAATTTAAGAAACATTTAGTCTTTTACTCTCTGTTTCTTGATCAAAAGGAAGTAGATTTTGAACAATTTTTTCCCCAGGAGGTAGAAAATAGTATTTGCCTTCAGGGAATAAAAAAGAGAACACTTTCTGTTCATTAAATCTATCTGAAAAATGCTCGAGATGTCAAGTGTGAAAACAGAGGCTGAGAGAAGGGAAAGGTTTTGATTTCATTCAATTGATTCTACAGTTTATCAGGAATTTGTTGAATTTGATATTTCACTGCTGTTCACAGTGAGATGTGACCCAGCTGTAGGGAAAGCAGAGGGTGTGTGAAGAGACGGGGGAGGGATCTGGGCAGTGCCACAGGCAGGTGAGAGCATGGGATGGCCCCCAGTGCTGTCCCCAGCTGCTCCCCTTCTTTTCTCTTTGGGGGTAATTGCACAGTTTGAGCAAAGGCAGGGCTTCACTGGCGTATTTTGGGTATTTCAAAGTTATATTTATGGCGTTTCATAGGAGCTCATTCCCTTGTCAGTTTACTTGGGTGCTTTTGGCATCAGCTGGGTGCTGGGTTTGAGGTTTTTCCTGTTTGGAGGTGAGTCATGGTGTGGCTTCACTGTGCACTGTCCTGGCAGGCAAAGGGGGCTCAGAGAGCCTGAGAGCTACCAGAGGTGTGTTTTTAATCACTCTGGTTCGCTGAGAACCAGGATGTGATAAGAGAGGTTGAGACCTGCCAGAGGTGTGTGTTTAATTGCTCTGGTTCACTGAGAGCCAGGATGGGATGGGAGAGCCTGTGGGCTGCCAGAGGTGTGTGTGTATTTAATCACTCTGGTTTGGTGATGGCCAGGGTGGGATAGGAGAGCCTGAACCCTGCCAGAGGTGTGTGTGTATTTAATCACTCTGGTTCACTGATAGCCAGGATGGGACAGCGAGTGCCAGCCCCGGCAGTCCTGGCTCAAGGGCTGCCCTGGTTCTGTGGAAATCAGTGATTGTGTGCAGGCTGTGGGTGTGCAGCTGCTGCTCAGGACCCTGTCAGAGAGGAGCTGCTGTAAATGCAGCGCATCACCGGGAGGATAAATGGCAGTGACAGGTACCAGGAGCCCTCAGCTCCAGATGGCACCGTCTGCTTGTCTGCCACACTGATCCTGGGCTTTTCCGAATGCAGATTCTCTTTGTCTCCCCGTGGCATCCCTGTCACCAGGAGCACTGGGAGGAGGCTCCCGGTGGGTTTCTGGCAGGTTCCTGCTGTGCTGGCACCAGGCACTGGGCACCGGCTCTGCCAGGCAGGGCGGCTCCACTCCCAGGCATCGGTGCCTGGAGGACGGAGCACTCCTGCCCGGAGCTGGGCACCGTGACCATGGGCATCTCCTCCCTCACACAGCCATGCCCACCTGCACACGGTGATCCCAGCATCTCCTCCCTCACACAGCCCTGGTTCCACCAGGACATGGTGATCCCAGCATCTCCTCCCTCACACAGCCATGCCCACCTGCACATGGTGACCCTGGGTATCTCCTCCCTCACACAGCCATGGTTCCACCTGCACATGGTGATCCCAGCATCTCCTCTCTCACACAGCCATGCCCACCTGCACATGGTGACCCTGGGTATCTCCTCCCTCACACAGCCATGGTTCCACCTGCACATGGTGACCATGGGCATCTCCTCCCTCACACAGCCATGCCCACCTGCACATGGTGACCCTGGGTATCTCCTCCCTCACACAGCCATGGTTCCACCTGCACATGGTGATCCCAGCATCTCCTCTCTCACACAGCCATGCCCACCTGCACATGGTGACCCTGGGTATCTCCTCCCTCACACAGCCATGGTTCCACCTGCACATGGTGACCCTGGGCATCTCCTCCCTCACACAGCCATGCCCACCTGGACCTGGACAGGTGATCCATGGGCTGGCTGGGGAGCAGCACAGGAGCCTGCTGCTGCTTTTCTGCCCATGTGCAGAAGCTGGGGCTGTGGCTGGGATCCAGAGGGGTGCACAGCTGCTGGGGCAGTCCCCCGAGTTTGGAGTCATCCTTCAATCAGCAGTATCTTGATGGCAGTTTAATGGTTTGAATATTTCTTTTTGCAGACTCGGGAGGCAGCTGAGCAGTTTCTCAGAGCAGGGTTCCCTGAGGCTGTTCCAAGCAGGCACTGCTGGTACTGCAGTCACAGAGCCCAGTGTTTAACAGAGAGCCCAGCAGCTCTTGGGCACACACAGCTCTGCCTTGCTTTCCGCAGTGGCTTCAGCCTTGCAGATGTTTGTGTCCATGGGCTGTTGGTCCATGATCAGGGTGTCTGCTGAGCTTCCAGGGGCACAGTGTGCTCTGTGGTCCTGCCTGCCGGGCCATGCCCGCTGTGTGCCCACTGTCTGCTCCTCGTGTCCGGTGTGCCTGGCTGGGACACGCCTGGGGGCATGGGCAGGGGTGCTCAGAGCCCTCCCAGCCCTGCCTGCTGCAGGTGCTGCTGTGCCTGCACTCCTGCCTCTGCTGCCCGGGGCTGGGAGTGCTCATGGAAATGCTGCACGGGCTGTTAACAGCAGTATGGAGGCCTCATATTGGCTACCAGGGAAATTCCTCCCTGGAAAGGGCTGCCCAGCCCTGGCACAGCTGCTCAGGGCAGCGCTGGAGTCCCATCCCTGGAGGGATTTGAAAACCCTTGTGGATGTGGCAGCTGGGGACATGGGTTAGTGGTGGCCTTGGCAGTGCTGGAGGTATGATTGGACTCAATGGTCTCAGCGGACTTTTCCACCCTAAACAATTCTGTGATTCCGTGGGCAGCACTTTCTGAGCTTTTTTCCTTTCTCCCACCAAACAGGGTCGGGTTTTGCAGAGTCACAGGAGCGAGCTGTCTCGCAGAGCCTGGGTGCGCAGCGTGGCTTCTGGAACATTTTGTTTTCAGTTTAGACAACACTGGAAAAGTTGCACTTGGCCCCCCAGGAGTCCTAATTAGCTCCATCAGTGAACGTACACGGGAATCATGAAATGTGTGTGCTTGGGTTTAGCTAAGGAGGAAGGAACATCAAGAGCCGCCTGACTGCACGTAATTAAGTTGAAAGCATGAAGAGTTAATCCTGCTGTGAATTAGAATTTGTGCCGTTTGAGTGTGAACTCCTCAATACTCGGTGCTAAAAGTTGGTGGGAATTAGTGTAAGCTGTCATTGAGCCGAACAATCGAACAAGCTGAATGCTGGAATATGGTTGGGAGCAATACTATTATTAGCACCCTGTTCCTGAGTTGGTAATGATCTCTTTGACCTGCCATGGGAACAAATGATACAGTAATTAATCCGCTGCATATGGCAGGGCAGCTGCGCTGTGTTTCAGCGCCCCTCTCGTGGTGTGAATCACAAACAAACAGTGTCCAGAGCACAGAGCCAGGCTGCAGGGACAGGCTGTGCCAGGGCTGGGCACTGCAGGGCTGGCCCATGCTGAGGGCGCTGGGCTCTCTGGGCTGGCTTAAGGCAGGTTCTAATGGTGCTCAGACTGAGCTAAACCAGACTGGCTAAACCAGACCAAGCACCCGGCTGCTGCAGCAGGTGGCACTTCCCAGAGCCTTGCGGGGAGAATCTGTGTCCCGTTAAAGTCAGTCAGAAACGTCTCCTGAGGATTCCAGAGGGCAAAGCATGCCCAAGCTCTGCCTTTGTGCATAGAGGACCTCTCCTCATTGCTTTTCCCTTCTCTGTCCCTGGGAGCTGCAGGTGTGCCCCACGGGCTGCAGCCTCTCCAGCCTGGGGATGATTCTGCTCCACTCTTTGCTCCGTTCCTGTGGGCAACAGGAGCCCCCGTGTTGGTGCTGTGGGTGGCACAGCTCGGGGACGCTTGGCACTGCAGAATGTTCAACGAGCAGCGCAGCGAGCCAGGCAGCGCGATTCACTCTGGGTCGGAGATGGCTCCGGCAGCAGAGCACAGGGCTGGTGGCTGTCCATGTCCTCGGGGGCATCGTTGAGGTCGTCCATCCTCTCCATCCTCCCTTGCACCTGCCACACTCAGTTTCCTTCCCTCCCCTGCCTTCAGGATGGGCTCAGTCTTGATTTTCCTCTGTCTCATCAGTTCTAGTGATGGTACTGTGCATTCCCAGCCCTGGAAATATGCAAGGCCAGGCTGGATGGGGCTTGGAGCAGCCTCTTCTAGTGGAAGGCATCCCTGCCCATGGCAGGGGATTGGAACTGGATGAGCTTTAAGGTCTCTTCCAAGAGAACCAGTCTGTGAGTCTTCGATGCTATTTAAGGTCTCCTGCTTTGTGCTCTCATGTGCCACTTGTGTCCCCTGGGCTGAGTCCCTGCAGGCACCAGCGTGGTCTCCAGGTAATCCAGTGCTGGCTCTGCCTGTGCAAAGCGCAGCAGGGGCACAAAGCCTGAACTGGGCCCTTGTTCTTGTTTCTCCCAGTGAGGGGAAATTCCTGTGGACCCAACAGACAGCAGCAGCCTGGGCATATCCTGGCTGGCAGCTTGCAGAGAGCAGGCCTCAGCCAATTGTGTTTTGTTTGGGGATGTGTAAAACCAGAAAGTTAAATGTGCCAGCAAGAAATTTTGTTGTTTTTTTTTGGGTTTTGGTTTTTTTTTTTTTTTGTTTTTTGTTTTGTTTTTTGTTTTTTGTTTTTTTAATTAAAATCTGTTTATTTTGGAGATACTTAGGTAGCAAAAATGAAAAGAAGGAAAACTACAGCCTGCTCTCCCTTTCAAGGCAGGTGCAAGCCCTTCCTGGCCAAGGGCAGTGGTTGGCAGCATCCTGGCTGGGCTCCAGCAGGATGGAGCCTTCCCAAGCCAGGGTGGTGCCATTGGAAAACTGGGGTTGTTTCCTTTGCAGTTATCATTAAAGCTTTGCTCGGGTTTACAGGAACACCAGACAGAAGTTGGTCTGTTAATATTTCTGCTGGGTACAGTTTATTAAAAATGGAAAGTCAGGGCACATGGTGGAGACAGTGGGAGCAGCATGAAAAATGCAGACTGTTTAAATTTGGCCCATCCTCACGTGGAGCAGAGCTTAAAAATGGAAACTGGGGAGGGGAGCAGATGAAGTGTATGGTAATTCTTCTATGGGATGAGCATGACCTATTTCTGTAAGTCATTCTTGGCTGCCAGCTCTAAGAAATGAAAATGTATTTTCTGAGCAGTGAATAATTTAGCAACTTTGAAGTGATTAACATAGAGGAGAGGCTGGAGCATGGAAGGTGGAGTGAGACACGCTCCTGGGCAGGATGGCAGCACAAACCCTTTGCATCCTTTCGGCTCTGTGAATTCACTCCAAAAAGGTTCCTGCTGAGGGAGGGGCCAGGATTTAGGATTTGGTCTCATTCTCAGGGCACAGGTGGACTGAAGACCTGAGGGTGGGGAGCAGTTTGTGTGTCAGACCCTCAGAGGGGGCTTTGTCACAGAACAACTTTTCTCTAAATTGTGAATTGAAATGCTTTAAAGAATTAACTTCTTGTTTAATGGTTTCCCTTGTACAGTCAGGACCACAGGGTGAGCAAAGCTCATGGAAATAAGCAGATTTATTGCTGATATAATCCCTGTATTTATTACACTGCAAGTTGGGGACACTCAGTGGAACTATTACCATGCCATACATGTTAAAAACATCTGTCCTTGTTGTATTAGACAGAACTGAACTGTGGTTATTGCTTTAAAATGGTGCCAGAACAGCAGAGCTCAATCTGCCCCTCACCCAGGCAGTGTGACTCTGATTGGCACAGACAGAATTAAACCTTAGAGCAAACACTAAATCAGGGGATGGATGGATGGATGGATGGATGGATGGATGGATGGATGATGGATGGATCCATGGATGGATGGATGGATGGATGATGGATAGATCCATGGATGGATGGATGATGGATAGATCCATGGATGGATGGATGGATCCATGGATGGATGGATCCATGGATGGATGGATGGATGGATGGATGATGGATGGATCCATGGATGGATGGATGATGGATAAATCCATGGATGGATGGATGGATGGATGGATGATGGGTAGATCCATGGATGGATGGATGGATGGATGGATGGATGATGGGTAGATCCATGGATGGATGGATGGATGGATGGATGGATGGATGATGGATGGATCCATGGATGGATGGATCCATGGATGGATGGATGGATGGATGGATGATGGATGGATCCATGGATGGATGATGGATAGATCCATGGGTGGAGGGATGGAGCAGGATGGAGCTCAGTGGCTCAGTAGCCAGAGGATCCTGTACCACTGCCTTCCAGTGCTGTGCCTTCTGGAAATTTCAGACAAGGCAATGGAGTTTGGCTGCTGGAATTGCTTCCCCGCAGAGCAGTAAGACCTGCCATTAATTGTTTTCCTGCTTGTGTTCAGAAGAGGACCCCACAGAGCTCCTGCTGTTGTGCCCAGGGTTATGTGTGCCACACGGGCTGGCAGGTCCCTGCCATCCTTTTGCCCCTGCAGCACAGGCTGTGGGATGCTGATCCTGCCCTTGCTCTTGGGGATTCCATCCCACATCCCACTGGAGCAGCTGCCAAAGCCAAAGAGGACAGTGGCTGTTGGCCAGGCTGCCATAAGAGCAGCTGGCTCTGCTCCTCCTGGCTGTAGGGCCTCTCTCCCTGTGGGCAGGACAGCACTGGTGGTGTCCTCAGCATGGGGATCCAGAGCTCTCCAGCACAGACACATCCTCCTTCCACCTAAATTTGGGTTTGCATAAGCTCAGCTGCCAGCCCTGCTGCTGTCCTGCCTCCAGAATTCATCCAGCATCTCTGGATGGGCTTAAATATTTTAGAGTTCAGCTGCAGCTCGAGGGTGCAGGGCAGGTTTCCTGCTCCAGTGTGGAGGCTGAGGAGTGCTGCAGTATCCATATTTTATGAGTGATGGGTCTGGTGAGGACAGTTGGGATGAGGGAATGAGTCGAGGGTCCAGTGCAGCCTCTGCAGAGCCTGGGCCAGGAGGGGAGTGCTGAGGACTTGGTCACCTTCAGCTTCCACCCCTTGTGTGTTCTGGGGGCTGTGGCTGATGGTACAATACAAGGGTGCACTTGTACTTAAGGGAGGACTGCTCTGAGAGGGCTGCAGTGACATAAACCCTCTCTTGCTAAAAAACATTTATTGGAGTTAAATTCAAGGACATGAGCTGTTGAACTGGGGTCCCATGAGGCTACACACACATCCCATCAAAGGGATTTCTAATTAAATTACTTTCTTTGATTTTAAAAGATTAAACTGACAGAGGTTAAATTTAGTTTGGATATACTGGAGGATTCCTTCCCTGTGAGGGAGGTGAGGCCCTGGCACAGGTGCCCAGAGCAGCAGTGGCTGCCATGGATCCCTGGCAGGATCCAGGTTGGACACTGGGGCTGGGAGCACCTGGGTGGATGGATGGATGATGGATGGATGATGGATGGATGGATGGATGGATGGATGGATGGGTGGATGGATGGATGGATGGATGGATGGATGGATGGATGGATGGATGGATGGATGGATGGATGCATGATGGATGGATGGATGGATGGATGGATGGATGGATGGATGGATGGAGGATGGATGGAGGATGGATGGATGGATGGATGATGGATGGATGGTGGATGGATGGATGGATGGATGTGTGATGGATGATGGATGGATGGATGATGGATGGATGGATGGATGGATGGATGGATGGATGGATGGATGGATGGATGATGGATGGATGGTGGATGGATGGATGGATGTGTGATGGATGATGGATGGATGGATGATGGATGGATGGATGGATGGATGGATGGATGGATGGATGGATGGATGGATGCATGATGGAGGGATGGATGATGGAGGGATGGTGGATGGATGGATGGATGTGTGATGGATGATGGATGGATGGATGATGGATGGATGGATGGATGGATGGATGGATGGATGGATGGATGGATGGATGGATGGATGGATGGATGGATGGATGATGGAGGGATGCATGATGGAGGGATGGATGGTGGAAGGTGGCCGGGGTGGCACTAGGTTGGATTTGGGGTCCCTTCTTACCCAGGTCCAGTCTGGGGTGCTGTGACTCTGTGATCCATCTCTGCTACATTTAATATTGGAGATGCTTCTTGAACTTCCACATCCTGAATTTTATTGCAGATTTCAACAATATTTTCTGCATTTCTTCCTCCTCAAGCTTTCTGCTTCATCACTAGTGTCCCCTGTGGACTCCTGCTTCATCAGATGTTGGTAGCCATTGTCTCATAGACCTGGGAGGACTCAGCTGG
This sequence comes from Melospiza melodia melodia, assembly GCF_035770615.1. Taxonomy (NCBI): domain Eukaryota; kingdom Metazoa; phylum Chordata; class Aves; order Passeriformes; family Passerellidae; genus Melospiza; species Melospiza melodia. The sequence goes on from NC_086202.1 coordinate 692,517, forward strand.
CTTAGAATAGCAGTGATGAGTCTCTTCCTGGAAACAGTGTATGTCTGCTGGCTGGATTTTATTTCTGATTACTAAAGGCTTTTACATCCCTGTGAGAGCTCCTTAATTGTGTTTAAGCTGGGCTTGCTCAGCAGACCTGGACACTGAAGGGCCAGAACATGCAGAACCTGCATAAAACCATGGATGTTTTCCCAGGGACAGGGGTGAGCTCAGGCTGATCAACCCCAAACCTCCTGTTGTGCTGAGCAGAGCTGCTTGTCAGCTTTTAGTGTTGAATGGAAACGGCAAAGACACCCCAAACTTTGTTCTCAGCCTTGTATTTGCCATTGAGGGCCTGGAGTGTGCAGAGAAGGGCAGGGGCTGCAGAATCCCTGAGGGAGCTGGGCAGGGGCTGCAGAATCCTGCATGGTCAGGATGTGGAGCTGGGTGAGGAGCTGAGAGTACAGTGAATAATAGCCAGTTTGGATATTTCACCTGAAATTCAGATTTCTTCAGAGGAGAAATGAAGACTTCCTTTGAGCTCAATCACTTAATTTTGTATAACTCTTTATTCCTTTTATATCTTTTAAAATAAAACTGCAGAAGAGTCTTTATTGTGCTAAAAAGTACTGGCATGGCCAGTATTGAAAACACTCCAGAAGAGGCAATTTTACATGTTGTCAACAAATGAATGGAGGCAATTAATTCAGTGTCCTGTTCCAGCCAACTTTACAAACCTGGTTGGAATTAATTTGTCTAAAATTAATTTTCACGTAGCTTTACAAAGGTGCTTCTGTTCACTTTGGGGATTTCAGCAGTCCCAGGCGAGCCCTGAACACGGTACAGCCTCAATCTTTCATGAGACACCGAAACCCAGCCATTTATCATTCCTAACATATGCTGCAGAAACATTAAGTAACATCCAGCAGCTGTTTATTGCTAACATTATGCTACTAAAAACATGTGCTATAAAGGCTTTCTAATTTTTTTTTGCATAAATCAATTATAGTTCCTTGAAATAAAATTTTCTTATTGGTAGAAATAAGGAAAAAAGCAAGAACCCAAGAAGTGCAGTGGTGGGAGTGCTGCTGTGGGGCAGAGCTGCTGGTGCTGCTGTGGCAGTGCCTGCAGCTGTGTCTGGGGACAGCCTGGCTGTGACCGTGCTCACAGGGGTCTGAGATGAGGATCTGACTCCATGTTTCACAAGGATGATTTATTATTTTATGATATATATTACATTGAAACTATACTAAAAGAGTAGAAGAAAGGAGCAGCACGCTAGCTAAGAATAGAATGGCAAAGAATGATAACAAAGGTGTGCAGTGGCTGCTCCTGGGATCAGGTGAAGGAAGGTGTGTCCAGGTGTGCAGTGGCTGCTCCTGGGATCAGGTGAAGGAAGGTGTGTCCAGGTATGCAGTGGCTGCTGTGCACAGGTGAAGGAAGGTGTGTCCAGGTGTGCAGTGGTTGCTCCCAGGAGCAGGTGAAGGAAGGTGTGTCCAGGTGTGCAGTGGCTGCCCTGCTCACCCTCCTGTGTGTGTGTGACCACATCTCCCGTGCTTTGGGACCGCTGTGAACTCATTTAGTGCTCGTTAACCCGCCCCAGCCAGGGCCCAGCTGGTTAATGAGTGCCCTGCTGGCCTCCCTGGTTGCTGTTGCACAGTTACACATCTTTTTGTAACAGAAATAGCACTGGTCAGGGTCATGGAGCACAAGGGATGAGGTGCTGGGCTTCCTTCTCCATCTCCAGTGCCTCCTGAGCTCGCTGATGGAGATCAGGTGAATGCAACCTGCTCACACTCTTTGGAAGGGCTCCTGGCCAATGCAAAGGGTATTTTTTTGCTGTTTAGGAATGGTTTCTGGCCAATGCAAACATTTCTGTATTGCATATCCTTTACCCAGTCTTCCTAGGTAGTTGCTTTGCATGGTGCATTTGATTCCTTACAGAGTTGCAGGGACTCATTTTTAATTATACAAAAAGTCTCTGTTTTTACACAACTTTAGAGTTGCTTCCTAATAGTAGGTTTGAGTCTGTGGTTCCTAAAGGGGCTCATTATAGCACTGGGCTGGCATTGTACCTTTAATTTCTTCCATTATCTACTAGCATTCTCTGGATTCCTGGGTATTGAATGCTCACTCGAGGTTCCTGACAGCCATGTTACACTGTATTTCCATTTCCCTCACCTGTGTAATCTTCTCTGTGCCTATGAATAGGCAAAGCAGATTGGCCCGAGATGCTGGAGACCAAAGCTGCTGCTTGTGCTTTCTGCAGGGACAGCAGGGAAAGCAGTGGTGTCCTGCCCTGCATGGGCCTCTGGCTGGATGCCCTGTGTTCCAGGGGTTTCAGGCTGGGGAGGGTCTGCTGACATCTCCCCCAAGGCCCTGTGCTCCCTCTCTCCATCAATAGCTCTGTGTTTGAGCACAAACCCCACCTTTGATCTTCCCCCCCTTCCAGTTCACCCAGGCCGATCCTCCGGTGTGAGAGCTTTCCAAACGAGTCCTCCCAGCCCTCCCTTGTCTTGCCCCTCTCCCTGCTGCTCCTGGCAGCTCATCCCATCCCTGGGGATGCTCCCTGTGCTGCTGCTGCTGCCCGTGTGGCTCTGCCTCCTTCCCTTCTGGGCCTGATCCCTGCCCAGGCCCCAGAGCTCCAGAGCTGCCCAGACCCCCATCTCTTTATCCTGCTGGGCTCCTGTCCTGTCCCCTTGCCCTGCCTGCCATGCCCCGTGCAGGTGCCCATTCCCATGTCCTGATGCCCCCTCTGTCCCTGCCTAGGTGGCATCACCTCCCCTGTCACCCTGTGAGTGGTGGCTTTGCAGCTAAGCTGAGCCTCTCCTTCCTGCCAGATCAAACTCAGCATTTGTGGCAGCAAACTTGGGGTTTCTGTGGGCACAATTTAATGTTTCCACATCAGTTACTGGGGTGCTTCTTCCAAGCTACATTGCAGAAGACATTGAGTAGAGAAATGCTATTTATTATGCCAACGTCTAGAAATACATTGATAGAAAGTGGATCGTGTCATACTACCCTGACACATTTGCTGTTACAAGATTTAAAAATTATTTCTTAGGCCTTTAGTGTTGAAGAGAATAATTCTTGGAGTTAAATGTTCCTGTTGGTATTAATGATGCTGGAAAACATGCAGCTGAGGAGTAAAAGGTTGACTTGAACCTTAACATGTGATTTATTTTGCTGGCTTCCCCAGATTTGAGGGTGTTGTAGAGCAGGTTTGCTAACTGCATCCTACTATATTGTTCTCCTGCTGCTGGAGATTAATACCAGGTCCTGATGTTGGACACTCTCTGGGAGTCCACTGTGTCTCTGAAGTATTACTTTTGGGTGTCTTGCAAATGAATGCAGAATAAATAGCAAAAAGTAATGAAAACATTAATAATTTTAAAATAGTGAAGAGCCCTTTTTTTGTTTTTTGCATCCCTCATCCTTCTGTGCAATGAATTTTTGCAGGGAAATTGGGAAATGTACTCCTCATTCTCTGCTTCACAAGTGGAAGCTGTGTATCCAGCCGGCTTTATCCCACAGTACATCTTGTGATTACAATGAGATCTTAATTACAGGGATGTCAGAGCAGCACCTGGCACTCTGTTGTGCAGTGGGCAGGGCTGGGCTGCGTGAGGTTTGGGGAGGTCCTGTGGGCACGTGGAGCCCTGCCATCCATCCCTGCCATCCATCCCTGCCATCCATCCCTGCCATCCCTGCCATCCCTGCCATCTCTGCCATCCCTGCCTTCCATCCCTGCCTTCCATCCCTGCCTTCCATCCCTGCCACCCCTGCCATCCCTGCCATCCATCTCTGCCACCCCTGCCGTCCCGCTCGTCACGCATTCCTGGAACTGGAGAACAGAGCCACAGCAAAGCCAGGCTATGGTATTTATTTTATTTGTGATTCATGGTTTGTCACTGGTGCCAGGGAGAGCCAGGAAGCGGCACATGGCAAATGCCAGCGTCTCCTGTCCCGTGGTTCCCCTCCCTGCCGAGGTGCCACGGAGATGAGGAGCTGCCGGAGCAGTGAGTGTCCTGTTCCTGTGGGGAGCTGAGGGAGCACCCTGGGCACTGCACACTGCAGAGGCCATGGGCTGGCTCTGGGGGGCAAGTCAGCTCCTCCTGTTTGCACATTGCAGGTGTGGATGGGATGGGATGGGGTGGGATGGGATGGGATGGGATGGGGTGGAACAGAAGAACAGATCATTTTCAGTTGTAAGGCTCCTACTAGTCCCACTCACCTAGACTGACCTAGTCCCTGGGTTTGGTGCTTCAGGAGTGCCCAAAGCTGAAGCATGCCATTAAGGGCATTGTGCAAGTGCCTTCTGAGCCCTGCCGGGCTTGGATCGTGACCATGGCCGCAGGAGGCCTGTTCCAGGCTTGAGCAGCCTCTGTACAGAAATGGTTCCCGAAGCCCCGGGTTTCCAGGTCCCTGTGAGTGACTCTGGCCCCTCCTGAAGCCAGGGCTGTTTCTGCCCCTCCAGCCTGTGGCTGCTGGAGCTGTGCAGAAGCAGAGCAGGGCCTGGCAGAGCAGCAGCTGTCCCCTGCTGCTCCTGCCACCCGAGCCCCCGCTGCGTCTGTGACTCGGGCTCGTAGCAGCGCCCCAGCGTCAGCCAGCCCTGCTGGCCGTGGGTGAATGACAGCTTTCTCCTGTCAGCCCCGGGAGCAGAGCCTCTGGAGCATACGCACTTGTTCCAGGCAGGTTCACATTTCTATTTTAGGGATAATCACAAATGCCGTAGTGATAAGTTAACATTCTTAGTAATGCACTGTGCTGTGCACAGAAAGCAGCACACTGCTACTATGATTTTCTTCTTCACACGCCGAGATTGCTTTTGCTTTATTGGGATCGTGTAATCATAGAATTGTTTACCTACACAGAATTATCAGATTGCCTCCTGAATGCTGCAGAAAATACTGGAACTGGGAAACCAGGCAGTGCATCATCCCAACTTCCCATCAGCAGAAGTCTGTATTAATTTATTAAAAGTGACATCTCTTCTGATAGGTTCAAGGGCCTGGTGAATATTCATTTCTAGGTTTGTTTCCTGCCTGCTGACTCGAGCAGGCTTCCCAGATCAGTTGTAGTCATGGATACATGGAAATGACACTTTGGGGTTTGTTTTCCCAGAGGCAATGCCTTTTTACACAGTATTCCAAACATTATAACAAAGAATTACCAAAAGCTCTCCTCCTGGAGTGATGGCAGATCCTGAGCACTTGCATGTGGTTTAATTGTCAAGAAAAGCCCCCCTTCCAAGGGGCTCCCTGTGGCTGGGCATCCTTTTGGTGACAGGAGGTCAGCCAGTGGACTTGGCTGCACGTGGAAAACATTTGATCTGTTGCTCCAAATGCTTCGGCCAGAACATTTCAGACAGAATACTTACGAAGCTGAAGCTGCAGTTTTGCATTGCTCACTACATCCCCTCTAGTGGGGTGATAGGAAAATCCTCAATAAAATCACTGCTGAAACAAAAGGCCCACAGAGGAGGGAGGTGATGAGGAGGTGACACAGCACCCGAGGAGCTGAGCCCTTCCCTGGAGACTGGGAGGCTGTCAGAAGGTTGTGGGGGCACTGGTGTCCCCATGGGCTCTGTTGTGGGGTCTCTGGAGAGATCTCGAGCAGATCACAGAGTCATTGAGGGTGGAATAAGATCCTTATCCAAGATCAAGGAGTGCAGCCTTTGACTGATCACCACACAGTCAGCTAAACCAACTAAACCAGCTAAACATGGAGCAGTCGTGGTGCTTCTGCCTTTCAGCATCCCAAGGGAGGGAACTGGGAGTGCAGGGACACACGGAGTACGAGCTGGCCCAGATTCTGTTCTCAGTTTCATTTGGCAAAGTTTTCTGAGCTCTCCTGCAGAAAACGTCCCACAAAAGTGACAATAACAATATTTTGGATATAAGCCTAGCACAAAAGGGTAATAGGAACTCCATGAGCATGCGTGGGCTCTTGATTCATCCTCACAGATGACAGATGTGCATTTATTTAAGATCTGGGAGTGGGACTCGTAATATTTATAGTGAATTCTTTGTTCCCACTCCTCCTGAGTGATTTTGGTCTCTGTGGCCAGCCAACAGGCTCAGTGCTCATTGTTGACCATCTCATGCTGCAAACCCCAAGCCCATGCCAAGCATTTCTTTTCATCCAGACATGTGGCAAGGAGTGCTGAGGGTCCCCTGCACGGGAAGGGTCTCATGGTACAGCTGGCAAGGGCTGACAGCTGTATCTGAGCAGGTGGGCTCAGTCCATCAGCAAGCTCCTCCTCACGTTGTCTTCTTTATTTAACACTGATATTAAATTAAATCACAGCAGTGCTTTGGTATAAAAATAATTTTGTTTCAGCAGCAGCTGATGGAGTCAGTGGCTGAGTGTTACAGCTGCACGATCATCTCTTGTCATTGCTCCTCACGCTGGCTCTGGAAAAAGCCATGGATGTCTTCCAGATGGGTGTGCCCGTGAAGGGAGAGGAGGGCTGGCCCTGTCCTCTGATGCTGCCCTTTGGCAGCAGCAACTGCAGCACAGCCAGCGCTGGCTGAGCCCAGGGGGCACGGCAGTGCTTGTGGGGCTGGGGCAGTGTTTGTGGGGCAATGGGCAGTGTTGTGGGGCAATGGGCAGCATTTGTGGGGCAGAGGCAGTGTTTGTGGGGCAGTGGGCAGCGTTTGTGGGGCTGGGGCAGTGTTTGGGGGGCAGTAGTCAGTGTCTGTGGAGTGAGGGCAGTGGGGCAGTGGGCAGTGGGCAGGGCACAGCGTGGGGCAGGGTCTCACCATTCTCGCCACTCAGCCACACTCTCAGTTTGCCCCTGAGCTCTGTGAAGCTCCCCCAGATCCACACAGGTTAAAGCTGTATTTTACTTTGTGCTAAACCACTATTTAGTAACCTCATGCAACCCTCTGCCAGCTCGTGAAGAGACTTGAAAGGAAAGCAGCTGCTGTCCTGCGGCTTCCCCAGAGGAAAACTTTTAATAAAAGGTTGGCCAACGCTCTGTAGTTGTCTCCCTGCCTTCTTTAAAATGCAAGCTTATTTGTAGTAAAGCATTTACAAATGTAAATTCTTTTTTCTTTACCTTGTAGTGAACTTTGACCACTTCCAGATTCTCCGGGCCATTGGGAAGGGAAGCTTTGGCAAGGTAGGCTGGAGCTCTCAGTCTTGCATGGTTTATCAGGTGTCTGCTGTTATGTACTTGTGGTTTATTGGAACAGTAACGCGGCCGAAATTGGCTATTTTTGTATTTTTTATGATGGCTGCTCAGTCAACGCAGGAAAAATTGTTCAGGAAAATACCTTGTTGCCATTTGGCTTTGCTGTAATTCTTGGCACCTTGGTGCAACAGATGTGTTGTAAGTTACCAGCACAATTGTGGCCATTTTACAGCAAGCATTCTCTGTGTTTTCAGTGGGGATGTCTGGGTTGTGGCGGGGCAGTGAGGCAGGAAGGTGCTGGAAGTTGTCCTTGATGCTTGACTGAGCTGGCACACGGGTCAGGAGGGTTCTGTGAAGTTCTGGGCTGTTTTCCCAATCAGAAATCAGTTATGCTGAAGAGGTTTTGTTGTTTATTTTTAACTGGCTTTTCTTGCCAAGCATGTGGGAGGATGTGGGAGGTGATGATCAAAAAGCTGTGTATCTCTGGAGTCGGTTACTGTTGGTTTCCCAGTGTCAGTCCTTTCCATTCCCTGTTCCTCTGGCTGGCCTCTGTCCCTGTGCAGGTGGCTCTGGCGTTTGCCCCTGCCTGGCAGTGCCAGCGCGGTGCCTGTGGGATGTCACACGAGCACAGGGTGGCACTGGGAGCTCTGCAGTGCTCCTGTCCCTGTGCTCTGCTGCCAGCCAGCAGCACGGGTGCCCCCCGTGCAGCCTCACCCGCCTGTGTGTGGTGGGTGCGAGCTGGGAGCGCAGTGCCAGCGCTGAGCCCGACACTGCTGGCTCAGGTGCGTCACCTGCCCTGTGACTCGTGTGTGGGTGGGGCTGTGTGCCAGCCCTGGGGCTTTGGGGGCAGACGTGGCCATGGAAGTAATGTGAAACGTGCAGTGTCAGAGCTGTGGAAGGGCCCAGCCCAGCTCACTGGGTGGCACAGGTGTCCCCATGCCCTGGGACATTAACAGGACAGCTGAGTGGTGGGGAAAACCCTCTGGTCAGGTCATCTTGGCTGGTTTCTCCCATCACACTTTGATAAAAGCTGATGCCACGATGGTGAGAACATGCAGATCTGGCTCTGGAGATGACCCACACTGTCCTTTGCCTTCTCCCTCTGTGGTACAGCCTGATGAGGTCTTGTTCCATTGGGCCATGGCCTGGGGAGCAGCCTGACCTTGGATACTTGGATGATTGGATGGCTGGAAGATGGAAACTTTGCAAAAGCAGAACTTTCCCAGGAGATCTGAGACCTGTTTGGTCAGAAGAACCCAAATATTTATCAATCACCAAAATCTCTTTTTGAATACTTGATGTGTATTAAGCAGTGTTGGTGCTGTGTAACAGTGGCAGCACAAAATCAGCTGTGGTCTGTATGGGGAGGGTCCTGCTGTTCTGAGAGGCAGGACAGGGGACACTCGGTCCCAGTGCTGCCATCAGTGCTTGTTTCTAGAGAAGATGTTCCCATACAGCCTCAGCTCCCTGATGAACACCAGGAGATCCATTACCCTGCTCTGGCACAGCCCACCCACGTGAATTCCTGCTGGGCTTCCATCAGAGTCTGCCTGGGACTTCTGGGGTAATGGAAATGGATTGCCAGCCGTGTGCAAGTCACTGTGACAGTTTGAGGGGGTGGTTTGAAACACTCACCCCTCTTTGCAGCCACATCCCTCGAGCAAGGAGAGGGGAAAGCGTGCAGCAGAGCTCTGTCGCATTGCTGGGCTTCTGTTGAATGGTGGTGAATGATTAAATACCAGCTCAGCCCTTGTGCTGTGAGGATAAGGCAAACAGCAGAAGAAAGTCTCCCCAGACACTCCTGGTGAGAACAGGAACACTCAAGGTCTTGTGTCTTCAGCTCACAATCAGAGACCAAACACTAACTCCAAACCTCAGTGAAAACAAGCAGCTTGTTTCGAGCCAATAGGAGAAGATTCATACTTGACATATAAACTTTCCAGACAAGGAGGTTTTATTCTGTTAAGGAGCAGCACCTGGAAAATTAATTCTGCTCAGAATATGGAACAGAGAGAAACCAGTTCTTGTCCCAGGAGAGGAGTGCCTTGGCTCTGCAGAGAGCTGCTCCCTGTGGCTGCTCCCTGCAGCTGCTCGCTCTGTGCTCTGTGTTGCAGGAAGGTTAAGTCTAGCACAGAGCAGTCTATCAGGCAGCAGAACTGTACACACACTTTCAACAAAATGCTGACATGATTCATCTGTCATCTTTCTGGATGACTTTGTCAATATGCTGAATTTCCTCTGACACTGAGAAAAGCATTTGCGTTTACCAAGTCATTTACAACTCACATTTAATCACAGAAAACATAAAACTACCTACCTGGCAAGTGTTACTGAAAGTTTAGGAGTGACTTGGTTTGCCTGATTAAACCACCCTCTGGCCACGTTCAGGAAGATATTTAGGAGCCAGTGTGCAAGCAGACCCTGGGTGTGTGGGTGACCTGTGGGAGCTGTGGCACTGTGTGATCCCATGGTGACAGGACCTGGGGCCAGTGCCTGGGCTGGCCTTGGGCACAGCATTTCCTTCCACAGTCACTTTGTCCACCTCTCAGGACAGATGGTGACATCCTCAGTGTGGGAACTGGAGGAAAGGAAGGCAAAAGGAGCTCAGAAATCCCTTTTGAAGAGCCTGAGAGCCCCAGAGCTGTGGTTCTGGCATATCTGCAATAAATGGCCAATTTCTGTTTCCTAGAGATGGGTTTAATCAGCTTTAAGATACAGTTAATCAAATGAAGGTCAGGTTCAATTCCATGTTTGCACCAATTAGCAAGTGTGGAATATTTTCCACACATAGTAGAGGTGATATTATTTGATTTTCAGTGATTTAATATCAGCGTAGTGTTCCTCCTGCAGCACAGGCTCCTTTCCAAGCAGCAGCAGCAGCAGCAGTTGCCCAGGTTTTGGCTGCTCAGATGCCATTTCCCAAGGAGCAGCAGCCAGGAGGGGGTTTCTGGAATGGGGTGCAGTTTGTGGCCCTGTTTTCATGGGAAATATGCTCTGAGGTTCATTGTGCTTCTCGAGAGCCAGCATGAGACCAGAGGTGTCCCAGGGCAGGGGTGGCATTGCAGGACCGGGAGCTCTGCCTGGTTTAGTTGGGCTCTTGTGGCTTCAGTCCCCGTGAGGCAGCTGGGGCTGTTTGTCCTGACCTCCTCCTCCCACCTGGCTTCCCCCGTGGTTCTGCAGCCCCAGCTGCCTTTTCCAAGGGGCTGTGGGAATTCATTATTTACACTTCACTGATGAGAAGAAATAAGAACACGTCTGAAGTTTTTCAGCGTGGATTTGTGCCTTTGTGTGCCGTTGGAAATAGGGGATTAAACCAGGGCTGGGGCTGGAATGGGCAGCAGCAGGAAATGGAATCTTCCAGAGGGAACCAGTATGCTGGGGTGGGAGCCTGTGGGGGCCTGGCTTTCATTTGCTCCCGAGGAGCTGGGGCCCTGGTCCCTGTGCCCAGCTCCCCTGACCCTCCCAGCGAGGGCTGGCTGTGTCTGGGTTTCTTTGTACGAGTGCTTCAGCTTCATGATTTTGTTGCTTTAATAATTCACACAGCCTGGAGCTGGGTATAGAAAGGCTTTAATCCATTTTCTAAAGGTCACAGATGCCCACCCAGTAGCTGCACCATAAATAAAATTCCCTTCAAGTCTATTCTCAACTGAATCCCTCTTTGACATCAACACTGGCTTGATCCATTTTCTTTTTTTCCAGCTTTTTAAATGTTGGATTTTTCCCCCTAAAGAAAGGCTGGAAACTTAATCCCTTGGTATTCAGCTGCCACACATATTTTTTGCCCTTGATTTTTCCTTTCTTGTCCTTGATCTCACCTGAGGCTGAGGGTTTGCTGGAGCCACTCCAGGGCTGGACAGAGGCTGTCCCTGCTGGACACTGCTCCTGTCACTTGATCCCACACCATGTCATTGGTAGGCTCTGGAGCCAGGGCTGCCTTGGCTTTGTCAAAGGGCAGCCTGGTGATGGAGAGGGCACAGCCTGAGGGGTGTCTGTGGGTGCTGGGGTGCTGCAGAGCTGCTGCTGTGGGGCCATCCCATGCTGCTCAGGGCCCATCCTGCCCGGCCCTGAGGCTGCCCAGGCAGTCCTGCAGGATGCAGGAGATGGGGCCTGCAGCAGGAGTGATGTGAAGGACATTAACACTAGGGACAGGTTCATCCCCAGAGCTGCTGGCACTGCCCAGGCTGCCCAGGGAATGGGCACAGCCCTGAGGCTGCCAGAGCTCCAGGAGCCTTTGGGCAACGCTGCCAGGGATGCCAGGGTGGGATTGTTGGGGGGTCTGTGCAGGGACACGAGCTGGACTCCTTGTGGATCTTTTCCAGCTCAGGATATTCCATTTTTGTGGGATTCTCTGATTCCACAGCATGCTCCACTATTGCACCCCAGCCTGGGCTGGGGACAGTGACCAGGAGCAGGGGGTGAGAAAGCACAGAGCACCCACAGGGGGATGGATCCTCCCTCTGACACCGTGTCCCCAGTAGTACCCAGGGATTTTTCTTCTTTCCTGGTTGTTGCTAAGCTGTGAGTGTGTCATTGGTAAGAGCCACGGGAGAGAATGGCAGAGCATGAAAGGCGCAGGGGTGGTGGGGCCCAGCACCTCCTCACTGTCTGGATCTCAGGCTGTGGGGGCAGCAGCAGGAAAATTACAGAGTGGGAATGCCACTGAAGGGTCTGCAGTGACTGGGTGAGCAGTGAGCTCAGCTGGAAGGGGCTGGGCATTATCCTGCAGTTCCCCACTGGGGACCTGTTTGGGGGGGTTCTGAAAGATCAGACTTCAAAAGACCATGATTTATCAAACAAGCTGCCCACCTTTGTTATTATTGTACACCCGGTGCCTTATTAACGTTTGCATTAGAAGCTACCTGGGGTTATTTGAGCCCCCATCATTCCCTGTGGGTGAGTCACGCTGCTGTGGGTTGGGAGGAGGATAGACCCTCACTGCAGCAGCCAGGGGCCTGTGGGCAGGAAAGAGGTGTAAGAGAGCAGAGGGCAGCAGCCTGGTCCCTGACCCAACTCGCACTGATGGCCCTGGGCCCCCCAGCTCTCCCCGGGGGCTGGCACTGCTGGCAGTGGGTGCTGGAGTGTGGCAGTGGCTCGGGGCAGGTGGGGAGGAGGTGGCTGATGTCCCCAAGGGGCTGGCCTGTGGCACAGGGGGTCAGTGCCCTGTTGATGCCTGCTGGCTGCACGGGCTCTGCTCAGGCTGGGAGCAGGAGTGTGCCCACAGCTGGGCCACAGGGACAGAGCTCGCTGTGCCTGCTGCCAGCAGCAGTGCTTTCTGAGGACTCCTGTGTGTGCACCGAGCCTCGACAGCAGCTGGCTGCTCAGGCTCTTTCTGGCTCTTATGTGAGAGTTTTTCAGCATTAGGTTCTGCAACAAAATCCACCCACACCTCCCTGCTCCCCCTCCCCTCCTGAACCCAAAGAGATCTCATTCTGAGGTCTTTGATTAAGGAAACCTTTTCATGGATCAGCATATGCTGCCTGTTGAGTGGCAGATGTGCCTGAATCCAGCCCTGACCCTTTGTCAGCAGGGCCAGCCTTGAAGAAGGGTAAAGGACAGAGTTACAGGCCTTACAGGAGGAGGAGGAGGAGGAGCTGCGGAGGAAGCAGGGGAGGATGGAGCTGGGTCAGGGTGACCTGGCTTTGGAGAAACGTTGGAATTGGCTACCCAGGGAGGTGGTGCATTGCCCACCCCTGCCTGCTGGTGTTTGAGGAATGACAGCATGTGGCATTCTGTGCTCTGCTCTGGTTGGCAGGGTGGTGTTTGGTCAAATACTGGATCTCAGTCTTGGAGGGCTTTTTTTAACTCAGCTGAAAAGATTCTGTTATTCTATGGGACTTCTATAGCCTAAGTGCATCAGAGAATTCTGTAAACATTCACCCACCTGAAAGGACAGCGAGCAGAATGTTTTGGTATTGATCAGATTAACGATTGGAAATGTGATGGTAGTTCTGTTAGGGCAGCCCTCAGGAGAACCTCCCGTTCCCCTGTGTGCCGCTGGCAGAGGCTCCTCTTGCCCTCAGCAGGGCCCACACGGCCACACCAGACTGCAGCTCTCACATGGCCAACATGAAAACCTCTTACTTTTAAAGTAAAAACCCCATCCTTTGTCACTAATGATAATTACAATTTTCTCAGAGGCTGAAATGTGGCCAGCATTTGGATCTTGTTTTTGTTCTGACAAGCCATCATAGCCCACACCCCCACCAGCTCATAAATGGAGCTGAGAGATGGAAGATTCCAGCGTCAGATGCAGCTTTTGACAACAATAAAATTGAAGCTGTGCTGGACATCGAGGTCATCTACAGGTCCTTGGAAGCTGCAGCTTGTGAGCTTGGGATATTGTGTTAATGCTCATGGTTGGACAATCCAATTACAAACCACTTAATGTCAAAAATGATAGGGAGCAGTGTCCTCGGTTCCTATGAAATTATGGGTACAGCAGCATGATACAGCAAATAGAGTTTATTAAGGAAATACTGCCTGGGTTTGTCCAGAGCATTATGGGTGTACCCTGTTGTTACTCTGGGCAATGGTGTCTGTGGAAGGAGCCTTCGTCCACTTCTTCACAGGATCTGTTTCTTCTTGTGGGTCTAAAGTTCATGAATTCTTATTGTAGTGTCCGCGCGCTGCTCAGAAACTGGTCTGAGTCTCGTGGGAGCTGTATGGACACAGCTCCAAAAGGCCGGATACAGTTCTGCTCTGGTTTCTCTGTGGTGAAGGCAGAGCTGCCCACAAGCCACTACAAGGCCGCTGGGATTTCCTGAGTCTCAGCAATGAATTAAAGATGGAGCATGAAAAATAGAAGCAGAAACTGATGCAACTGGTGCACAATTCACAATAGGAACAGTGTTGTGTTGGGGGACTTGACATGATTTTGCTGAGGCTGAGGGACCGCGGCCTGCGCTGGGCACCCGGAGCCAGCGGCAGTGCCAGGGGACAGGGCCTGGTGTGGGCCAGGCTTGCCAGGCACGGTCCTTCCCAGGGATGAGCACACCAGGTGCTTCTACCCCTCCCAGTCTTCCTGACAGCCCTTCTCCTTTGGAATCCCCTCTGTTCCTGTCTTCTGAGGTGCCATTTGCCTTGTTTCCCCAATGAACGGTGTTGGACTGTGGAGAAGGGCGAGAAGGGGATGTGGGAAGGGCTGTTGTGGGGTAGACCTGTGGAGGGGGATCAGAAAGGTGGTGTGGAGGGGTGGGTGTCCCCTCCAGCTGAGGGGTCCCTTGCACAGGGCCCCCAGGGTCCAGGTGTGGGCTCAGGGGTTGTGGGGCCGTCTTTGGGAGTGGGACAGGCGCTGCCCGTGGCCTGGAGAGCCCTGCTCTACAAAACCAGAGCCCTCCTTGTGCCTGGGTCTGCTCCATGCTGCCTTCCCTGCCCATGCTGAGGGGACAGGGACAGGGACAGAAACCCCTGTGGCACCTGCTCTTTCTGTCTGTGTGATGTGTCTGTGTGCTCAACACCACTGCCAGACCAGGAACGGGGCCTGGAGAGCCCTGCTCTACAAAACCAGAGCCCTCCTTGTGCCTGGGGCTGCTCCACGCTGCCTTCCCTGCCCATGCTGAGGGGACAGGGACAGGGACAGGGACAGGGACAGGGACAGGGACAGGGGCAGGGACAGGGACAGGGACAGAAAGCCCCGTGGCACCTGCTCTTTCTGTCTGTGTCATGTTCTGTGTGCTCATGCCACTGCCAGCCCAGGAACGGGGCACTGCAGATGGGCCCCAAAGGGTCAGCCTGCTCAGGCTGTCACTGCAAAGGGCTCCTGAGAGCACAGCCAGGAAACACAGACAGCTTTGGGAGAAGCATGGGTACTGGGCTGTGGTTTTTGGTGGGTCTGGGTTCCTTCCCCCTGCTCTGTCCATCCGTGGTGCTGTTGCCAAGCCTGGGGTGAAGGGCCCTCAGGTGCAACCCAGCAAGACTCACCTGCTGAAAAGGCCTGGACATTGTTATTTATGCAATGTGCACAGCAAAATCACGTCTGTTTCAATAGTTCCATAAAATTAAAATATCAGGATTGAAAATGCTGACAAATTCTAAATTTAGTGCTTTCCATTTTTGTACCAACTGGCCATTTTGTTCTCTGAAATGAAACTGTAAGTAGAGGATCACTTTGACAATTGCAAATTGGCTTTTCTTATTTTTTCTTAATACTTTTTTCTTCTTACTGACCTGTCACATTTGGGATAGACTATATTTTATCTGTATGGTCAGGGATTCTACCTCCCTTGGAAGAGCACTCTGGAGTGTAAGTCCATGAGAATTTTTAAAGAAAGAAGAGTATGGAAGGAAACCATATTTATTGAACAGAAGCCTTTTGTGTCTCTGCTTTCCACCCTCACCTCCCGTTTACTTACTATTTATGTCCAAAATTCATCGAGATTCCTTCTGTTCCTGTCGTTTTCTCAAGGAGTTGCAGTAAGATTGTTGTGCCATATTATTACTTTTGATCTAAAAATTGTTTTTAAAAGTAAGTGCTAAAAATTCCTCTCAACAAAGGGCTGTGCAGTATGCAATACTTATCTGTTCATGTACAGCAAGTGGTGCAGTGAAACCAAACCACAGTGAGGATTACCCAGCACCAGCCCAGCTGGAGCAGCGCTGTTTGCCAGGAGGCAGCCCTCACCCATGGTGGGATGGTGCCCCCTGTGTGCCCATGCAGGGCTCTGGGGGTCTGCTGATGCTCAGGCTCTCAGATCAGCTCTGCTCTGCTCTGGAACTCGATTTTAGCCCCTGCTGCTGTCTTTGGGCTTGTCAGGGTAAGGTTATTGTCCAGAGCAGCTGTGGCTGCCCCTGGATCCCTGGCAGTGCCCAAGGCCAGGTTGGAGCACCTGGGACAGTGGGAGGTGTCCCTGCCATGGCAGGGTGGCACTGGGTGCGATTTAGGATCCCTGCCAACCCAAGGCATCCTGTGGTTCGGAGATTCTGACATTTGCAGGGTGTTCCTGGGCAGAGGAGTCCTATCCTTGGAAACATGGAGGAATATAAAGTGCATTTCTTTGTCTGGGTAGCTTGAGGCAGTGGAGTGCTGTTTGGTGGGTGTGATAGAAAGGCTCACGAGGTTTGTGCAGGCTCCTTGGGGCCAGGCAGTGCCTGCTGGGGTTCGGCTGGTGGGCGGCTGCAGTGCAGGGGAAGGGGAGCAGCCAGGAGGGGCAGGGGGTTCGTGGCCAGGCTCACCGCAGCCCTGTGCCCTCACTCTGGCAGGGATCTCCACCTGCCCAGCCTCCACAGCTGCCCTTTCAGCTGATCCCTTTGTGCAGCCTGGTGCTAAGCACCAGCTCAACGGAGCAAGTTTCTGCCAAGGGAAAATCAAGCGTTTGGCTGCAAGTGGCACTGATTCCTCCTGAGGGTTTTGCACTGTGAAACACGAGTATCCCCTCCTTTCTTGGCTGAAAAGAAAGACCTGTGTTTGTTTCCTTCAGCACAGAAGCGAAGTTTGGTGCCTGGGGGCGTGTTGTGGCAGCAGCACAAACAAACGAGGACATTGGGGCCACTTGGGTCTCAGTGCCAGTGCCCATCAGGGCCGGGTCAGGATGAGTGATGAGGCTTTTCAAAATAGCGCAGCCAGTGTTCTTGCCTTGGGGTCAGGGAACTTCAACGTCAATTTACGTTCACAGATTAAATAAGGCCCTCCAATCTTCGTTGGAAGTAATTAGATTTCTTTCTGTTCCCAATATCTGTCAAATATGTAGCTAAAACAAATCATTTTGCCTCTTTAACCAGCCTATCACAGAATGTAGTCATGGCCATAAGGAGGGATGGCTCCAAATACTAGACATAACTCAAAATGTGTGTCGCCCACAGGAAAACATTGCACGATTTATTCAGACAGT
Organism: Melospiza melodia melodia; assembly: GCF_035770615.1. Lineage (NCBI taxonomy): Eukaryota > Metazoa > Chordata > Aves > Passeriformes > Passerellidae > Melospiza > Melospiza melodia. The sequence continues at coordinate 709,461 of NC_086202.1, forward strand.
GCTCGTTAGCTGTGGCTGTGCACAGGGGTCCAGGTGCTCATATAAATCTATGGAGTGCTGCTGAGCTGGAGGAAATGCTGGATCCAGGTTTGGATCCACCCAAAAGGCAGAAAGATGGGTCACAGTGTCTTCAGGGATCTCTGCAGGTTGGTCTGAGTTTTCATCGTTCTACTTTAATTATTGAGAAAGAAAAGCCCAGTAGAGATCTCTGAGCATGTGATTAAAGCCAGACAGAATGTGGATGCCTGACAGCCTTTCTGTAGGCAGTGTGACAGCTCCAGAACACATCTCCTGGGCTGTGCTCCTCCCTCATGGTGCCAGCATGGCCCCTGTGCCCTTCAGGGGCTGCTCTGTGGCCTGGGGGTCAGCAAATCACCCCGTGCCCCACCAGAGATGTGCTCAGGGCTGTGGCCAGAGGGGCATCCCAAATGTCTGCATTTGTGTTTGAGCCCTGAGGGAAGACGCCAGGTTTGGGGTGTCTGCTGGTGATGGGGCTCAGCTGGTGTGCAGGGGGAGAGGTGGAGAACCAGGACAAGTAAAAGCAAGGAAAACCACTTCTCTTTCCTTTTTGTTCTTTAGGGCTCTCTGCTGTCACTTCTGCAGTTTCTCCTTGTTTATTTGGATTAGTGTCTCTCCTGAGGAAGAGAAATCTACACGTGTTTTGGAGCTTCAAGTCAAATAATCCCCCATATCCAAACTCAATTACAGAAACATCTGCTTAATGTCTGATGGGACCTTATTTTCTCAGCGTGACATTAAAGGGAAATGCTTGCTCTGAACCACCTCAAATGGCATTAAGTCAGGACTCAGGCCCTGTAGATACCATTCTGCAGCCCCGTTCCATGATTCCTTGCAGGGAAATGAGGAAATGTTCCCGGATAGATGCCTCAGCCCCATTTGCAGGGTGCCAATGAGGAGAGCTTTCCCTGACATAGTTTCAGTGTGCTGGCTGTCCCATTTGTGTGAGTGAAACAGAATAAGGCTCATTCTGGAAAAAAAAAAAAAACCAACAAAACCATGGACATGCTTAGCTTTTCCCGTGTTTTGAGCCACTCCAGCTGCACCTGCACATGTGGTTTCCTTTGCCTGCACAGAGTGTGGGCACACCCAGAGGGGACACAGATCCACAGGGGGCTGCTGAGCCCCAGGGAGGCTCAGAAGCACCGAAACACATCCTTAGCACTCAAGATTGAAGGCACTGAGATTGCCCAGAGCAGCTGTGGCTGCCCCTGGAGCCCTGGAAGCATCCAAGCCCAGTTGGGCTTGGAGCAGCCTGGGACAGTGGAAGGGGTCCCTGCCGTGGCAGGGAGCTGGAACTGGGTGGTCTTTAAGGTCCCTTCCAACCCAGGCCAGTCTGGGAGTCTGTGATCCTCCGATACACAGCACACTGAAGGGCTGTTGGGAACAGCAGGTGTTATTTTGGGTCAGAAGACTTTTTTGGCTCTAGCATAAGCAGCTGAGAAAGAGATTTTTTATGGAAGTGTTGACACGACCTGGAAACACCAACAGGCTTGCTGTGAATAAAAGTTTCATCAGCTGCTGTTACAACTTGGCTGCAGCGAACAGCAGTGCTGCATAAAAGGGATTTTAATGATTTATGGTGTTCTGACAGATGAGTCCATCAATCCTGTGGAAAAGCACAGCTTTTCAACAGGGAAAAACTAAAGTTGTAAGGCTCCATGAAAAATATCTTAAGGAGTGAAACGTGGCAAGGTGTCTGGAAATGGAAACAAAATCAGCACTTAAAGATGTGAAGGCAGATTTGTCAAGCTGATAACCTTGTACTTGGAGCATGGCCCCTGAGGGTCCCTCTTGTTTGGCTACCACTGCAACTTTAGAGGTTCAGATGGGAGATTGGGAATTGGGAATTGCTCACTGGCAGGGCTGGATGGGATACTGGGAATTGGGAATTGTTCCCTGGCAGGGCTGGATGGGATATTGGGAATTGGGAATTGTTCCCTGGCAGGGTGGGCAGCCCTGGCACAGGTGCCCAGAGCAGCTGTGGCTGCCCCTGGATCCCTGGCAGTGCCCAAGGCCAGGCTGGACATTGGGACACCCTGGCACAGTGGGAGGTGTCCCTGCCATGGCTGGGGTGGCACTGGGGGGTTTGGGGTCCTTCCATCCCAACCCTTCTGGGAGCTGGATGGAAAGACTGAGGGGTGCTGTTGTCACAGGCAGCAGCCCTGTCATGTTGGTGTCCCCTGGGCTGGGTCACTGGCACATGGGGAGGTGGGGATGGCAGCAGATGTCCTGCTCCTGCAGACGGGTCTCTGTGTGCTGGAGACAATGGCTGAGAGAACACTGCCAGGGACACTGCTGGCAGAGCTGCTCCAGGACAGAGTGCTGCTTCAGTGAGCTCTGCAGTCAAGCAGTGGAGGGTTTGGGTTGATTCAGAGTCAGTTTTTATTCAGGGTCACACAGTTACCTGTGTTCTGTGTCCCCGCTGAGCGTGGGGCGAGTGTCGCTGTCACGGGCAGGTTGTGTGCAGCTGCAGCCCCGGGCCAGGACATGGTGCCACAGTCCCCTTGGGTGTTACTGGGCCCCTTGCCCGCTAAGGGTAGGTGTGAAAGGATTCCTGTGCCCAGAGCTCCCTCCCAGGACAGTCCTGAGGGGATGCAGAGGGGCTGCAGGTGCTGGTATCCATCAGTGTTTGCATCTCTCTTGGTGCTCATGGCACCAAGCTCTGGGCCAGCATTGTGGAGGGGGAGCCCCTTTGAGGGACCAGCAGCATCCCTGAGGGACTGCCTGCCCCTTCTGGGCCTGCTGGTGCAGGGAGCTGCTCCTGGGGTGCCTGTGGGAGATGCTTCCAGCAGCTTCATCCAGCTGTGCCCATGGCTCGTGTGCTGGGTGAATCCCTGCCACTCAATCGTGTCACTGCAGATACACCTGAGAGACAGCTGTAGGCTTTGTTCTCTTGGCTATGCCTAGAAAATAATTGGATTAGCTGATTTTATCTTGATATTTGTGAGGATTGTAGAACAAATTGTTATGAAGTTTTTGATTACCAGTGTTACATAGATGCTAATTACCAGTGAAGGGTTGTATTTTAATTGCCAACAGCACCATTATAATACAATATAGATACAAAGATGCATTTGAATGCCAGGGGAAGTAGTTCTGTGTCCTGTGCAGCTGTGGCCATGCCCAGAACAGTGATCCCTGTTTGCAGCTTTCCTGATAGCAGCTGAGAGTTTAATTTTTTTTTTTTAATAGATAATTGGCAAGATTCTGCCTGCAATTCTTGTTACAAGAGCAAGGCAGAGGGGACCTGGGGATGCTGGGTGACACGGATCTCCCTCCAGCCACTTTCTAAAGGATGAAAACCCTGGGAAAAGTGAAAAATGGCTTGGTGTAGGAGCTGAGCCATTCAAGAGAGCTTGGCTAAAGGAGATGAACTTGTTAGAAGTCAGTATTGAGGTTATCCTTTCAGCAGTGCGCAGGTGCAATAAAGCCCTTCTCACCTGCTTTACTCTTTGCTCAACAAGCTCAGAAAACCAGTGAACACAATTGTCCAGCTTATCCTTGCCCTTGCAGTTTGTCTCCAAAGTAAAATGTAGTGCTCAAAATGAAATCAGTGTCAAAAAAGCTTGAGCTGTTTCTACATCATGCTAAGTGCCTTCTCACTGCTTCTGGTCCTTCAGGATGAAAGACTCATTTCTTCCAGAGGCTACAAATCTCCCGTGTCCCCAGCACCCCGAGGCTGCTGCTGTGCTGCCCCCACAGCAGAGACTTCTCTCCCCACGCAGTCCCAGAGCCTGCTGATGCTTCTGGGTGCCATGGGCAATTTCATGTTAATGCTCCTCATTTCAATTTTCTGTCTTTCTGGTAAATGGCAGTTCTGTGGATACTGGGGAAAACAGGGAGGGATAAACACCCAGCAGAAGCTGGAGGAGAAATCAGTATATGTGGGCAAGGTGTAACCACTGCAAAGAAGCATTTTTATAAACTAGAGCAGTGGCTGCAGGTCAGAACTGGGGGAGATTAAGGTGTTTGATGTAGGTGTGTAGTGTTGGCTGGCTCTGAGCCTTGCCTCTGCTCTGAAAACAAGAGTGAAATCCAGGTTGTACACTGAAATGTCCCCGTGGCTCAGCTGCAGTCAACAGTGTCCGTGTGTGGGAGGATTACAGGGCATCGCTCTCGTCTTACAGAGGCAGAAGCCAAAGGAGCAGAAATTCAAGGAGACCCAGTGCTCCCAGTTCAGACCCAAAGACAGATCCCTGAGTCAGCTGTGGGTTTGTCACCAGCCGTGACGGTGACGTCCCTCAGGGGCCACGAGTGCCTTCACTTTGTGTCACTTCTGCAAATGCAGGACGAAAAAAGGTCTTTGTGCAGCCCAGGGAGAGCCATCCCCACTGTTTACCAGCTGCATGGATCCTGCCCAGAATGGCTTTGTCTGAGCCCAGGAACACTCTGCTGTCCCTGCATAGCAAGGCTAACTCAGGACATGTGGTCAAATGATTAGGTGACCTCTCATCTGAGAGGGGATTTCAGCCTGATGAATTCCTTCAGAATCAGCAGGGCAAGAAGTTATTGGATTTCTAAAGGAGAAAAGGCAGAGCCTGCTGGAGGCAGTGTGCCAGGCTGGGAAGGGTAGGGATTCAGCAGAGCTGCCAGCTGGGGTGACAGCACAGGTGTTGTCACTGTGATGGCATAGGTATTGTCACTGGGATAGCACAGGTGTTGTCACTGGGATAACACAGGTGATGTCACTGGGATAGAACAGGTGTTGTCACTGGGATAGAACAGGCGATGTCACTGGGATAACACAGGTGATGTCACTGGGATAGAACAGGTGTTGTCACTGGGATAGAACAAGCGATGTCACTGGCACAGCACAGGTGATGTCACTATAGCAGCACAGGTATTGTCACTGGGATTACACAGGTGATGTCACTGTGGCAGCACAGATATTGTCACTGTCTCAGCCCGGGGCTGAAGGGGGCCGGGAGCTGTCGCCCGTCCCTGTCCTGGCTGCAGTCGTGGCTGGGGGCTCCAGCCGTCCCTGCGGGATGGGCAGCTGCACACATGCCCGGGTATCTGGGGCTCTGGGAAAGCTTTTATGTGCCGTGTCTTGAGCAATCCGCTCCCAGCTGCTGCCCGCCTTCTGCCTCGCAGGGCTGGCTCCGTTCCACTCGTTCTCCTAATGGCTGTATTTAACCACCAAACACTGCCTTTGTGTGGCTGCAATGTGCAGAACGAGGACACAGTCATTTCTGCTTCTTGCCTTGCTCTGCATTGTAGACTTGCCTGAAAATGGATTAATTTAAAAAACGCACTCTTGACTTGAGACCAAATAGATGTTTATTCCTTCCCCAGGAACTGATGCATGAACAGAGAAGCACAAAAAGAAAAAGATACGTTTTGTGTCACTGCCATTTTGGGGACACAAACACACTGATGCATGTCTGTAAGCAGGGGCACTTTAGGAATGGTCGCTGCCTGTGGCAGGGGCACCGAGTGGCTGAGCCCAGCCAGGCAGCACCAGCACTGCTCCTGGTGTTGGTTTGACCCGAGTGAGACCCCGACCAAGAGCGGTGTGATGTGATCAGTACCTGCTGGTGGCTGTGCTGCAGACACAGCATCCCTGTCCAGCTGTCCCTGGGCCGTGGAGCGCATTCTGCCCTGCCCAGCTGTCCCTGGGGCTCTCTGTGCCATGCCCAGCTGTCCATGGGGCTCTCTGTGCCATGCCCAGCTGTCCATGGGCCATGGAGCGCATTCTGCCCTGCCCAGCTGTCCCTGGGGCTCTCTGTGCCCTGCCCAGCTGTCCATGGGGCTCATTCTGCCCTGCCCAGCTGTCCATAGGGCTCTCTGTGCCGTGCCCAGCTGTCCATGGGGCTCTCTGTGCCCTGCCCAGCTGTCCATGGGCCATGGAGCGCATTCTGCCCTGCCCAGCTGTCCATGGGGCTCTCTGTGCCCTGCCCAGCTGTCCATGGGCCATGGAGCGCATTCTGCCCTGCCCAGCTGTCCATGGGGCTCATTCTGCCCTGCCCAGCTGTCCATAGGGCTCTCTGTGCCGTGCCCAGCTGTCCATGGGGCTCATTCTGCCCTGCCCAGCTGTCCATAGGGCTCTCTGTGCCCTGCCCAGCTGTCCATGGGGCTCATTCTGCCCTGCCCAGCTGTCCATGGGGCTCTCTGTGCCCTGCCCAGCTGTCCCTGGGGCTCTCTGTGCTGTGCCCAGCTGTCCATGGGCCATGGAGCGCATTCTGCCCTGCCCAGCTGTCCATGGGGCTCATTCTGCCCTGCCCAGCTGTCCCTGGGGCTCATTCTGCCCTGCCCAGCTGTCCATGGGGCTCTCTGTGCCCTGCCCAGCTGTCCCCGGGGCTCATTCTGCCCTGCCCAGCTGTCCATGTGCCCTGGGGCTCACTGTGCCCTGCCCAGCTGTCCCTGGGGCTCTCTGTGCCCTGCCCAGCTGTCCATAGGGCTCGCTGTGCCCTCGGGCAGCCCCATGGGCACAGGGCAGCCCCTGCTCACGCCATGGGCTCAGCTGCAGGGCAGCCTCTCCACTGACATCCACTTTTCTCACAGAAATCAGAGAACAAACATTCCCAGAGTGCCCGGAACTGGTGCTGCTCTGAGTGGAGGTGATGCTGTTCCATTGCAGAAAACTGTTTATCATAATTACAGAGTACATGAAGTTTTCATCATTTTCTCATTTATTATGCTGGGCTCCCATTTTCACTGTGGAGAAACAAGAGACAAATGACATCAGAATAACATGTAATACTCATTAAGGTACAGCAAGTCACAACCTAAAAAGTAAAGGACCTAGAAATTAATGAGCTTCCAGCAGTAATGTGGAATAAGCCGACATCAGGGGAGAATGTTGCTCAGCGCCTTGATGGCTGTTACCCAGAGGACTGGATTGTTTCCAGAGCAGTTCTACAGCAATGACCATGTTTTAAAGGAAAATTGTTAGGGCTTTGCTGCTCAAAGAATATATAAAATATATTTTTGCCTGGTTTATTGAACGTACAACCAATTCAGCCTGCTCTAGGCAGGGGCTGGATCCTGCCGGTGGTGTGTGCATGTGGTAGGTCGTTTATTATTATTATTAAGTTTGCATGAAGAAGGTTTTCCCTTATGTTTTGTATCTGGAACAGTCTGTGGCAGCTGAGCTGACTCTGCTCGCCCATGGGCACCGGAGGGGTCCAGACGCAGGGAAGCAGCTCAGGTCGCTCTGCCCACGAGGTGCCCTTGTCGTGAGCTCTGAGGTGTGCAGAGAGTGATGGCAACAGCTGATTTCCAGCTCTCACCGCAGTTGTAACGACAGCGGAAAATAATCGCGGTAATTCCTGTGCATCGCTAATTAGGGGGTATATCAGGCTAACGATAACCAGCCATTATTTTGTCACCTCCTGGCGGCAGCGTGTCCTTGATGATATTATACCGAGCACCATCAGCACTTGCACATGGTTATTAGTGGCAGCGCGTAGAGGCACGGAGCGTTTGCGGCTCCCACCTGTCTCGGTTCCCTGCCACCCACAGAAATTCCCTTTCCGTGTTCCGCTCAGTGTGAGCAGGACCCGCTCTCTGCCTGCTCACCCTGGCCGAGCTGCCCAGGGAGCATATCCAGCTCATCCTAATTACTGCCAGGGCTGATAATTAACAGAGGGCAGGCATAATTATAGCAGATGTAGACATGCCATTAGTAATTTAAAGAGTTACCGTGATAGCTAATTAGCTCTTGGGAAAGCAGTCACCTTGGTAATGAAGGTGTCATTAGCAGAGCTGAGGGGGGTGGCAGGGCCAGCCCAGGGGCTCGGGGCTCAGTGCCAGCCCAGGGGCTCGGTGCCAGCCCGGGGGCTCGGTGCCAGCCTGGGGGCTTAAGACTCGGTGCCAGCCCGGGGGCTCCATGTCAGACCAGGGGCTCAGGGCTCGGTGCCAGCCCGGGGGCTCCTTGTCAGCCCGAGGATTCTGTGCCAGCCCGGGGGCTCCGGGGACAGGCCCGGGGTCTCGGTGCCAGCCTGGGGGCTCGGTGCCAGCCCGGGGGCTTGATGCTGGCCCGGGGGCTCCATGTCAGCCTGGGGGCTCTGGGGACAGGCCTGGGGGCTCGGTGCCAGCCCGGGAGCTCCATGTCAACCCAGGGGCTGGGTGCCAGCCCAGGGGCTCGGTGCCAGCCCAGGGGCTCCATGTCAGCCCAGGGGTTCCATGCCACCCCAGGGACTCCGGGGACAGGCCCGAGGGCTCGGTGCAAGCCCAGGGGCTCTGTGCTGGCCCAGGGGCTCTGTGCCCACAGCAGAGCAGGGCTCAAGGACAGACCTGGGTATCCCTCCAGACCAGGTCTTTGTTGTTGTAACCACTTTGCATTTTGGTCACTTTCTGCTGCCCGAAGGGATTACTGTCCCCTTTGGGAGCCCAGGTGAGAGCTGCCCTGCAGACTGTGCTGTGTGAGCAGCGGGGCAGCGAGGCTGGCACAGAACCCTGTGGCTGTGGCTGCCTGTCGCTGCTGTCCATCCGGGCACAGTGAGCCCAGAGGTGTCTCACAGCTCCCACACAGTTGTTGGAAGCGCTGTCCCTTTGGAAAGCTCTCCGGACCAGCCATCATGCCCTGGAGGCAGCTGCAGTGTCCGATGGGCAGTGGGCTGGAGCAGAGCCCACACACTCCCCAGCTGGGCACAACACCGAGAGCAGGCATGCTGCTGTCCGTAGGTACGAGTGCCCGCCTAGGGATCAGGGATGTGTGGGGGGTGAGGTGCTGAGCAGAGTGCTCTCGGCTCCCAGAGCAGCAGATGTGGATGTGGGACGTGCTCCTGACTGTTTTCTCCTCCGTGCCCAGGTGTGCATCGTGCAGAAGAGGGACACGGAGAAGATGTACGCCATGAAGTACATGAACAAGCAGCAGTGCATTGAGAGAGATGAGGTGCGCAACGTGTTCCGAGAGCTGGAGATCCTGCAGGAGATCGAGCACGTGTTCCTGGTCAATCTCTGGTGAGCAGCTCCCTCCCCATCCCCTCCCCAGCCTCGCAGAGCCACACACCCGATAATCCCAGGGGCTCTCATAACTTTTTCAGCAGCAGATCACTACAAATACTGGCATTTCAAGTTGCTCAATAATGACTTCACTCTGTGTGCACTGGCAGAAATATCCTCATTACTGAGCAACATCTAGTTTTAGAAAACATTCTTAAAATCAGGTTGAAATCTAACAAATAGCTTGAGTTGGCAATGCCTGGGAAAAGTATCCTGTCTAGGCAGTGCCAAAGGCTGCAGTCTGTCTCATCTGCCCTACAACCACATCGACCCCTCAGCCCACCAGCATCCCTTGGCGCACTTTACATCACACTCACTGGCCAAATCAAACACATTCCTTTGGAGCTCAGACACATCGTTATCAAATTTTGCAGGAAAAACTAATATACAGTTTTAGAAAGCAGAGCATTGTATCCCAGTGTCATTGGTTAGTTTGGGGTGAGCCCTAGGCAGAGGCCTTGGGACTCCCTGCTCCAGTGATCTGTCCTTTCTCAGCCTTCCTGCCCAGTGAAGGGTCCCCTCCCCTCCTGCAGTGCTGCATGTGAGCCAGCCTGGTGGGGAGGGGGAGACTTCTAAAAATTGAGGAAGTTTTATACCCAAAGTGATGGGAGTGGGTGATGTGGCACATTTGTTTTGTTGATCCATTGCTCCAGAATAGCCAATTGAGTTAATATTGATATTCTTCCGTTTCTTAGCAATTGCAAATGTTTTTCCCGACAAGCAATGAAATTCTGGAGAGAATTTGTTCTCGTAGCGAACCCTTTAGTCTCATAGTTTTAGAATAAACCTACATTTAAGATGGGAGCAGAAGTGAGTGATTCATAAGTATTATACAATCCCACATACTCTTTTCTTGGAAGTGCAGTCACCAAATATAACAATGAGCGTTGTTTGGTGTATCCCCACTGCTGTCAGTCTCCTGTGGGACCCACAGCAGATTTAGAGAGGCGGTTTACTCCACAGTAAATATAAATCTCTTTTCCTGATTTATCTGGTTAAATTAGCAGTTGTGTTTTCCAATTCATCTTTAAGATAGGCTGAGATATTTTAAGTAGGTTTCATGAGATTGTTTGCAGTTGAAAATGTGAAGTTTCCCTGAAGTGTCTGGCTGGCAGAGCCTGAGCTCTGTGCTGGTGGGCTGACATGGCCCAGCTGCTCAGGACAGTGACAGGGTGAGCAGGGGGACATCACCTGGGATACTCATCTCTTTCAGGGAAACATTGCTTAGTGTAGGAATTGATTTAAAAAACAAGCAAGCATCTTGAGCTGGACCTACTTGATTGTGAAGGTGCAAGCAGCAAAGCTACATCTTCAGTTTTGGGCCCAACTCTGCAAGGACCCTGAGGAGCTGGAGTAGGTCCAGGGCAGGGAACAGAGCTGGGAAGGGGCTGGAGCCCCAGGAGGGGCTGAGGGAGCTGGGCAGGGCTCACCTGGAGCAAAGGAGGCTCAGGGGCCCTCGTGGCTCTGCACAGCTCCTGCCAGGAGGGCACAGCCGGGGGGAACAGGGACGGGAGCAGAGGGAACGGCCTCAGGCTGGGCCAGGGCAGCTCAGGGTGGATGTAAGGGAAAATTTTATATCCGAAAGGGCTGCCCAGCTCTGGCACAGCTGCCTGGGGCAGTGGCGGAGTCCCTATGGCTTCTAAATCCCCTGGAGGGATTTAAAAGCCATGTGGTTGTGGCAGCTGGGGATGTGGGCAGTGGTGGCCTTGGCAGGGCTGGAAATGGTTGGCATCGAAGGTCTGAAAGAGCTTTTCCAGCACAAACGATTCTGGGATTCTGTGCCCTTGGTGGGGCCGTGTGCAGTTCTCCCTGGAGCTGTGTGATAAGGAGAGGAGAAAAGCCTGGCTGGGTTTGTGAGCCCTGGGAGGCTCAGCCCCTCCCCTGTGCTGCAGGTATTCCTTCCAGGATGAGGAGGACATGTTCATGGTGGTGGACCTGCTCCTGGGAGGCGACCTGCGCTACCACCTGCAGCAGAACGTGCAGTTCACTGAGGAGACAGTCAAACTGTACATCTGTGAGATGGCGCTGGCCCTGGACTACCTGCGGAGCCAGCACATCATCCACAGGTAACTCCACAGCCCTGCTGGGCCTGTGCACCACCCTGCTGGCCAGGGTGCTCATGGTGCTGCTCCCGGATCCCCCTTGGCTGGTCCTGCCTCCACCACCCAGAGGGAGTCTGACGCTTCACTGGGCACTGAACATTTCCGGGCAGGTGTTAAAGCCATCCAGGGCTTCACACAAATATCCCCAGTATTGTTATTCCTTTTCCTTGGGAATTTCTTTCCTTCCTAAACAAGTCTAATCCTTCCAGTTTTTCACCAAGTTGCCCAGGAAATGCTTATTTCTAGTCCATCATGAAGGGACTTGCCTTATTTTAGAATATTTTTGTTTAATTTGTTCCTAACTTTTGATAGACAAACAATTGCAGGATTTTTGTCATTGAGTCTCATCCCTGGTCTGACTGAGATTCCATCTGCTGTAATCTTCCTTCTTTTCCCAGAGATGTAAAACCAGACAACATCCTCCTCGATGAACAAGGTAGGATCACTCTGCTCCTCTTTGTTTGCTCCCTCATTCATTCCAGGGACAGATTCTGTCCCAGGTACTGGATATCTTTTTACCTGCGGAAAGTGTGGGAAAAGCTGCTCTGCTTTTACTGGATCATGTTTGCCTGAACATCCCTGTGGTTTTTAATGTGGGGAGGGTCACCCAGCTGGCCTGTCCAGTGATCTGTGGTCAGCCCAACTTCAGCCCTGGGAACTTGGAGTCACTGCAGTTCAGTGGTTTCAGTGGCTTGGAGCACCCATGTCTAGTGGAAGCTCCATGGCAGGGGCTTGGAACAAGATGATCTTTTAGTCCTTTCCAACCCAAGCATTCTGTGGTTCTGTGATAGTGTTGTGTTTCCCTGGTGTCTTTTTCACTCCTGTAGCTTCTGGCCAGAGCAATTTGGCCAGTGCTGAAGCTGCTGGGGGTTGCTGGCTAGCTCCAAGTCTGATTCAAAATCAAAACCCAAAGCTGCCTACCCTTCAATCACTGGCCAGCCCAAATCCTGGGAAACCTTTGGGATCCATGGGATCTGACCCTGACCTGCCCGTGTCTGTGCTACTATGTCTGAGGGCAGAAGCTTATGAAACAAATGTGTTCTGACTCTGCATTGACACTGCACTGCCATTAATTCCTTCTTAAAATGTGTCTTTATTTAAGGTCATGCCCATTTAACAGATTTTAATATTGCAACCATCATTAGGGACGGGGAAAGAGCGACAGCATTGGCTGGGACAAAGCCATACATGGGTAAGAGACAATCACTGCCCTGGTGCCTGTGTCATGTTCTGTGTGCTCAGCACACGCTGCCCCAGCCAGGGCCCTCCAGTTAATTTAGGACATTGGTGCTCGTGTCCAAGTGCTTCAGCAGAGCCCAATTGTTTGAGAAGGGGAACTCCCAGTGAGAAGGCATAGGGGCTGGAATGTCACCCCCTCCCATCCTGTCCTGTCCTGGCCTGCCCTCTGTCCATCCTGGCCAGTCCCCTCCATCCTGCCCTGCCCTCCTCATCCCATCCAGCCTCCTCCTCCTGCACTCCCCATCCCTCTCTGGCTCCAGCCTTGCGCTCGGTGTCTGCTGGGGCCCATGGCTGTGCTGTCCTGTGCTGGGAGGGCTGTCCCTGCAGGTGGCTGCCATCCCAGTTCCCAGTGAGGGCAGGCACACAGCTGCTGCTCCCCTGCCTCACACAGCCTGCCCTGGGGCAGCCGTGCAGGAAGATCACCCTAAGCGCTGTGCACTGACTGACACGAGCTACTGGAGTAGAGAACAATGAATAACCTGTTGTGTGTTGTGCCTTTCTGCTCAGCCCCAGAGATTTTCCACTCCTTCCTGAGCGGCGGGACGGGCTATTCCTTCGAGGTGGACTGGTGGTCCCTGGGCATCATGGCCTACGAGCTGCTGCGGGGCTGGGTAGGGCTCCGGCCGTCCCGGCCCTCCACGTGTGCTCTGGCTGGCCCAGAGGGACAGGGCACGCCTCACCCCTGTGCTCTTGTCCCCAGAGGCCGTACGACATCCACTCCAACAACCCCGTGGAGTCCCTGGTGCAGCTCTTCAGCACCGTCAGCGTGCAGTACTCCTCGGCCTGGTCCAAGGAAATGGTCGCGCTGCTGCGCAAGGTGAGGGCCCTGCTGGGGTGGAGCTGCATGGACTGCTGGATGGATTGTCCTTCTGGGGTGGCTTTGGGTTGGATGGCAGCTGCTGTGCAGGCAGGACTAGATGGAGAATTATCAGCGTATTAATAAACAATGAATAATAAGAGTAATTATAGTAATTTACAAAAGGCTGGGAAAGTTAGGGGTGTTAAGCCTTGGGAAGAGAAGCTCCAGGGAGACCTTAAAGCACCTTCAAGTGCTTAAAGAGGCTCCAGGAGAAGCTGGAGACGGACGGGAACAAGGCATGGAGAGACAGCACACAGGGAATGGTTCCCAGTGCCAGAGGGCAGGGATGGATGGGATATTGGGAACTGGGAATTGTTGCTGTGGCTGCCCCTGGATCCCTGGCAGTGCCCAAGGCCAGGCTGGACACTGGGGCTGGGAGCACCTGGGACAGGGGAAGGTGTCCCTGCCATGGCAAGGTGAGCTTCCAACCCAGTTCAGTCTGGGACCCTATGATTAATTATGTGTGCTGTGTGTTTATTATCCCTGTAATAAGATGCATGATGTTTGATAGCAAGGGAAGCAAAAAGTCTGGTTTTGGTGTGACAGTCAGATTCCCAGCTGAGCTAGAATTGTGCCTTCCAGCATCCCATGCTCTCCATGGTCAGTGTCACCTGTAAAGGCAGCACCTCTGGCTGGGATGGCAGCTGAGGTGGAGCTGCAGGGCAGCACTGGCTGCTCCCTCTCACTTGCTCTTTGGGGCTGAAGGGTCTGACATGGCTGTGGGAGCTGCTGGGGGTTCCAGCTCTGTGGAGTGCTCTGCTGCTTTCCTCGTGCTGCTGCTGCAGAAAGCTGGGATGTGTTGGGCAGCTGGTTTAGCTCTGGCTTGCTTGAGAACTCTGAAAAGTAGCTGGTGAGTTTGTTGTAGGAAAGATGCAGCTGCTGCCGGCAGCAAATAAGTGCCTCTGATATGAGTTAATGTTGGGTGGGCAATTTGCATAATTAGATTCAGTTTAATGAGGAGTTGCTGGCAGAGGCTGTGGCAGTGCATTCGGTGGGTTTGCATTGCCATCTGCTGGGCAGCCGGGCTGCCAGGGAATCCATCCTCACCAGGTGTGTGCCAGCAGCCCCCTCAGCCAGGAGGGGACCCCCATGTCCCCCCCGAGCGCTGGGGTGCCTGCAGAACGTTTTCTTGGGTGTTTTTCCTGCAGTAAGGTCTCTATTTCCCCCAGCAGAAAGGCTGCTTGGCGTGGCTGAGCCCCGCAGCTGGCCATGCAGGCTGCTGCTGGCTGCCTTGCCTTCCTGCTCTGGCAGGGATGCTGCTCCGTGCAGCGCTGTCTCAGCAGCGCTTTTCCCTCCCAGCTGCTGACGGTGAATCCTGAGCATCGCTTCTCCTGCCTGGCGCACATCCAGGCCTCGGCCCAGCTCTCGGGCGTGGTGTGGAGCGACGTGAGCGAGAAGCGCGTGGAGCCGGCCTTCGTCCCCAACGTGAGTGGGGACCTGGCCTGCGTGAGCAGGGGCTGCTCCTCGCGCTGCGGGAGCCGCTGTGAGAGCAGCTTTGGTGGGGGGCAAGGGGGCCCCGGGTCTCTGCTGTGCCTCACCCAGTGTGTCCCCTGTCCTGGCAGAAGGGCCGCCTGCACTGCGACCCCACCTTCGAGCTGGAGGAGATGATCCTGGAGTCACGGCCCCTGCACAAGAAGAAGAAGAGGCTCGCCAAGAACAAGTCAAGGGATAACAGCAAAGACAGCTCGCAGTCTGTATGTGCTCCCTGGGGTAACATGCAGCTGGGAGAGGCTGGATCTGGGCGGGTGTTGCAGCTGTGACTGCCACACTGCGGGAGCCATGGGTTTGTTTTGATGAAAACGTTTGCCCAGGGAGTCATTCCAACAACCACGTATCCTCTTATGGGAGTTTGATCAGACTTTCACAGTAGTGGGTACTTTGGGAAGTGAGATGAGCAGCAGAGGTCTGGTGTGTTCAGCCTCTGTCCCTGCACAGCCCCAGGCTGGGCACGAGGCAGCAGCTCCCACACGTGGGCTGTGTGCTGGGCTCTCCCCACGCTGCCTGAGCTCCCTTTGGGCTGACAGCACTCCCAAAATACAGGATACATGGAGAAATTAGTTATGTTTATGTCAGGAACGGTGTGATCTGTGTTTTATGGAAAACTGCTGCCATGGATGGCACCAGCCCTGCTGCCTCCAGCTGTTGGGCTGAGGTTCAGGGGTGTGGGGGCTCCTGCCCACAGCTGGAGGCTCCTGCACACAGCTGGGAGTGCTGACATGCAGATGGGGCTGCTTATGCATGTTTTGTTTTTCTTCCATAGGAAAATGACTATCTCCAGGAATGCCTTGAAGCTATCCAGCAGGACTTTGTCATCTTCAACAGAGAGAAGTGAGTGTGTGGGGTGTTTTTTTATGGAAAAATGCTCTTTTTTCTGACTTCCCTTAGGAATCAGTGCCAGTGGCTGACAGCCAGGAGCACCTTGCTGCCAGCTTAGCCCCAGGTGACTGGTGTCAGCAGAGGAGCTCAGGTCTGCCTGTGTGTGAAAAATGGCTCCAGCCACAATGGGAGGCAAGATCAAGGATTATTGAGTGCCATTAAATAAAATATGCTGTAGAGAGACTTCTGGGATTTAACACGTGTGTGTGACACTGCCTCCGTTCCCCCGCGGCACCTGCTCACCCATCCTGCTTTCAGCAGATGATGTTTTGGGAAATGAAGGCAAGGAGGGTTGGACTCAATGATTGTGGAGATCTTTAACACATAGAATAGATTCACAGGATCGTTCAGGTTGGAGAAGTCCTGGTGGGAATCAGCAGGCGGTGAAAGTGCTGGATTAAAGCCACGGCTTCCCCAGGGCTGGGGCTGTTGGGTCTGCGAGCAGAGCGTGGGGCAGGCTCTGTGCAGGAGGGCTTGGCAGGAGCCTGCCTGTGCTGGGGCACTCATGGCCAAGGTCTGGGTGGGCTGAAGCCCTGCAGGCTGCTTCGGGGCATTTCAGAGCAGGTCAGTGTGGTTTGCTGATACTCTGGGCTCTGTCATGACCCGCGTGTGAGCTCTGGGAGGACTCCATTCTCCGTGGCTGTGCCGTAGGCACCTCTGGAGCAGGGAGTGGGGGACAGCTTGGGGACAGCTCTGTAACTCCCGTTCCTGCGCTCCCACAGGCTAAAGAGGAGCCAGGAGCAGCCCAGCGAGTCCGTGTCTGCCTCTGAGAGCACCGAGGAGGCCGAGGCCGAGCCCCTGCACATGTGCAGCTCCGTGTGCTCCTCGGGCAGCAGCTAGGCCGGGGCGGCCGCCGCCCTCACCTGTCCTCAGGTGCGCCGAGCACCCGAGCCCGCCGGACAGCACCGGCAGCTGCCCCGAGACTGGAGCACGCCAGATTCACACAGGACTGCCCCTGCCCGTGGCGTGGATGGCCAGCCCAGGAGCCAGATTCACACCGGACTGCCCCGGACCAAGGATGGCCAGGCCAGCCCAGCCCAGCTGCCCCCGAGAGCTGCAGCAAGCCAGATTCACACAGGACTGCCCCGGCCATGGCTGCCTGTCGGGGAAGATATGGCCTATGCAACTTGTCAGGAGGAGATCAACTTATTTAGTCTTTCTGTTTTTGTGTCAGGTTGCTGATCCACACGTTTTTAATGCAGTGAGAGGACAAGGAACGAAGCCATGTCCTTGGGCCCCACGGGGAGAGACAAGGAGCAGGGAGGAAGGCCGAAGAGGTGGTATGAGCTTGGCTTTGGCACTCCCTGTTCACAAATGCTGCTCTGGGGATGGGTAATCCCTGTGCAAACCAGAGCAGCCCCAGGGCTCTGGCACCAGCTCCTGGGAGCCTCCAGCTGCTTGGGTCCTGCAGCACAAGGGTGTCCCAAGCACCTCATTGTCCCTGTGTCACCTGTCAGTTCCTTCAGATTCAAGGCAAATAAATGTTTTGTGTGCACTCCACGGATTCTTCAGGGGCTGGGTAATGGTTCAATGTGTATTTGAGATGCAGAACACATTTGCAGTGTTTTCTTCCTTGACGTGGCTGCTGCAGGCAGTGAGGAGCTGTGGGATGGGTTGGAGGGTCTGGCTCCGTGTGCCCAGGCTCAGAGGACGCAGTTTATCACAGGCTGAGGTTTTGTTGGAGGCAGAGTGGGTGGCCTTGCAAGGCTGCTTGGTTATGAAAGACAGGAATATTGTATTTCACCCTTCGATTTACTTTATTTTCAGTGTAAAGTACAAGTACTGTATATAATTTGCCAATACCTGTCTTAACTTCTTACTAAGACGGGAAATCTTCCCTTGCTCCAGCTGTGGGTGTTGCTGTTCTTGTTGCAGGTCCTTCACTGTGTTGGTTGTTGACCCTGCTGCAGAGGGAGGGGTTTTTGGTTGCTGTGACCCCGAGCCCTGCAGTGCCACAGGACTGCTCCAGGTGTGTGGTGGGACCACAGTCACCATCAACCATCAGCAGCTGTTTGTGCCAGGCACTGCAGGCTGCAGTGTTTGCACCCCTGCTGGGCATTCCTGATGCAGAAACGGATGGGAGGTGTTTTTAACAGATCACATTCTGTCAGCACCAGTTTTGCTGCGGTTTTTGTTTCCATGAACAAACCAGAAAGGCAGAATGGTACAAAATGATCTTCCACAGGCAAGGGCACGGCGTGTGTGTCT
The DNA here is from genome assembly GCF_035770615.1 of Melospiza melodia melodia. Taxonomy (NCBI): domain Eukaryota; kingdom Metazoa; phylum Chordata; class Aves; order Passeriformes; family Passerellidae; genus Melospiza; species Melospiza melodia. Next base: position 727,215 of record NC_086202.1, read on the forward strand.
CCCACAGTTTTATGTGGGAATCAGTGTGTGGCTGCACTTGTGCAGAGACGTGTTTTCAGTGAATTCTTTAGGGCTGTGCAGGAGGAGGGGAGCTGCAGCTCTGGCTCCAGTTGCATGGTTATTTTCAGGGCAGAGCCAGTTATGAATTGCAGGTGATTTACTCCAGCACTGTGGGTAGGGTTTTACAGTGAATTCCGTTGCACTATTTGGAAACTTGCTGTAAATAACAGCAAAATTTTGGACTATTGGAATGACAAGGAGCAGTGCTGATTTTTTGACCAAACCATCCCACAGATGAGTGTGAAGATACATCCTCTTCAGCCAGAAGCTGTCAGGCCAGGAGAGGTGTTGGCAGTTACAGGACGTGTGTAATTGATGTTTTCATTGCTTCCTTAGGACAAGAGACAAGTGTGCTGGGGGCTGGTGTGTGTGGGGAGGAGCTGGCTTGCTTCTCAAACTGAGCCTTCTCAGCCCAAGCCCTCTCTCTGTCACTCACCCATTCCCCTTGCGGCGCTCCCCTTCTCCAGTGCTCTGTGCAACACAGCTCAGCAGCACCTGGCACAAACCAGGAGGGCTTCTGGGGATGCCAGGGAGCGGCTCCTGCCCAGGGGAATCACTCTGGGTGGGTCCTGGCTGCCTGGGCAGCGCCCTGGAACCCAGCAGTGCATCCCAGGGTGTGCTGGGGACACTGCTGGACCCGAGTCCCTGAGAGCAGCCCCAGGACACAGAGCTCTGGGTCACTGTGCTGGCTGGGAGTGACACGTGGACACAGCGCTGAAGTGCTTGGTTTTGGTCATAAATAATATTTGGGCATAACCTCACCGGAGCCCGTGGGGGACAAGGTTTCATTGCCACCTGTTTGCACTCAGCTCCTGCAGTAGAAATGGCACGAAAAGAGCAATTGGAAAAGGGACAAATGATAGGAGCAGCAGTGACAACAGCTCAGAGTTATTGTCATTGTCAGAACCCCTGTGGAGGGTTTCAGTGCTCCTGCCCCCCGTGCCCCACTCTGGGCCCCTCCTGTGTCCCCATTGCCGTGTCCCTGTAAGGAGCCAGAGCCAGCTGAGCCCAGCTCAGTCCTGTTGGCCCTGCACATGTCTGTGGCTCCTGCCACGGCGTCCCATGTCCGGCTCACCCCATCCACAAAGCAGTCCTGGGCTCTGATCCCCTCTGCTCCCTGTGCCGCTCCCGTGGGTGTTCCCTGGCCCTGCCCTGGCACAGGCTGGGCATGGCTGTGGTGCCCGTGGTGGTGCCCTTGTTCTGGCTGAGCCCTGGCTGCTGCTGCTGCTGCTGCTGAGCAAACCTCACAGTGAACTCGTGACAGAGCCCTGGTCCCACGTCCCAGCTCTGGGCTGCACCTCCACCACAGCCAGAACACAGGAATTTTCTGTACATAAATATTTAAATACCTGTATTTTTTGTATGACAGATTTATACGGTGTGTGCCATTATCTGCTGTGAAAAGTCTACGGCACCTATGAATTATTCTCCTTTAATCACTTGCCATGAGATTGTTTTCTTATCTCTGTTGTGTTACAAAGTTTTGCAAAGTTGCATATTTTTAAGTGTTTGCATTGAATTCCACAGCCTTCACTGGGAATTTTGTGCATAAGAAAAATGGCAGGTCAGGTCCTGATGTTTCTTCTGTTGCCAATTCTCTATTACTCCAGAGCTTGCCAAAAGAGTTTAAGAGTAATAAAATAATAGCAAAAATACCAGTAATATGGACTTGACCCTGGACTGAAATCCTGCTGCCTTGAGAGGGTATTTTTAAAAACTATTTCAGTGCAGATATATGTAAATATATCATTGTATTTTATGTTAATACATTCCTGTAATTTTCTTGCATGACAATTTTACCACATCACAGAATATTTAAGTTATAAGGCTGTGTTTTTGCAGATACTGTCGGAAGCCATTGCACATGTGGGGTAATAAATGTGTATTTTTAACATTGCCAAGGATTTGGTGTCATTCCCAGGGTATTGATGCAGGGAAGCACGGAAGCGTTCAAACGCTGGAGTTCTGGAACCCAGCTGGAAGCAGGGCTGGTGGGACACTGCCAGCTGGCGCAGAGCTGGGTGGGACGGGAGCTGTGGGACCACCAGCTCATAAACAGGTGCTGGAGGGGGAACAGCCAGCCCCAGGCATTGCGTTTGCCCCTCTCGGTGCCCGGCAGGGTGTGTGTTCCATGGAGAGCTGTACCTGCTCACCCTGGGCTGGGATCTCAGCAAGGATGGGAGCCCCAGGCACGGCCACTGGCCTGGGACAGTGTCACACACGTCTTTTATGGAAAATCCTTTCCTTAGGGTTTTTCCTCCTGAGAAGCTGGGAGGCCTCAGGAACACAATGCAAACAATGGTTATCTGCTGCTGTGGGATGCAACAGGTGCATCTGGGATTGGTCTCATGGGGTTGTTTCTAATTAATGGCCAATCACAGTCAGCTGGCTCAGAGAGAGAGTCTGGGACAGCTGCCTTTGTTATCATTCCTTTCTATTCTTAGCTTAGCCAGCCTTCTGAGGAGAACCTTTTCTTCTATTCCTTTAGTATAGTTTTAATGTAATGTATATCATAAAATAATAAATCAGCCTTCTGGACCCCTGTGAACACCATCACAGGACAGCTGTGCCCGCTCTGGCCCTGCTGCCATCCGTGCAGAGGGGCAGGGGCACAGGGCAGGACCCGACCTCGCTGCAGCACGGAGGGCACCACAGCCACGGCTCACAGGGGTTTGGTACTTCCCCACACAGCCCTGGATTTTGTATCTTAGCCTCAATAAAACACCCCTGGAAGTGTCAGGAGATCTCCGCTTTCTCTCTTTGATGCCCTCAGTGCAGGAATGATTTATCTGGCTTGTACCGTGCTGCTCGCTGGTGGCAGCGCAGACACAGCTCCCAGGGATGCTGCTCACTTCAAAGGAGCAGTGCAGGCTGAGACAGTCCATGTCTGAGCCTGGACTCGTCCCTTCTGCGCCCTCCTGGGTGTCCCCAGGCGCCGAGGGCACCCGCTGAGCTGGGCTGTGCACTGCGGGGGGAAAGGTGAGGGTCACAGAGCGAGGGCAGCTTCCCACACACAGGGAAATCTGAAAAAATAAACCAAAAACCCCTGAAATCCAGGGCAGGGGACACTGAGAGACTGAAATGCCCACAGCAGCCAGGAGAGCTCAGTGTCTGCCAGCCCTGTACCATCACTACTGTGCCTAAACCCTAAACAGTGACAACTGGAATTTGCCAGGGACAAATGACCCTCACCAACCAGCCTTGTCTTTCTTACCTGATGCAATTGATCCTGCTGCTGATCAGGGTGCTGGACATGAGGGAAATCACAGAACCACAGAATTCCAGAGTGGTCTGCATGACAAGGGACATTAAAGCTTGTTCCACCCCAGCCATGGCAGGGACACCTTCCAGTGTCCCAGGTGCTCCCAGCCCGTGTCCAGCCTGGCCTTGGGCACTGCCAGGGATCCAGGGGTGCCACAGCTGCTCTGGGCACCTGTGCCAGGGCCTGACCCTGCCCTGTGGCAGTGGGAAGCTGTGCAAAATAAAAATAAAAATAAAGACACAGTGAGCATGGAAAGCGAGGGATAAGTACGGGGATAGTTCAGTGCATGCCTGCCAGTTCCTTTGCTCCCTAAGGAGTTGGGGTCCATCCCTGAGCAGCACTGCTCTCCTGAGGGAACTGGGGGTCCATCCCTGAGCAGCACTGCTGTCCTGAGGGGATTGGGGTCCATCCCTGAGCAGCACTGCTGTCCTGAGGCATTTGGGGGTCCATCCCTGAGCAGCACTGCTGCGCTGAGGTATTTGGAGTCCATCCCTGAGCAGCACTGCTGCACTGAGGCATTTGGGGTCCATCCCTGAGCAGCACTGCTGTCCTGAGGCATTTGGGGTCCATCCCTGAGCAGCACTGCTGTCCCGAGGTATTTGGGGTCCATCCCTGAGCAGCACTGCTGCGCTGAGGTATTTGGGGTCCATCCCTGAGCAGCACTGCTGTCCTGAGGGGATTGGGGTCCATCCCTGAGCAGCACTGCTGCGCTGAGGTATTTGGGGTCCATCCCTGAGCAGCACTGCTGTCCTGAGGTATTTGGGGTCCATCCCTGAGCAGCACTGCTGTCCTGAGGTATTTGGGGTCCATCCCTGAGCAGCACTGCTGTCCCGAGGTATTTGGGGTCCATCCCTGAGCAGCACTGCTGTCCTGAGGGAACTGGGGGTCCATCCCTGAGCAGCACTGCTGCGCTGAGGTATTTGGGGTCCATCCCCACAGCAGACACAAGCTCTGTAGAGCCTCTGCAGAGCCAGGCTGTGCTGCCAGTCAAGGGCACGGAGCGTCTCGTCGTGTCCCTGACCCAGAGCCTGCAGGAAAGCTGTCCAAAGGAATTAGGGGCAGACACGGCGTGGGTGCCACGGGGGGGTTCCCTGCCAGCTCAGCCTCTCCTGGCACCGGGGAGATGCAGAGATGCTGCTGGCCCTGCTCCTGTACAGCTGTGCTGGCTCTGCAGCTCCCTGACAGAGGGAATGAATGCAAACCCTCCCTGCACAAGGGAGCGGCTGGCAGGGCTTGAGCCTTGGGCCGCCACAGAGGGTGGAGGGACCTCAACTGGGTGATGTGGGACAGGGACAGTGACTCTGCTGGGTCCTCGCTGGCACCAACCAGGCCAGCTGTGGGAAAAGGGACATCGGCAGCACAGGGAGCTCAGAACCTCCTTTGCCGAGTGTTTACAAGCTCAGGGCGCTGGGGTGTCCCTGGCACCCCATGGATGTTGGGGTGGAGGGGAGGTCACTGCCATCAGACTGTGACTTTTGTCTTTCCCATTCCTTATGGATTTCCCACTGCTGTAACTTAAGCTCTATTCAGGACAAAAAGAGATCATAGAATCATAGATAGCTTGGGCTGGAAGGGACCTTAAATCTCATCTCATTCCACCCCCTGCCATGGCAGGGATACCGTCCACTAGATGTTAATTGCCTTGGTGCAATTTCAGGGAAAATCAGAAAATTGACAAGTTAAATAAATTAAATTAAATTTAAAATTAAATATAAAACATCCAAACAAATACATTCCCATGTGCTTAGCACAGAAATTGCTGCAGCATTAAGCTGTGAAATGTAGGTCATATCAGATAATCAAAAAACCCCAGCAAAAAAATAAATCCCTCCCTGGTTTATATTTGTGGTTTCATTCCTAATTCATGGATTCATGTATCTAGAGCTGCCATTTGTGGTTCCAGCCCCCACCCATAAATCAGATCTCTGCTTGTGCCACCACAATCCCTGCTCTGTTTCTCGTGCCTGGCTCAGACAGAGCTGGAGAGCCAAGGCTGGCAGTGCCAGGGAGATCGGTGTCTCATGGACATGGCATGAGGTCTCACCAGCACCAGAACCAGTGTGGGCCGAGGGGAAGCCAGGCCCCTCTCTTTGAGCTGTGGGTTCATCTGCAAACCACGGGGCAGGAGGCAAACCAGGGGAGCAGGGCTGAGGAGAAGGGAGGCACTCTGCCCACGCTGCCACCACGAGCCTGTCCCCCCCAAGGGAGCACAGCGACCTGCACGTCACGATGGGATGGTCCCAGCCTCACCAGAAAAACTCAAAGGAACAAAACAACAAAATGGACTCGGGTCAATCAACCACTTCCACCATTTCATGGTTTCCAGCCAAGTTTATTCCAAGCAAGGAGCAGACAGGAACGGAAAGCCATTCCTGGATGTACATGCATGGCTCTGCAGCCCAAGGTTCACTCTGTGTACACACCTTTAAATGTAATACCTGGGCTAGAATAATCTTTATAAAAAAGTGTGTTGCCTGCACCTGGCCTCCAAACGAGTCCCGGTATTTGGTATTGGACTCACACTCAGTTCTTAAAAAACCGTATAAATGATCTTTAGGAAACAAGGCTGACAGAAGGACATCAGCCCACGGCATGGCCAGGTCCTGGAGGGGCAGCACCACTCTGTCCCAGGGCACGGGGCTGCACTTGTCCCTGAGCTGCGACCGCAGAGGGACACACGGGCTGGGGATGGCTCTGGAGGCTCGGCCAGGGCGGAGGGCTCTGGCTGGAAACCACGGCAGTGCTCGTCTGTTGTAAGTCCTTGGATGAGAGCGGGCAGTGGAGCTGCTGGCAAGGAGCGTGATCCAGCCGGGATGTGCCTTCATGCCCACGCGGGCCCGCAGCCCTGGGGCCGGGCATGCACAGGAGGGAAGGGCTTTCCTAGCAGCCAGCGAGGGAACGCGCGCAGGGAGCGCAAGCGGGAGCGCTGCCTCGGGGATCGCTCTACTCTACCTAGCGGGAAGGGCTGGCGAGCGCGGCCCCGGCCGGGCAGCAGCGGCAGCGGGGCCGGCGCGGGGCCGGGTCAGGACAGAGAGGTGATGTTGGAGCGGCCGCCCGGCGGGGCCATGATCTTCTGCGCCGTGCGCCGCGCAATGTGGTCATCGGCCTGGGAGCCTGCGGAGAGCAGAGAGAGGGGCAGTGCCACTGCTGAACCCCACAGCCACACAACAGCTCCTCAGCAAATACCAGTAATTTCATTATGGGCCGTTTTGGACACTCTATGAGCACGGCACAGTTTGGAATGGCTATATTTGCCCAAACTTAATTTTTCATTGTTTCTTTCTGGAAGATTTATAAGTGGTTTTCCTAGAAATAAATTCTGTATATAATAAAATGTGGGGACTGGTAACATTTATCAAACAATACGGGACCCGTATGATCCAACCAGCTAAAAACCATTATGGAAGTGGTTTTAGGGCAGAGCATTGGCTTTCCAAGCTCCCGACAGCTGCCGGGCAGCTTTCTGCAGCACAAATGGTGCTGAATCACTGCCTGCTCTGGCTCCGGGGAACAGAGCCCCCAGCAGGCTTTGTGCATCGACAGAAATACCGTGGAACACTCCAGCGCTTTCCGTGCCGCACTCGGTGCCTGGGCTGCGGCCACAGCACACGGCTGAGGCGTCCGTGGCTCAGCCCTGCAGCTGCCCCCGCCCAGCCCGGCCCTGCTGGCCCCACGTACCGGACAGGCTGAAGCCGGACTGGTGCAGGTTGCGCACGGGCGGCGCCGCGGCTTTGCCGGCGCAGGGTGTGACACGCGGGGCCGCGGTCCTGACGCTGGCCGGCACCTCGTGCACCGGCCCGTCGTACATGCCCCGGGGCACGCCGTGCACCTCGGCCAGCTGCGGGGAGAACAGCGTCAGCACAGGCGGGCAGCGCCTCCAGCTGTGCCTGGGACATTGGGCTGGGTACGGGAACGTTCCTCCATGGAGAGGGCACAGCTGCCCCGGCACAGCTGCCCAGCCCAGGGAGAATGATGGTCTTCAAAGGACTTTCAGCCTGGCCTTGGACACCTCCAGGGATGGGGCATCTGCACCTTCTCTGGGTCCCATTCCCACCCTGCAGGGAGCTGGCACATCCCCATCCTGCCCTCCAGGCACCCCAGACACCCTGAGGCACACCAGAGTTGGGGCTCCTGCCTCTGCAGTTAATTTGGGTTACTGGTTCCTGCTCTGCCTTTCTGTAGGATGCACAATTACAGTGTCTGCAATAGCACAGGGAAAAGGGAAGGAGGACAGAGCTGCTAAGAAGCTCTTTACATATTTGCATGCCTTTGTGTCTCTTTAAACAGCTGTGCCAGCACACGGGAGCATTTATCTTACTGTATTCCAGCACCTATGGGATGTACATCCCTTACCCTCCAAAGGCTGCAGAGCAGACACTGAAAACAGAAACCTCTATAGAAACCACCAGCAACAGAAACCTCTCTAGCACAGGTAAGAGAGGAATTCCTCCCTCTACATCAATACAAAGGAGTCATATTTTTGCTTTGTAACATTGTAATAGGCTAATAAAACTGTCATTATTAGCTCTAATACTAAGATTTCTTGACTGACATCCAGGCAGTTACACACACAAAAAAACAGCATTGATAATACTCCTGCTGCTGTTGCAGGTTTGCCAGCACAGCAGCCCCAGTACACTACAGCTGAGAGATTGTGATCAAAACAAGGGATTATGGCAAACAAAACTCTCCTTACCCTGTTTCTTGCCTTTATCCTTTTATAAACGAAGTCAGGGAAGGTCTTCCTAGGGATGAAGCGACCTGAGCCCTGGGTGACACACAGGTTTCCATCCTCAAGGACAACTCTTCCCTGACTTATCACCAGGGTTGGGACTCCGTGGCACTCAGTGCCTTCAAATATGTTGTACTCCACGCTCTGGAAAAAGCAAACCCTGATATTCAGTGCCTGCAGGATTGAAGAGGAGGCCAACAATGCCCCCCATTTTTGAACATTGCTCCTCGTGCACCATCAGTCAGAACTGACTAACCCCCCCTATTTCAAATAACAAGATTCCAATGGGAAGCAAACTGGAATGGAGAAAATAAACCTTAAAACCAATCATATTAAACTACAACAATAGCTTACTACTTTTATTAAAATATTATTATATTATTTATATATTATTTATGGAATATTTAAATTTTGTGTTAAGATTAATACCATTATATATAAAACTATAGCAATAGTTTAATACGTATTAAACTGCAACTAATACACAATGCAGTTCAGCACTAGTTCAATACTTCATTTCAGCGCTGACATTTTTCTAGTCCACAGCAAATAATGACCTTAAGATTTGCTTACCAGATGTCAGCTGTCTTGGAGTGGTCCCTCAGTACCAATCCCACCCTTACAGCAATAAAAGGATATTTTCCTACTATTTTTAAAAGCAAATGCATGGTTCTTCATCAGTGTACCCACACAGAGAACTCCTCCCCTGCTGAATGATCTGATCTAGCTAAGGACATGCATTGCTTTCCAGATCTGACAGTAAGACCAGCCCCAGAAACTGATTGAAAACGTCTTTTACCGAGTGGTGGGTTTTTGCTGAGATGATTTTCGTAGCCTTGGGGTTCCAGAGCACCAGGTCAGCGTCGGAGCCCACAGCCACGCGCCCCTTCCTGGGGTAGCAGTTGAAGATCTTGGCAGCGTTGGTGCTGGTCACTGCCACAAAATCGTTCTCATCCATCTTCCCGGGGACCTGGGAGGGGAAACATCCCAGGGGAACAAGGGCTGGGGGCAGGAGCTGCTGCTCCCTCCCCATAGCTGTGCCCTGGCAGGAGCCGCTGTCCCCAGCCCTGTGCCCGTGTGGGTGAGGGTCTGCTCTGCCACAGGGCTGTGGCTACAGGGAAGGGGATGTGAGGATGAGCCTTGTCCCTGTGGGATAAAGGATATGACAGAGAGGTTTTATTTTCCCTGGACTCCAAAGGTTGAAGTCTCTGAAAAACAAGACCTTCACTGGTTGGCTCCAGCTCCTGCACAGGCATCTCAGGATCACTGAGGAGGGCTGAGGACAGCCCAGTGAAGAAAGACTGGAAGTGAACCCAACCAGTGCCATTTCTTTACCATCTTCACTGGTCACCTTAAGTAAAGTTCTATTTCTCTTTGAACAAAGCCCATCTCAGAGGGGTTTCAGGGTGGCTTGGCTCCCAAGCTCCTGCAGGCTGCACAGGGACATCTGCTCTGTGGGCTGGAGCACGGAGCTCCCCAGGGATGCTGCAGGGACACAGACTGGTCCCACCCTCGGATCCCAGCCCGGCTGCCGGGCACACAGGGGTGACAGGAGCCTGCTGGGGCCGGGGGCCTCCTGGCAACGGGAAGCGTGGCCACAGCCACGTCCCACAGGAGGGACACCCCGTCCCCATCCACCCCCAGGGACAGGAGCACCCCACCACCCTCGGGGGAAAGCGCTGCAGACACTCCCTGGTGACTGAGCAGGAGCGGAGGGCGGTCCCTGCTCAGCAGCCTTTGAAGACACCGTGCAGGCAGCTGTGTGTCTCAGCCTGTCGCTGGCAGCTCTCTGAAGCTGCAGCAGCGTCTAGACAGTGTCACTGCTGTGCCTCGTCTGCACTAACGGGGCAGTGACAGCCTGGAGCCCGGCACAGCTCCCCGCAGCAGCACGTACCACGCACTTCTCCCACACGATGGCCATCCTCTCCTCCACGCCGTTGGTGCCCTCGGGGATCAGCGTGAAGTTGTCCTTGCCCACGGCCTTCTGCGCGGTGGTGAAGGTGCAGTGGGCACTGCCCGTGACATGCAGGTCCCCGCTGGCAAGGGACAGGGCAGGGCTCAGGGAGGGGGCACTGGTGGCACCCCAGGCTGGCACAGCCCCAATGCTGGGCCCTCCAGGGGGGCCCAGAGGCTCGTGGGCTCGGGCCCCACAGCCATGCCAGTGCTGTAAATGGCATCGGGTGGGCGTGGGCAGGATGCAGACCGGGCAGGGCAGGCGTGCCCAGGTGTGCCACGGCACCCACCTGGCGAGCAGAGTGCTGAGGTGCTCGGCCGTGCTGGGGTCGGGGCTGACGGGCGGGGACGTGACGAAGGCGGCGGCTTTGGCCCAGTTTCTGCTCCAGTAGTGGGAGCCATCCGTGCCCAGGCTGGCTGTGATGGGCTCCCCGTACACCACGGCACCTGCAGAGCGAGGGCTGTCGGGCAGCACGGCACGGGCACGGCCCTGCCGCAGCCACACACGGCAGCTCAGTCCCTCCTGCAGCACCGTCAGCGCCTCGGAGCCCCGCTCATCCCTCACATCAGCTCAGCTCACCGGGAGACACTGCCAAAGCAGGGCCCGGATCTGTCTGTCCCCTCCCTGCACCAGGCACACATTCCGACGGGCTGTCACGCCTTCCTTTAACCAAGCCTGACTCTGTCTGGCAGCCACGGGCCGGGGAAGCGGTGCCTGTGCTCCCTCCCTCACCCTGCTCCCCCAGCATTGATCCAGCCCTTCCCACTCCACCCCCAGCCACCATTTGGAGCTGCTCCACATCTGCTTTCATTCAGTTCACACCAAACCATCACAAGTGGATTATTCCCCGTTTCTCAGCTGTGTCTGCCTAGATGGAAGTGTCACAGCTTCCAACACATCCAATCCTCCCAGCTCCAAGCAATTAGCTCTGGCACAGCCTACCATGGAAACCAGCACGAGCCTCAGCGCCCTCGGTGAGGGGGGCTCGGGAGATGAGGGCTCCTCAGAGCTCACAGGCACAATGAGGTTCCTGGCTGGACTCAGAGGCTCACTGATTGCCTGTGCAGGCCAGTGTTACCTTTCCTCTTGGCCTGAGCCAGGACATCTGCAGCCCCCCTGCTCATGATCTTGGTGACATAGAGGGGGCAGTTGGCCTGCCTGGCGATGGTGATGGCACGGAACACGGCCTCTGCCTCCACCTGCGGGCACAAGAACACGGCACAGGTGTCCCACAAGAACACGGCACAGGTGTCCCACAAGAATATAACACAGGGGTCCCAGACACAGGTGTCCCATGTCACAGGTGTCCCATGTCACAGGTGTCCCACGACACAGGTGTCCCAGACACAGGGGTCCCAGACACAGGGGTCCCAGACACAGGGGTCCCAGGACACAGATGTTCCACATCACAGGGGTCCCAGCCCCTCTGCACGGCGGGCCTGGAGCTTGGAGCGAGGGCTGGTGGCGTTACCTCCTCGGGGTGGCTGAGGACGTGCCCCTCTGGGCCTGTAATCCCCAGCTCCAGCATCCTCTTCTGCTCCTGGGGGTGAGGAGGAAGGAGAGAGCAGTCAGTGATGGGCACAGCCTGCGGGGGCACCGTGGGACACAGCACACCCTGGCCAGAGCCCCCCGAGGGCAGGTGGGACATGGGACACTCCCCAGGGACAGCCCACTCCCCCGGCCACCTCCCAGAGACCTGTCCTGTGCTGCAGAAATGCTCCTGCACGGCAGCTGCTGTATCCCAGCAGCACCTCGGGACCCTCCCAGCCCCCAGAAGGTTCTGGAGGAGGGGACTGACCGCCAGGCTGCCCCAGCTGCAGCAAAGGGAGAGGGATCCCAGCATCCAAAGCCTGCTGCAGCTGCTCAGGAGCCCCTGAGGCGGCAGGGATGGGCACAGGGATGCGACTGGCATTGGGGTGCAGCCAGTGCCACCTCTCCCGAAGGTTCCTGTCCCTTTGCACCTCACCAAGAGGCACAGAGGAAAGGGAGCCCGCAGTGACAGACGCTGAGATGAGCTCTGGGCTGTCCCAGGTCCCTCCTGTGGCATCTGAACGCAGGTGTCCAGCACACAGCTCAGCCTGTCCCTCTGCTGCTCTGTGTCATGCAGCCTCCCAGACAGCTGGCACTAGGGCAAGGATGTAATCCAACACCAGGGAGCAGATCCCACAGGATCCTTTAGAGCCCCCTGCTCTCAGAGTGTGCCTGTTTGTCTGTATTCTTGTCACACATCTCCAGGTTTGTCACCAGGCTGGCAGCTGACAGAAACACTGCTGCACTATGAGCTGCCTGGCTCCACAGCCAGCTGAGGTTTCCAGATAAAATCACAGGTGGTGGGAATTAGCCTTTACCCGTTTGCTCAAATAAACCCATTTGAAGGACTGGATCTGGCTTTCAGTTCAGCCTGACTCCCCCACCAGCCTGAACACTGGCGTGACTGTGAGCCTAAGGAACTGCCAGTCTAACTCCACCTTGTGTGTCTGAGGCTGGAGCCAACACTCTCTTTTCTACAGGTAAAAAGGAAAAATAAGGCCCATGAGCAGAGGCTGCAACACCAAGGAATTCCCAAGTGCTGATGGTGGAGCTAAATGCTGCCAATGTCACAGACATTACTGCAAAAGCCTCAAACTTCCTGAATTTTTCAAGCAATCCAAACTCATAAACACAACAGAGAACGGGATAAAGCATCACTTAAGGCAGCCAGTCATCCTTTAGGAACCCCCAAAGTGCTTTTTGGGAACCCAAGCACCCACATGTGAAGATCCATGAGGACACTGATGATTCCACAGGACACCCTGATGCTCCTGCACATTCCTCTGCCTGCACCTGCTGCTACACAGGGTCCTGCTCCCTCCAAGGCTCTGGGGCTCCAGCTGCCAGGGCAGGGACAGGGACAGGGACAGGGGCAGGGACAGGGACAGGGGTTCTCCCCCAGGGCCCTGCCCAACGCCGGGTCCCACAGCCACGGTACCTCCTCGATGATGTCGCCGTTCTCCGCGTGCACCTGCGCGATGGCGCCCAGGTCCCGGATGGCGCAGAAGATCTCGTACATCTGCCGAGACAACACAGCGGGGCCAGCTCAGCCCTGCCTCCTCCCACCCTCCCGCCCGGCTCAGAGGCAGCCCTGCCTTTCCCCGCGTTCCGCTGTCCTACCTGGCTATCGGTGCACTGCAGCTTGTCCTTGTAAGCCATGAACACCAGGAAGGAGTTCACACCTTGAGAAAAGAAAAGGACACGTGTGGCTTTGTCCCTTTGTCGCTGCCCTGGTGTGGGCTGGGCGGGGATGTTGGACCAGGGGGTTGTGCTGGAGAGGGTTACACTGGAAGCAAAGCAAAGCCAAGGGCTGATGTGGGAAATGTCCCCACTGACCCCAAAGCTTGGGAGTTGTGAAAGACAACAAACCTCTACGTTATGGTGCACTTGAACCACAAAATGAAACCCCTTTTGAGGTTAGGTACCCTCTGTGACTGCTCCAAATGCACACTCAGCTGCCTCACTCCCATGCTGGTTTTCCTCCAGTGGTGGCTTCAGTCTATGGCTTATTCTCAAATTTGGGACAAGGGATGAAGGGACAGGACACAGGGAATGGCTCCCAGTGCCAGAGGGCAGGGCTGGATGGGAGATTGGGAATTGGGAATTGTTCCCTGCAGGGATGGATGGGAAATTGGGAATTGGGAATTGTTCCCTGGCAGGGTGGGCAGCCCTGGCACAGGTGCCCAGAGCAGCTGTGGCTGCCCCTGGATCCCTGGCAGTGCCCAAGGCCAGGCTGGACACTGGGGATGGAGCACCTGGGACAGTGGGAGGGGTCCCTGCCGTGGCAGGGAATGGGATCAGGTCCTTTCCAATCCAAACCATTCCATGATTCTATGAATTGCTGCTGTATTTTGTATGGATAGAGGCAATAAGCAACACCAAACCATGATCACATTACAGCTGTATTTCATTTGTGTTCCAAGGAACAGCTCCATTACTTCAGCCACTCTGCATTTTAACAGGAAATTCACCGTGAATTTCTATGGTAATTGGCCAATTAAACCCTTGCTTGCAAGACTACAAATTACACTGAAGACATTTAGCTCTGCATTAGCATATCTGAAGGAGAGTGTAGCTCCAAACACGGCAATAGGTATTAATGAATGCATGAATCCCTGCCGCGTGGTCTACTTTCCTGCTTTCCAGCCAGCCGTGTGCCACCTCGGGATGCACAGGAGTTACAGGCACAATGGAACCACTGTGGAATGCTTAAAGCTGAGTTCCCTTCTCTACGCCCTGTCCCAGAGGTTTTTCTTTAAATGCATTTTCTGTACATCTGGCAGCCCACGTCAGGGTGTCCAGCCCTACTCCTTCAGCTTCCAAAATCCCTTTCCGTGACCAGGCTGCCCAAAGGTGAGGGCACAGACCCAGATGTCACGGCAGGCGCCCGGTGTCCCCACCCACAGCTCTCTCTGGGCTGGCCAAGGACAGGCAGGTGCCAGCTCCACGGGCAGAGCGCGGCCGCCTGTGTGTGTCCCTGCAGCGCTGAGTGCTGGGGACAGCAGGGCTGCCACGGCCCCCCCGGACCCTGCGGCGGCCCTGAGCCCACGGGGCCCCTCTGCCCTTACCCTTGTCCTTGACCAGGGCCTCCAGCTCCTCCCTGAGGCTCTCGTGCCAGCGCGGGATGTCCATGCTCAGGCTGTAGTCGCAGCAGGCCTGGCTGTCGGCGTGGTTGCGCCACTGCTCGTAGGCGGCCAGGAGGCTGCTCCCCGCGTCCGGGCACACGTGGTCAACTGCGGGGACACGGGGGCCAGGGACAGGTCAGGGGCAGGGACGGGGTCAGGGACAGGGACAGGGACAGGGGCAGGGACAGGGGCAGGGACAGGGACAGGGACAGGGACAGGGACAGGGACAGGGGCAGGGACAGGGACAGGGACAGGGACAGGGACAGGGTCAGGGACAGGGACAGGGACAGGGGCACGGTCAGGGACAGGGACAGGACAGGGGAGTCAGGGACAGGGACAGGGTCAGGGACAGGGACAGGGACAGGGGAGTCAGGGACAGGGTCAGGGACAGGGACAGGACAGGGGAGTCAGGGACAGGGACAGGTCAGGGACAGGGACAGGGACAAGGACGGGGGCAGGGACAGGGACAGGGACAGGGGCAGGGACAGGGACAGGGACAGGGGCAGGGACAGGGACAGGTCAGGGACAGGGACAGGGACAAGGACGGGGGCAGGGACAGGGACAGGGACAGGGACAGGGGCAGGGGCACGGGAGTCAGGGACAGGGTCAGGGACAGGGACAGGGTCAGGGACAGGGGCAGGGACAGGGACAGAGACAGGGACAGGAGCAGGGACAGGGACAGGGACAGGGACATGGGAGTCAGGGACAGGGACAGGGACAGGGACAGGGTCAGGGTCAGGGACAGGGTCAGGGACAGGGTCAGGGTCAGGGACAGGGACAGGGGCAGGGACAGGGGCAGGGACAGGGACAGGGGCAGGGACAGGGGCAGGGACAGGGACAGGGACAGGGACAGGGACAGGGTCAGGGTCAGGGACAGGGACAGGGGCAGGGTCAGGGACAGGGACATGCTGGGCACTGTGCCCCAGCCACACAGCTGCTGCTGCTGCTGTGGGGACATGCAGGTTGGGGACAGGGACACATCGGGCACTGCACCCAGACCACACAGCTGGACACAGCAGTACCAGCTCACTCCCAGCGCTGCTGAGGGACAAGGGGACACAGAGCTCCCAGGCTAGGTGACACAAGCAGAACAAGCAAACGCCAGGCATGGCTCTGTCACGTTTCTCAGCCAGCACAGCACTGTGCTGGTGGGCACTCTGCCCTGGGGCAGCTGCCATCGGCAGCCCCCGCTGCCCGTCACCTCCCTCAGCTGTGCTCCCACTCCCTGCAGCCCTGGCCATGGGCTCACTGGGGAGCTGTGCCACGACTGGTGAGACTGGTCCTGCAGTCACACACTGCAGTGCTTCTTGGGAATGGAGTAGGAACAGAACAGAGAGCAAAATTATTTTACATTATACAGAAATGGAGCCTGTGCCTAGAGCTGGGAAACTCATAAATGCCCCACACTTGCACAGCTGTTAAAAACACATTAAAAGGTGTTTAAAGTGCTCTTCTGTCTTGCTCTCTGATGAGGTGAGGCAGGAGCAGATAAATATTTTTAATATCCACGTGCAGCAAGGGAAAGAGGTTCTGCACAGTACACAACACCTTCAATTAGCTCTGTGGTGTTTGGGTCTGCCCAGCAGACACGGACATTTCTGTGCTGTGAAGGCAAACAAACATCCCCGCAGTGACTCCAGGCCCGCGTGCTCTGCAGGAGAGCACAGCCCCTTACTGATCATGGTGGTGCCCCCTGCCAGCGCCGCCCGGGTGCCCTGGAAGAAGCCGTCGGCCGAGTTCATGCCCATGGTGGGCGCCTGCAGCCGCGTGTGCACGTCGATGCCGCCCGGGATCACCAGCTGCCCGTGGGCATCGATGGTGCGGGTGCCGCCGGGCACGATCAGGTGCTCTCCGATCTGTCTGCAAAGGAAACCAACACCTCCTCTTAGCTGGCAACAGCTTTGAGGTGAGGATGCCAAAACAACCTCTGTGGCTCCTCCCCGGCTGCCAGTGCTCTGCCAGTCTCTACAGCTGCAGCTACACCAGTGCAGCTCTTTCCTGACACCGCTCTAAAAGGCTGCCTTTATTTTTCTAAAGAAAAAATGATGGGAAAGAACCTTGTTCAAATCCCAAGGCACTGCATCATTCTAAGAAATTACATTAGCAAATATAAATTTTTAACTTACTTTATTAGGCCATCCTCCACATAAATGTCTGCGTAAAATGACTGATCATCGTTGACAATTTTTCCTCCTTTGATTAGAATGTGGTGACCCTAATGGGAAAAAAAATCCACAGGTTTTAAAAGATTTTTTTGTTTGGATTCCACCTTACTCATTCCAAGCTTTAAGTAAGTCTAGGTTTAGTATTTTCCCTGCAATCACTCAAGTTCAGTGACTACCCAGACTATTCTGCAACCACATTTGCAAGGGGAACCATATGAAATTGTCGTTTGGAGGGGCTGGGCTCCCCTGTAGAAGGGTGGCAGGAGGCAGGGTTGCATCGCTGAGCCCGGCAGCCCTGGGCACCCCCAGCTCCAAGGGCTGAGCCAGCCGTGCTGCTGCCTCAGCTCCAGGCTTTTCAGTGCATCTCATTAACCTGGTAATTTATTGCCATTCATCCGTTTTCACAGTCTCGGCTGAGGCAGATAAAGCCTCGAGGACTTGCCTCACTTCAAAGCCAGACACTGGCACAGTTTTCAGATTTGCAGAATCTTCACCCAGAATCTTTAACTAGAAAATTTAGGAAGCAGCAGCACTGATGTCTATATTCAGCTGCAGCCTAATTTCAGAGGATTCCTTTCCTGCTCTCTGGTGCTGCTTGAAAAATTATTTCCAGTGCTGAGATGGGCAACACAAAGAGCACGGCCTGGGCACAGAAGCAGCCGAGGGACGCCTGAGCACGTGGCAGCACAGCCTGGAGATGCTGCCCCTCAAAGAGCCGGGTCCGGAGGCAAAACTGCCTAGAAACTGTTTGGGGCTTGTTTAAAAGAGCATCGCTGGCATATAAAGGGAAAACTACAGAACTGCATTACTTTTCTTTTTAACAGTCAAGGATTTATTGTCTTTATTGTTTCCCCTCGTCCCATAACATCAATCAAAAGAAACCACAGTGTTAGTGCCCCATGGGAGAGCCTGACGGCCCCTCCCCTTGCGGGGCCCATCTTCACCCCATGCCCATCCTGACCCCATCCTCACCCTCATCCTGACCCCGTCCCCACCCCGGCGGCAGGGCCCCACACCCGGGATCCGCTCCCGCATCCCAGGGACGGGGCTGGTCCCTGGCTCCCGCACCCACCGGGTTTTCCCCGAGGGAGTTCTGCCACGAGGCAGCAAGAGAGAACAAACAAAACGCGGAGCACGGCAGTCGAGGGATGTGTCCCGGCCGCTGCCGGGAAGCGCCGGGAGCAGGGAATCCCCTCCCACGCAGCGCGGCCGGCGCCGGGGGAGCGGCGGGGGGACCCCGGGCTGCCGGGGGAGGCGGCGCTCGGCTGCGGGATGCTCTCACAGCGCCGAGCACACCCCGCGCTGAGAGCGCGCCCGGGGCACATCTCCGGCTCCGGGGGCACGGCGGGGCAGGGAGCCCGCCCGCCTTTGTCCCCCCGGGGCGGCCCCGGGACAAAGCGCCGGGACCGCCGGGCTCCGGCCGGGCCGCGCAACAAAGGAGCGGAGCGGAGCGGAGCGGGCAGGCTGCGAGGGGCGGCCGGGGCAGGGCTCGGCCCCGCGGCACCGGCACCGTCGGCAACGGCCCGGCAGCAACGGCCCCGCCGGCAACGGCCCCGCCGGCGTTCACCCCGGGGCGGGCAGGAGCCCCCAGAGCCCCCCGGCCGTGCGAGCCCGCCCGGCCCGCTCCCCGCTCCATCCCCGCCGGCCGGAGCCACCCCGGCCCGGCCGCAGCCCCGCAGCCCCGCAGCCCTCGCCCCGCGGGGAGCGAGCCCTCACCTTGCCGCGGCTCCCGCTCCTCCTGCCCGGCTGCGACATCGCCGCCGCCTCCGCCGCGTGTGTGCGGGGCTGTCCCGCGTGCCCGCGCCCGCCGCCGCGCGCCCCCGCCTGCGTGCGCGCCCCCGCCCGCCCCGCCGCGCGCCCGGCCGCGGGCAGAGCCGGTCCGGCGGGGCCGAGCGGGGCCGAGCGGGGCCGAGCCCGAGGGAAGGGCGGCCGCTCGGTGGCCCCGCACCGTGCCCGGCTCGAGCCCGCGCCGCGGGCATGGGCCTAGAGCCCGCTCCCGGAGCCGGCTCCGCCGAACCGGACGGGACGGGACGGGGCGGGACGGCAGGAGGACAGCCGGACGGGCCCCCGCTCGCCCTCCCGCCGCGGTCTCGGCCAGGCTCCCGGCCCCGGTCCCGGCGCAGTCCCGTTACCTGCCGGCAGCCGTCGGGCAGCGCAGCCGGAGCTCTCGGGGGGAGCGCGGCCGCGGCGGGGCCGGGGTAGGGGCCGGGGCCGGGGCTCGGTCCCGCATCGGGGCTCGGTCCCGCGTCGGGGCTCGGTCCCGCGTCGGGGCTCGGTCCCGGCTGGGTGTCGCGGCGGTGCCCCCCGACGGGTGTTGCTGTTCCGGAGGCAGCGAGCGAGGCGAAGTTCAGCGTCTTGTTGTCGAAGGCGTCCTCCACGCTGCAGAACATCCCGCCGCGCTTCTGCCGCGGCCGCGGGCTGCCCGCGCCCAGCCCCGCAAAGCAGGCGGGCAGAGCCTCCTCCTGCCGCCCCGCCATGGCCCCGCACCCCGCGCTCCCGCAGCGCTCCCGCCGCCGCTCGCCTGGCGAGGAGAGCCCCGCGCCGCGTTAAGAGCCGCCCAGGGACCCCCGCCCCGCCCGGTGCCCATCCAGCCGTGCCCGGCCCAGCGTACGACCGCGAGGTGACATCTCCAGCAGCGTCTGCGACGGCAGAGACAGCGCGGGGTTGGCTGCGCGGGGATCGGTGAACGCCCCCCCGAGCCCTCCCGGGCATCTCCCGGTGCCCCACTCGGCCGGTGACACTGCCCAGCTCCCCCATCCCCTCAAACCCAAACCAGCTCATCTAGTTTGAAGGTTTAAAACAGATCTTTTTAATTAAAATTGACAATAATTTATGTATTTTACAAAGGAATAGAAAGTCTCTCGATATATATCATAGGAATCACAATACAAAAATATCTGTAAAATTCTCTAGTCGGTCTCTCCAGCCCCTGTTTTCGGGCTGTCGGTTGCTGCCGCAGCACTGAACCCAGCGTTCTGTATTTGGGATATGATTCTGGAGTAGGATTAGAGGACACGGGTCACGGCACTCCAGCCGGTGCACCAAAAACCTCCATCTTCTCTGTGTTACGTTTTGCATAAGTTTACAGCAGTCCCTTTTAATAAACTGTACAGCACATCATACAGGGTTTAATACACATATTCACACGGCGATTTCCTGAGTCGAAGCTAAATCTCTTCCCGTGCACGCTGCCGGCCAGGGGCACAGGGTGCGAAGGAGCCGGCGGCGGTCCAGGGGCATTTCTTCCTCCTGGTCAGGAATTCTGTCCACAAGCCACGTAAGGCACTCAAGGAATCACTGAAGGCTACAGATATAGAGCAGAATACTGGAAATAACAGCCGCATCCTCCGCAGCTGGAACAAGCAGTCCACGCCTGGCACACACACAGACAGCAGCGGGTTTGGGGCGGGGGCGGCCCCGGCACCCCCTGCTCCGGCTGCTGCCCCGCACCGGGCACCGAGGGACCGCGGGAGCGCCCCGGGCCGGGGCTTGGAGACGGTGTTGGCAAGGGATGCACCGGGGCCAGAGTGAGGAGGAGCGGCCGAGACCCGGCACGGCTCAGCCCGGCCCGGGCTACCAAAAACCTCCTGACACAGAGCCCAGCCTGGCTCCGGGGTACCAAAACCTCCTGACACAGAGCCCAGCCCGGCTCTGGGCTACCAAACACCTCCTGACACAGAGCCCAGCTTGGCCCTGGGCTACCAAAAACTCCTCACACAGAGCCCAGCCTGGCTCCGGGGTACCAAAAACCTCCTGACACAGAGCCCAGCCCCGCTCCGGGCTACCAAAAACCTCCTGACACAGAGCCCAGCCCGGCCCCGGGCTACCAAAAACCTCCTCACACAGAGCCCAGCCCGGCCCCGGGCAACCAAAAGCCTCCTCACACAGAGCCCAGCCCGGCTCCGGGCTACCAAAAACTCCTCACACAGAGCCCAGCCCTGCTCCGGGTTAACAAAATCTTCTCACACAGAGCCCAGCCCTGCTCAGGGCCACCACAAACTCCTCACAGAGCCGGTGGGATGCAGACAGCGAGCAGAACCAGCAGGATCCCTTCCCGGAGAGTGAGGGAGCACACGGATGGCAATCTCCTGTCTGTGCATTTAAACGGAGGACACAGTTCTGAAAACATTCTTTGAGCCGTTTTCTCTTTCCTATGTACAAAACTTCATACATATTTATAGTGACATATAGATAAGCGCAATCCCTTATTTACACACAAGCCTGTCCTGTACAATTGGCTTTGTACGCAAAACCCCCAGGATCAAGGAAGTTAATGGGAAAACAGAACCGGTATTTGAGACACACGGACACACCGGGCAAGAGCACATCCCCAGTGAAGAGCCATGAGATGGACTCAAGCCCCTTCCTAACGTGCCCTTTGTCACCTCAGCCACCACCTGCAGGGCTTCCTGCAGTGAATACAGTATTTTAAGACATGAAGTATTTCAGTGGAACTCAAAATGAACTCGTTTAGGCTTGAAATGCAGAAGCAAAAATGCAGCTCATCCCAGAATGCCAGCACTGGCATTGGTATCTGGTAGAATCGGAGCTTGTTAAATCAATTCCATGACAGAATCGTATGCTGATATCAACATCCACAACCTTGGCCTTAAAACATTGCATCCCTGTGGTTCAAATACCACTCTTCTCTGACCAAATCCCTTCCTTGTGTTTCTGCAGCTGAGCTCCCAGTGCTGGGTTAAAGCACCGTCGATGTACAAGCACAGGAAGAGGTTGAAGAATTTCAATATCCAGGGGTTTTCTTCATAGCTTTACAAACTCCAGCAGCGCAGGTACCTACAGAATAAAATAAACAAAAGGTATAACCACAGCTGCGGTCCTCTCCTCCACATGGGATTTTTAATCCCAAAATCTACAACATTTCCATTCCATAGGTTGTGCTGGGTTGTGTTAAGCAGCTCTCAGTTAAGTCTGAGTTGGAGTAGGCTTAGCCAGTTACTGTTTTTTTCCCTAAAAAACAAGAGATAATTTATTAAATGTTAAATGTACTGTTTTCTCCAGGCTGTGCTGCACATCAAATAATTCATTTTCCTTAAGCAGTACTCCCCTAACAGCTTTGGGTAACACTCAGAATATGGCGATGGTCGTGATGAATTTAAAATTTGCCTCATCTGACAAACTCTGAGAGGACGAGTTAATAACCAGGGAGCCAAATTCCCCCTACCTAGGGGAGGAGAGGCGGCATGAAGGAAGGAAGGACGTGGTGCCCGTAGGTGGCAGGGGGCTGCAGCAGCCCTGACCCTCCCGTGCCCCCTCCTTGGCACCGTGTCCCTGCTCCCATGTCCCACCCAGCCAGGAGAGCTGAGCCAGCCGGACGGGGAATGCCTGGGGAAGGAACACACGTGGGAAGAGAACAGCCCTGCCAGTGGCCAGAAAGGAGAGAATCCCCCGTTCCCTGTCCCTCTCCATCCCCGTTCCCTGTCCCTTCTCCATCCCCCATTCCCTGTCCCTTCTCCATCCCCTGTTCCCTGTCCCCGTTCCCTGTCCCTTCTCCATCCCCCGTTCCCTGTCCCTTCTCCATCCCCCGTTCCCTGTCTCCTCTCCCCGAGCCCCAGCAGCGGCTGAATGCCCTCCCTGGCGCAGCCACCGAGCGGGTAAAGGGTTAACCCTTCGCAGCCCGGCCGGCAGGGCAGGCAGTGCCGGGCTCCCTGGGCTCCTGTGTTCCAGCCCTGCCGCGGCAGGGACCCCCTGCACCAGAGCAGGTCCTGCCGGCTCCCCTGTCCCCCCGAGCCTTGGGACAGGGGATGCCGCTCGCAGGTGACAACAGCATCCTAAGGGTTTCAGAAGCAATTCCTGAAAAGTGAAGGACAAGAGGAAGGAGGGCGGCTGACGGGGTGTTCCAGACGCCCTTTGCTGGGCTCCAGCCCGTCGGGGCCGTCACAGCGCGCTCGGCATAGCGCTGCCCCCGCCGCTGCCGGCCCCGCTGCCCCCGGGGCCCCGCACACGGCACAGTCACCCGCGCCTCACCCCCGCCTCCCGCCGAACACACGGAATGGTTCCAGAGCTGTAAAACTGCCACAGCAGCATGTGAAAGATGGGAACGGACGGAGCGCTGGTGTTTGTGCCTCTGAGCACTCGCGGCTTGTGGAAAACAGCAGCTTTGCTGAAGAGAACAATGCAGGAATGCAGCTCCTCAAAGATCAAGGATTAAATTTCATGTGAGGAAGGAATCACAAAACCCCAGACTGGTTTGGGTGGGAAGGGAACATCTCCCCCCCATCCCACCCCTGCCATGGCAGGGACACCTCCCCCTGTCCCAGGTGCTCCCAGCCCCAGTGTCCAGCCTGGCCTTGGGCACTGCCAGGGATCCAGGGGCAGCCACAGCTGCTCTGGGCACCTGTGCCAGGGCTGCCCACCCTGCCAGGGAAGAGTTTCTTCCATGTATCTAAGCTAAATTTCCCCTGATTTAGTTTGACCCCATTCTCCTTGTCCGGTCACGACAGTTTCTGAAGAAGAATGATCACCTTCATCAGCACAGCCTCCTACCAAGGCTGCAATGGAAGGAGATATGTATTTACACATTCATCTTTATCTATGGATACATATTTACATGCTTATTTATATATACATATGTTTATTTATATACATCACACGGGACCATATGGCTGAGGGAGGCACTGACAGCATCCTGGGCTGCTGGGAAAAGCTGGGACATGTTTGGGAGTAAGGAAAAGGCACCACAGCCACCAGGCAGCACTTGGCCAAGGCAATGCCTCTCTGAGCCCCCTAAGCAGAGTTACCAAGCAGGTGAAGGGATGCTGGAGGTGGCTCTAGGGCAGCTCAGCCCTCTCTCCCAAAGCAGAGTCTGCCTGGAGGAGCCTGAGGCTCTTCACCCCTGCTAAACCTGAATCCATCCCGGGACACACCGTGGGACCCCACTGCTGCCTGTGAGGCGCCAGTAAATCATGGATCCCTCTGGGACCCGCGCAGTGGGAAGGAGGGCATCAGAGAGCACCAACACTGTGGCCCTGGGGGCTGCACCCCATCCTCACCTGGGCTCACAAGCCCCCAGGAGCTGGGAATGCAGAATCGCTCCTCTTCCCACTCATGGCCCACGCTGAGAATAAACAGGTGGAATTTCATGTCCATGGAAAGAACAATGGGCTAGACTTGGCTTCCTTGCCATTTCCCCTTTCTCTCCCACTGGATTCACATGAGGGCATTTATGGCACATTCAACCCCTCCTGAGCACATGAATAAAAATGCAAATAACCCATGGGGATGTACTGCAGGGCAGAGAGGGGTTCCCAGAGAACAGGAAGATGAGAAATCATCAACAGAATAAAATGCAGAGGGGAGTTATTTAACCATCTAAAAATGGTGGCCATTTAGTTCCAATAGGTTCCACAGAAAGGGGAACATTTGATGTCAGGGAAGAGGATGGGACAGGTCCCTGGGAGGAAGAGGAAGCTCTTTTTTCTTTTCCCCTTTTTCCTGGTGAGAAAGAGGAACCTGCTGGCTGCAATGAAGCAGCCAAAGAGGGTAATAACAGTTAATGGATTACACAAATGAACTCACATAAATCTCAGTTGCACCCCCAGCTTTGACAACGTGCACCTTCTTTTTTAGATGCTATTTTTTAACACCTGCCTTTGTGAGTAGGGTGACAGGGTAAACACACTTGGGCAATTCACTACAGAGTCTCTGCAAAAATTCAGATTCTTGGTTGCATTTCAGGCCACAGTCCCATGGTTTTTGTGGCTGGAGGATGGGCCTCTAGCCCTGAGAATCACAACTATCAGCGGCCCCTCACTCTCCACTTAATTTCTTACTTAATTCCTCATTTTCAATTTAAAATTAAACGCACTGTTTCACAGGACCAGTGAACATGTCCATGGTGTATTTTGTTTCTGTGTATACTGACTTGGAAGATTCTGGGGTTTTCCAGTCCAACTGACCAAGGCAGGAGCATTCCTGCCCGTATCCATTTGTGCTGACAAATGCTGGGAGTGTACAAGAGCAGAGAATTACCCACGGGCATAAAAGCATTTCACCTCATCAATATTCACAGACTGGAATCTGAAACGCTGTTCCCGGGCCCCTGATGCCTTCCAGCAGCTCCAGGAGCCGGGGAGAGGATGGAGCTGTGCTGGGGGTACCGGGCATCAGGGTGCCCGTCAGTGCCAGCCCTGCTTGGCCAGGCAGGACTGCAGGAGCAGCCAGCACAGGGGATTCCAGCCATTCCTGTTCATTCCCTGCAGCCTCATGCCATGAGCCACCCCAGACAGGACTGCAGGAACATCAGCACAGCTGATTTCAGCCATTCTGTTCACTCCCTGCACAGCCTCATGCCACAAGCCATCCCAGGCAGGACTGCAGGAGCCGCCAGCACAGGGAGTTCCAGCCATTCCTGTTCATTCCTGTTCTCTTCCTGCACAGCCTCATGCCAGGAGCCATCCCAGACAGGGCTGAGCTCGGGCACTGCCATCACCTCCTGTGCTGAAAGTGGAACCAGGCAGCTCTGGCCCCACAGTCAGGCAATGCCCCACGGACATGGGGGGATTCTGACACAGACCTGCTGCAAACTGCTTCTGCTAGAGCAGAAAACAGGGCTGCTCCCTCTAGGCATAATAGCAGTGGTTTAAAAAGCTGTTGCCTTCCATTACAAATCATTTATCTGTAATAAAATCTTGGTACGACTCATTTTACACACACACACATACACACACACACACACAGAGATAAATATGTGCATAGAAACCCCCAGCATTTTCTTTCCACATTGGATTTTCAGTTCAGTAGGATCAGTTCAGAGGGGACAGGACAGTTCAGTGGGATCTGTTCAGAGGGATTGGTTGAGCAGGGACAGTTCAGGGACAGTTCAGTGGGATCTGTTCAGAGGGATCGGTTCAGCAGGCACAGTTCAGTGGGATCAGTTCAGCAGGGAAGTTCAGTGGGATCAGCTCAGGGACAGTTCAGTGGGATCTGTTCAGAGGGATTGGTTGAGCAGGGACAGTTCAGGGACAGTTCAGTGGGATCTGTTCAGAGGGATCGGTTCAGCAGGCACAGTTCAGTGGGATCAGTTCAGCAGGGAAGTTCAGTGGGATCAGCTCAGGGACAGTTCAGTGGGATCTGTTCAGAGGGATTGGTTGAGCAGGCACAGTTCAGGGACAGTTCAGCAGGCACAGTTCAGTGGGATCTGTTCAGAGGGATTGGTTGAGCAGGGACAGTTCAGGGACAGTTCAATGGGATCAGTTCAGGGACAGTTCAGTGGGATCAGTTCAGCAGGGAAGTTCAGTGGGACCAGCTCAGGGACAGTTCAGTGGGATCTGTTCAGAGGGATCGGTTCAGCAGGCACAGTTCAGGGACAGTTCAGTGGGATCAGCTCAGGCACAGTTCAGTGGGATCTGTTCAGAGGGATCGGTTCAGCAGGCACAGTTCAGGGACAGTTCAGCAGGCACAGTTCAGTGGGAGCCGCTGAGCAGCACGGTGCCCGGTCAGGCTGAGCAGGTGGAGCTGAGGCAGGAAATGCAGGCTGACACCTCGGCCTCCCTGCACCTGCACCGGGGACACGGGGGGACACGGGGGGATGCCAGCCCTGAGGGCACCGCAGGAACTGGGGGCTCTGTGTGACAGAGCCGCTCCCTGCTGCTGCTGCACACCCTGCATTCCGCCCTGCATTGGGGAGCCCAGCTGCTGCAGCCCTCCCAGGCACCCCATCCATTCACAGCGCTCAGAATCCCCCCGGATTTAACAAAGGGACAAATGCGCTTTAAGTGCCGACGTGAGTGTTTCTCAATCCCTTCCAGGCCCTCGGTGACAGCCGTGCCAGTCCCGGCACCGCACGCACCGAGCCGCCGTGCCCCGGGGGTGTTTGTTCGCAGCATCCCTGTTCAGAGCGAGGAGCAGAGTGCCCCCCGGGCAATTCTCCCCAGAAAAGCACTGACAGAGCAGCGTCCTGGCTGCCTCTGCCCGTCTGCACGGGGCCAGTGCAGCCTCAGGGACTGGGACACGTCCTCCTTGCCCAGGGAGGTTTCTCTAGGGGTTCTGCTGCCCTGCAAGTGCAGACACATCCCTGGCCACCCCATCCCTCCACGGCAGGGCTATTTACACGAACACAATTTACAAACAGAACGCATTCTTTAAGAAAGCTAGCTTCATGATAGATTTTCCAGCTGAATAATTCTCCAGGCTAACGCTGAGTTTGGTAAACTGCAAAAATACACGTTCTCATTATTTGCAAGAGCTCAGCAAGACCCAGATTGAGGGGGAGAACCCTTCAGCTGTGATGAGAACTGAAGCTGCTCTGCCCAGGAGTGCTTTGGGGAATGAAAGGTGAAATGAATGATTATCTTTAAAACCAGCTTGGTGGAGCAGGCTGCCAGTCCCAGCTCTGTACAGAGTTAGGTGGAGGTTTCATTCTGGAGAGCAAGCTGAGGGTGGAAGGCGCTGTGGTTTTGAGGGAGAAGCACACAGGACACCAAATTGCTGCTGGTGCACTAATTCACACTCCAAAAAAGCTCTTCTCTACTTCCCACAGCAAGAGGAACACCCCAGCAAATGACTCAGGGGAAGGCTAGATGGGGCTTGGAGCAACCTGGGGTAGGATGGGCAGGGATGACCCTGCAAGTGCCTCCCAACACAGACCATTCTGGGATTCTGTGCTGTGTGTGATCCCCTACAGCAACACAGGAGTGGGAGGTTTTAGCTGTAGAGAGGATAAATGAAAGGCTGGTCCCACGTCACACAAGCACAACAAAAGGTTCCTGTGCAATAATCCAGGTGTTTTGCTCAGAAGGAAACCCCGAGCTGGCCAGTGACAAAGTGCATTCCCCTGGGATTTGGCAGAGCCGTGGAGGAGCAGCCCTGCACAGCAGAGATGTCTGGGGTGAGCAGGGCTGAGGAGCTCCCAGCCCTGCCCAGCCCTGGCTGCAGCCCCCCTCAGCCCCAGCTCCTGCCCCAGGGCCTCCATCCCCGCCTCAGCCACAAATTCAGGCTGACATTGTCATCTCTGCGCTCTTCAGCGCGCAGCAGCCCCGAGACAGCGGAGCAGAAACCCTGCCAGAGACACCCCCTGCTCTGACACAAATTGACAGTTATTAACCCACTGGAAATCGCCTCCGTCGCCGAGCCAATCCTGTCTCTGAGAGAGGAACCCGCAAGGTTTGCAGCGCAGCAAAAGGAATAAAAGCTTCTGAGTCAATGCCTTTGCTCAATGGGAGTCTCTTTGCCGGCCTGAATTTCCCCACACTTCACTTCAAACAAGGATGTCTGGGGTCACAGCAGAGTGGCCAATTAGCGTGCTGAGGCTGGAGCTCATTAGTGCCCCTGAAGGAGTCATTCCAGAGAGCCTGAGCACTCACACAGGGCTGCCAGCCCCAGCAGCTCCTCACCTGCCCTGGGATCCCTTCTGAAAGGGAGGCAAAACCCAAAAGCCCAAACCCACCCTCTGCTGACAGCGGGTACGCCAGGAACACAGAACAACCTGCTGCTGTTCAACTGATCAGTATGCAAAGCCATTTAAAGAGAAGGAATTATCCACAGAACTGAGAGGGTCACAGGGACACATCCTGCTCTGGGGGTGCAGGAGGCTCCCCCTGGGGAAATGTCCCCATCTGTGGTTAAATAGAACCATCAAGCTCTCAACTCCTGAAACTGGTATTTCCGATTACTGCCTACAGTAGGAAATACGTTATGTATCCTTAATTAAAAATATTGAGGGCCATTTCTAAAGAGAATTTATATTGTTGTAAGAAATGCAAGGGTTAGAGGAGCATCTGAAAACAGGTGGGTCCACCATGAACCTAAAGCTGGCTTGCTGCTGGTGCCCATGGCTGGCATCTCCCCATGATGCCCAGCTCCACAGACCAGTTAAACACAGCAAGCTGCTTTTAGAAACATGAATACAGACTGGCTTGGGTAGGAGGGGACTGCAGAGACCATGGAGCTCCAGCCCTCTGCCATGGTGCTTTCCCCATTCTTCTATCACTGGAAAATTGAAAACAATATTTTAATGTTATTTGTCCCAGCACATTCCACACGTTGCTTCCTTTGAATGAACAAATATCAAATGGAGCTGGGGGTTTTAATTAAATTAAGATAATCAGGGCAAAAAATATGGATGCTCAAGCCTCTTCTATAAATGTAAGAGTTAATATCTAATAAAAATTTCTCTTAGGTAAGTGTCAGTTTATTTATTTGTACACAGGCAAGTGTGACCCACCCCTGTGAGCCTCCAGGCTCCAAAGTTAAAGAGACACTAAAAATAACTGAAACACCATCCTAAACCTGCCTGGGACAGTCACATGGCCTGCAAAGCAGAATCCTCTCCTCCAGGACACACAGCTCCCAGTTTCCCCTGGCTGCAGCCCCCTGCACTGGGGCCCATTGATGGGGTCTCTGCTGAGGGGCACCCCTGGGTGCCCACCACCCCTACCTGGGCACTGCCCTCTTTGACCCAGGAGAGCTTCATTTCACAGTGCAATTACAATTCAATAATTAATACATAAATCTGGCATGTAAATAACACTTCTGTAAAGCCTGCGCCGCTGCAGCTTTCTCTGCTGCTCTCCCCATCATGTTTATGCTCCAAGTAACTCCTTATCAGCACAAATTTCAAAAAAAGTGAGGGAAATTGTGAATTAAAATACTTTCTGATTAGTATTTGTCTTTTCTCTGCAAAATGAAAAATATTTTCATCTCCTGCTTTTAAAATGTATTTTTAAAAGCAGTGTGACTGCTTGCTGTCCATACAAATCTGACAGTGCATTTAATTACCTCCCAATAAGTCTGTGCTAGGAGTGACCACTGATCTAAAACATAAACCCAGAATTTGTTATTATATCACACTGAAATTTAACACCTAAATTATTAGCAGTAATTAATGTTTAGATAAAGACTCTGGTAACTTCAATGCCAAATTCAGCATTTCCTCTGTTATCACCTTAGGAGAATAGAAATAACAGATTAATAACACCTGTAATTATTAACCCAAGTGAGAGAGACCAGCAGGGGAGGGAGTTCCCCAGAATCCCAGGACAAAGGGGTTTCCAGCTGCTCAGCCCATCTTACCTGTCCAGAGCTCTGATCCCTTCCTGCCCATGCTCCCAGGGGATGGGCACACGGGACCCTGGCTGGTGGCAGCACCTCGCTCCTGGCCTTGGTCCTGGCTTTGTTCTTCATCCCTGGCCTTGGTCCTGGCCTAGTTCCTCATCCCCGGCCTTGGTCCTGGCCTAGTTCCTCATCCCTGGCTTCGCTCCTCATCCCTGGCCTTGTTATTGGCTTCGTCCTCCATCCCTGGCCTTGGTCCTGGCCTTGTTCCACATCCCTGGCCTTGGTCCTGGCCTTGTTCCTGGCTTCGTCCTCCATCCCTGGCCTTGGTCCTGGCCTCGTTCCTCATCTCTGGCCTTGGTCCTGGCTTTGACCTTCATCCCTGGCCTTGATCCTGACCTTGTTCTTCATCCCTGGCCTTGGTCCTGGCTTCATCCTTCATCCCTGGCCTTGGTCCTTGCTTTGACCTTCATCCCTGGCCTTGGTCCTGGCTTCATCCTTCATCCCTGGCCTTGGTCCTGGCTTTGACCTTCATCCCTGGCCTTGGTCCTGGCTTCGTCTTCATCCCTGGCCTTGCCCCACAGCCCTGCATTTCTGTGCTCGGCTGTGGATCCAACACGGTCAATCACACTCTGGAATTTCTTCTGGGTTTTCCCCTCTTCTCCTGTTTTTCTAGAGGATTCTTTTGCCTTCCTGTTTCCTGTGCCAGCCTCCCAGGCTCGGGCTCTGTGGGACTTAGGCTTCCTTTCGCTGAGGTGAGGACACCTTCCAGCTGAGGACATCTTCTGTTCCCTCTCCCAGCCCAGTGCACATGGATCAGGGATAATCTGGTTTAGTTCAGTCTTTTCCAGGCTGAATTTTTTGCTGGAACAGTGTTGAGCCTTTTGTCATTGTTCAGGGACAGCCAATTATAAATTATTGCATAATTTTTCTCATCATGGTTTACTGACAACTCAAAAAATAATTAGAGCTTGGTTTCCTGAACATAGCTTTACATTTTCCCTAAAACTGGGCTTGTGGGATATTCAGCAAAGCATGGGACATACCCTGTGCAACGGAGAAACTCCTTGGAACAAACCACTTCATTTTCACTCACTTCCATCTTTTCATGAGCTACTCCTCTGGAACACTTCTTGCAAGACAGATTTTTGAAGAACTGTGGAACAAACACGAGCGTGTGGCACACAGACAGGACAGGGGCACTTCTGCACAGAAGCAATTTGCCACCTGCTTAGCAGGGAACCGGGATAAATTCAGTGTATCTGAATCAGAGATGGTGCTGCTGTCAGAGCCTGGCCCTGCAGAGAGCCTGGGCTGCAGAGAGGCAGCAGCAGAGCTCTTGGTTTCCTTGGTGGGCTCAGTTCTGAGGCAGCAGCAGAGTTCTCGGAGTTCTTGGTTTCCTTGGTGGGCTCAGTCCTGTCCTCTCCAAAGGCTCCTCGGGGGTTTTAGGGGTGCAGGGACTCCCCCCAGCCCAGCTCAGCCCCGTGCAAGTCCCACAGGCTGCAGCTGCCCTGGCCAGCAGCACACAACGAGACAGATCCAAGGGTGGAAGAGGCAAAGTCTCTGTGTGGGTCTGGGGAAGCAGGGCTGTCCCTCAGGCAGGAACAGCAGGAGCAGCTGCAGCGGCCTCAGGGGCTGAAAGAGGACAGGAGAACAGCAATCAAAGGAAAGCCCACTGGGCAGAAACAACATTCACAGAATTTCTGAGAGGTCCTGTTTATAATTATCTGCTGAACTGTACAACTGATAAAAAAGGATTTGTGATCTATTCCATCTATTCCGTTTCTGTTGTTAGTGGGGAGCGTTTCCCTCCATGCCATCCCTGCTGTGGTCATTTCTGGCAGCACACACAGAAATAGGGCAATTTATCCCTTATTTACACAGGAAAAGGGGATTCAGGGGGTCCCTGGGGCCCCACGGCACAGTGCCTGGAGGAACACACCCCAGTAAATGCCATGCTGCCCCAAACCCACCTGGCTGCTGCCCTGGAAGCAGGAAAGGAGAGGGGCTGAGGGTTCCATGGGCTTCCAGCACAGATCAGTGGAGCTGCCCCTGATGCACTCAGAGGAGTCACCCCAGACTGGGGGTTTGCCCTGGCTTGACAGAGCTTTCCTTGCTTTTAAGCCTGCTTAATTTTTCCTTGTCCTTCCCTCTAAAGAAGGAAATTCTGTTTGACAAGTTTTTGCCTGCTGGAGTCCAGGCTTCACATTTTATTTAAAGGATTTGGAGATTTCCATTTTTCGGTTCTCTGGCATGCCCAAGAGACCCTTCAATCCTGCTGACACAGCAAAAGGAAGCTCTTTTCTCTATGGGAAAATAGAGATGCTCTAGGAGGAGAAGAGCAGAGAGCAGAGCAGACCCGAGGGCTTACCTTGTGCATGTGGCCTGAAGGACTATGACCAAAGAATGAAAGCTAAAGAGAAAAATAAAAACAAAAATAAAAACTGAAAAGGGGAGAGAAGAGAGGAAAAAATGGAAGAGAAGAAAGAGATTAAGAGCTTACAGTGTGTTTGGCTGAGAAATAAGCTGTGGTTACAGACAGAGCACAACAAAACTCTCAGGTGAGGAGGAACATGGAGTGTGAAGTGAAGTCAGAGTGCTGGGGGCTCAGCTTGGCTCAGGAGAGCTCCTGTGTCCCCTGGGCTGGTGACAGTGACCCCTGTGAGCCCAGCCAGCCCCAGCCATGGGCTCAGGGGAAATGGGGAACAGCAGCTGAGCTCTGACCCCTGAAACACCCCGAGCCTGGCCCTGCTGGGCTCTGGGCTCAGGGGCTGGCCCAGCTCAGCCCTGCTGTACCTGAGCACCCCTGGGCAGGGCAGGGCTCAGCTGAGGCCATTCTGGGCTCAAACACACCAGTTTGGGCTGGCTGCAGAGTGCTCTGTGACACAGACTGTGGCTGCAGGCAGGGAGGAGAGCAAAGCCCCCGTTCCTGCAGGAAAAGGCTGCTCCATGCACTGCCTTCCCAGGGGCTGCCGTGGATGGGAGGGAAGCAGGGAGCAGCAGCCCCTTCCCCAGAGCTCCTCACCATCCCACCTGTGCTCCTGCTGCTGAGCCCTCGGCTCTGACCCTTCCCTGCCCGGCGTCAGGCTGCCCCGAAGGGCGACAGGGAGCAAGGACTCAGTTCAACCAGCTCACCTGCCCTCCTCGGAGGGGCTGGTGCAAATGCAAGCTGTTTTCCTGGAGCTGTGCCCCTTTCTCACTGCGCTACACACACGAGCCCTCTCTAGGGTGGTTTCCCTGGCCCAGGTGAAATGGAGAATGGTCATGTGCACACACAGCAGCTGTTCCGTCTGCATGACCTTACCTTTTCCTCTAACTCTTTTATTTGTCTTTTTTGGCCTTCAATTCTTTCTTCTAGCTCTTTAATTCTCTGTCAGATTTCAAATAAAAAAATATTTATTAACCAACCAAATACAGACGTACCCGGAAGATGCATTAGTTTGGGGGACATAGATTGTATGTGCTGTGCTTCTCCCAAAGCCAGATTGGGTATTATGTCACCCTGGTTTTCTAAGATTTTCTAAGCCTTCTGATGTTGACATTCTTGCAGTAAACTTCCTCACACGCTTTCTGTTAATAACTCATTGTTTTGCTTTCTTTTATGGAGGAGGAGAAAGTTGATAGGCTGTTGGTTTGACCAGTGTCACTGGGGAGGTGGCACTGTCACCCTCCAATCCACTGCTTTTGGAAAACTATAAATGTTGGAGTCAAAAAATAAACTTCCCTTTTTTCTTCACCTTGAGAACAGTGGTGTGAGCTTGTGTGTTCTTTGGTGTCCTACAGGGACAGGTATCAGGCTGCAGGTGAGTGCTGTGTGATTGTCACCGTGTGTGACAGAGGCAGGAACTGCACACTGCCCTGTCTGCAGGGGTATGCAGGGCCGAGCAAAGCCTGTCCCAGCTCTGACAGCTCCCAGGGCTGTCCCTCCCGAGCTCCCAGCCCCAGACCCACCTGCTGGGCGTGCTGGACGAGCTCCATCCTCTCGCGCAGGATCTGGGCGTCCCTCTCGCGGAGCTCGCTCATCACCTGCCGCTTCCACTGCTCCACGGCGCTCTTCAGCTTCTCCTTCTCCTCTTCTGAAAGAAGTTCGGAAATTTTGGCTCCAGCTTCTTGCTGCAGGGCATCATAGAGCATGGCTTCTAATTCCAGAATTTGCTAATCAAAAACAATATAAAGCTGTCAGCTCGGCCTTGTCCCCGCCGGGGTGAGGAGGTTGTGGGGAGCGGAGCGTCCGACCCTGAAAGGCAACGGGAGCGGAGCGGGGGCTGCGTGCTGAGCCTCCACAGGGCAGCACTGAGAACTCCATCCACAGGGAGAACAGCCCATCCTGAGGGGCTCCGAGCACAGCCCCTGGATCCAGCCTGCTCTGCCCCACAGGCATGGGGAGGCAGCTGCTCCTTCCTGGGGATGGCACCGTGGGGAGAGGAGGAGAAGGAGAAAAGGTAAAGGAAGGGGGAAAGGGAGAAGGGAGAGGGAAAAGGGAGAAGGGAAAATGTAAACAGGGAAAAGGAAAGAGGTTCATAAAGACTCATTTTGTGAGCTACAGATATTTTTACATGTATTTTGCCATCCCTTGGTTGCCCTTTCCCAGCTCTCTCACTGCCCAGCAGGGGACACAACCTCGTCCCAGCAAAATGCTGCTGTTTGATACCTGTATTTCTGCTGTGCCCCAGCCTCATGGACACAGCCCCAGCCCTGTCTGGAGACCTGGCCTGGGCAGGAGAGGGGCAGGGGCCCCTCCTGGCCCCCAGAGCAGCAGCAGGCTCAGCCAAGTGCTGCCTGGAGCAGGACCCTGCAGCATCCAGGCTCTGGGCTTTGCCTGCTAATCCTGTTGGCTCTGCTTCAGGGGCATCATGATTAGCTGCTCCTCATCTCCAGGGCACAAAGGAAACATGGAAGTGAAGCGAATTTTACAAAGCAGAAGAGCTTTTTCCACTCGAATTCCAGGGCAGCACAAAGCGTCCTTTGCTGCTTTCAGGCTGCGTTTGAGCCCTGGAACAAAGCAGTGCCTGGGACATGCGTGTGCTGCCTTCAGGAAACAGAGGGAAAGGCAAATAACCCTCAGCCCCCTCTGCAGGGGCTGACACTCCTGCACTCACTGCTTCCATCGGCAGCGTCAGCCCTCAGCTGCCCAAACTGTGCTCAGGACAGCAGAGGATGGAACCACGGAGTCCCAAAGGCTGCCTTGTTCCATCCCATGCCATGGGCAGGGAAATTCCACTGCAAGGG
Source organism: Melospiza melodia melodia (assembly GCF_035770615.1). Taxonomy (NCBI): domain Eukaryota; kingdom Metazoa; phylum Chordata; class Aves; order Passeriformes; family Passerellidae; genus Melospiza; species Melospiza melodia. The sequence continues at coordinate 762,283 of NC_086202.1, forward strand.
GTTATAGGGCTGGAGCCACAGCCGAGGGGCTTGTGTGCTTTGCAAGGTTTGCATTGTGCTTTGGCTCCAGATGCAGCTCAGAACGAGGCAAAATCAGTCCTAAAGATCACCCACGGGACAGAAAATGCATGGAGCAAAGGCTCCCCCAAATGGTCCAAGACACAAGTAGACATCAGGAGGCAGAAACAGAGGCATAAACACTCACTGCTCCTCAGAAAGTGTAACTGTGCTCTAGGTTTGTGTAGAACTTGGAAAATGAGATAAACTAACAGGAAACTTCATGCCTTTTGTGGATAATTGCATAACCTTTCTCTCATTGATGGAAACAAGACAGCTGATGACTGAAAAGATGGGTGAAATGCCTTAGGATCAGCTAATGATGAACCTGACTTAAAAGCAGTTCCATTTCAGATTTACACATCCCAGAATACCTCCAGCTGCTCTGGTGACAGAGGGTGCAATCCAAAATCCAAGGAAACGTGCAGGCCAAAATATATTTTTTTAAAATATAAGACAAATTACTGAAAACCTAATTTCCTTATCAGTCCTTTACTGAAGCTTTGGCTGAATTAAAACTGGTGTTGATCAAGTCAATGTTCAGGTGCTAACCCTGCAGGGGCCACTCAGACCCAGGAGTGGTGCTCACGAGGCAATCCTGGTCAGCTCAGGGTGCAGAGGATTTGCTGGACTGTGATCCCGTGCAGCCCTCGGGGCACCCCACAGCAGCACTGCCCGTGGCAGAGCCCACGGGCTCACCCAGGTGTCCCAAGCCAGCCCCTGTGGCAGCCCTCACCTTGTGAGCCTGGTCCAGGGACTGTTTCCTGAAGTCCAGCTCATCGTCCAGGTATCCCTTCTGCTTGCTGAACAGCTCCTGGGGAGCGAGGCAGGGCTGTCAGTGACCCCCCGGGCCCAGCCCCAGCCCCAGCCCTGCTGCCCCTCCCCGGTACCTTCTCGTTCTCCAGGTCCAGCATCTTCTGCTGCAGCGCAGACTCGGTCACCTCGATCTGCTGGAGCCACTGTGGGACAGACGGAGCCTGAGCAGGGCCCTGGGCTGGGCACGAGCCAGCAGGCAGGCACCACTCAAACGGCAGAGCACAACCAGCCCTGCACTGCTCTTCTCTGAAAGGCTGCATTTCAAAGGCTGCTCACCTTCCCAGCCCGTGCTCCTCACCTGCCCATCCTCTGCTCCTCACCTTCTCACCCTGTGCTCTGCACCATCCCAGCCTGTGCTCCTCACCTGCCCACCTGTGCTCCTCACCTTCCCAGCCCGTGCTCCTCACCTTCCACCTCTGCTCCTCACCTTCTCACCCTGTGCTCCTCACCTTCTCACCCTGTGCTCCTCACCTGCCCATCCTCTGCTCCTCACCATCCCAGCCTGTGCTCCTCCCCTCCTGTGCTCCTCACCTTCCCACCTGTGCTCTGCACCATCCCAGCCTGTGCTCCTCACCTTCCCACCTGTGCTCCTCACCTTCCACCTCTGCTCCTCACCATCCCAGCCTGTGCTCCTCCCCTCCTGTGCTCCTCACCTTCCCACCTGTGCTCTGCACCATCCCAGCCTGTGCTCTTCACCTTCCACCTCTGCTCCTCACCTCCCCACCTGTGCTCCTCACCTTCCCATCTGCTGCTCCTCACCTTCCCAGCTCCCTCACCATCCCACCTGTGCTCCTCACCTGCGCTCCTCACCCTCCCACCCCCCTCACCATCCCACCTGTGCTCCTCACCTGCCCACCTGTGCTCCTCACCTCCCCAGCTGTGCTCTCACCTTCTCAGCCAGCGTGAGGACAGTCCTGGCCTGGATGATGACCACCTGCTCCTCGTTGGTCAGATTCTGCACCAAAAGCAGAGCACAATTACAACAGATCCCAGTTCTTGTACTAACCCACTGCTTGGGCCACTGCTGTTTCTGGAATTAAATATGTCTGAGGAACAATGAACTGAGGCAGAGAAAATTAATATTGTAATGCAAAGTCATTGTAAAAGCCATTGTCACTATTCATTACCAACCCTTGTCATACATAATTCTTCCAAAATTCTCATATTTACCAACAAGAGCAGGGACTGGATCTATGTGTACCCAACAGGGAATAAACACACATTTACACATGACAAGACCAAGCTCAGCATGAAGAGCCATGGGGAGAAGAGATGCAGTGCTCATCCCATGCACCATCCCCACTTTGTGCAGCCAGGTGATGATTTTGGGAAGCATTTGTTGAGATGTTGGCCATTCCATCCATCTTCTGTGGCTTTCTCCAAAATATCAAAGTACTGGAACTGTGTTTTGCATTCCATCCCAAGCTTCGGTGTGCCCACAGGTACAGCAGGAGAAGGGCCTGGCTGTGTGGCACCCTGAGCCAGAGCCAGGGCAGCTGCTGGGCAGGGGGACTCTGGAGAGCTTCAGCCTCAGGCACTCTGGGACAGGGCAGTGCTGCCCTGCAGGGATTGAACCAGGGAATCCTGGCGTGCTCTGGGTGGGAAGGGACCCCAAATCCCCTCCATTCCCATCCCAGCCATGGCAGGGACACCTCCCACTGTCCAGCCTGGCCCTGGGCACTGCCAGGGATCCAGGGGCAGCCACAGCTGCTCTGGGCACCTGTGCCAGGCCTGCCCACCCTCAGGTATTTACAGTTCTGGTATTCCAGGCTGTGCCATAGTCCTGGGGATGGCACTTTGCTGCTATCCAGCCTGTCCAGAGGAGAGCTGGGGCAGCCCTGGCGGAGAGCTGTGGGAACAGTGGGACCCTCCTGCAGCCCCAGTGCTGGGGTGGGGGTCCCAGGAGGGCCCTGGAGGTGCTGAGGGCTCTGTGAGACCTTGAGGGGCTCAGCTCTCCTTGGCCCCTCCAGCCCTGGGGCTCTGCTGACAGGGGAGAGCACAGGTAGAGACCCACAGGACCACGTGTGTGCCCTCCATGTGCATAACTGTGCAGTCATTCACTGCCACCGGCTGAAGGAGAAGCACTCACACCTTTCTGGTTATTTGCTTCTCCTTTTCACGCTGTTGTTTTGGTTTCTTGTTTAATATCCTGGTTAGTATCAAGGGCTAATGGGTTATTGGGCAAAGTCAAAGCACTTAGCTGCTGAAATGCCAAAGCAAAGCAAGTGCAGAGCAAGCAAACCAAGAAACCGTGTGTGACCAGAGATCAGGAAGCCCCAAACACCAACACAACTCTGAGTAACAGGGATCTGGGAGCAGTGTGGTGACACGAGCCCTGCAAACCTGCAAACTTCACTCCTCAGTGGCAGCAAAACCTTGGAATGGCAGCAAATGCTTTGCTTGCAGCCCAGACCAGAGGCAGGACAGGCTGTGCAGCACCAAAGCAGGCAGCTCTGCTCACTCCACACGAGGACAGGTGTTCCCCAAAGCATGCACAATTTATTAAAGGAACATACACTTACGGCGTTATCCCCTAAAATGTCCAACTTTTTCATCAGCTCTGCCACTACAATGTCCTGGTAAGAGAGAGATGGAGAGGCAGGAGTCAGCACGGGGCACCTGGCTTTGCCGGGAGGGGACAGGAAAGGAGCATCCCTTACTGTTACACCTTCAGCCTCGCAGTACACCTGCAGGGGGCTCTTCCCCTCCGTGAAGGGGCCGTGGTGGAAGGTGATGGCCGGGGACCGCCGCTCCCTCTCCTGAAAGGACAGGAATCCTGCGTTAGCCCTGCTGTGCCACACCACAGCACCGCGAATGGTCGGGCTTGGCAGGGCCCCTGAAGCTCATCCCACCACCCTCCTGCCACGACAACCTGCCAACCACACCGGTGGTGTCGGTGGTGTTTGTGCTGTTTGTGGTTCTCCTCTTTGAGCAGACCCTGCTCAGAGTGCCCCTCTGCACTGCCCCACACCCGCAGGGCTGGGGCTCACCTCCAGCTCCAGGATCCTGAACTCCAGCAGCTCGTTCTGGTCCTTGGCGTCCTGCACGTCGTGCTTGAGCCGTGCCTCCTCTGCCTCCATCTGCCTGATCTGCCAAAGCACAGGGCACCTGAGCCGGGGGGCAGGAACACCCAGCACAGGGCACCTGAGCCAGGGGCATGGCTGAGACAGCCCTGGGCACTGCCTGAGCCAGGTGGGCAGGAACACCCAGGGCACCTGAGCCAGGTGGGCAGGAACACCCAGGGCACCTGAGCCAGGTGGCAGGAACACCCAGCACAGGGCACCTGAGCCAGGGGCATGGCTGAGACAGCCCTGGGCACTGCCTGAGCCAGGTGGGCAGGAACACCCAGGGCACCTGAGCCAGGTGGGCAGGCACAGCCAGCCCGGGGCACCTGTCCTGAGCCGGGGGGCAGGCACACCCAGCCCAGGGCAGGGCTGAGCCACCCCGGGCCAGGGGCACACAGGGCCGGCCCCAGGGCCACTGTCCCCATGCACAGGACACACACGGGCAATGCCAGAGCCCCGCTTCTCCAGCAGCTTTATGAGGATCTCCTCTAAACATGAGTCATTGCCCGCAGGGCAGTGCCATGCAGATTGGAACACTGCCCCTTCTGCATCCCTCAGGACACAAATGCTATTGGAATAATGGAAATAGAAACGCTAAATACCTTTTCTACCAGCTCCTGATTCCTTCTGTACAACGCCTGCTTCTCCTCAATCCACTTCATGTCCTTGGGGAGGAATGAACAGCACTGCAGGTAAGGCTGCAGCATTTGCAACAGCAAGGTGCAAGTATTTCATGAATGCAGAGGGACACAACAGTGAGAGCTGTGAAACTGTAAGTCCACTACTTCCTAAAATAACTCCCTGAGTTAAATGCACTTTTAACAGCTCTGTAGTTCACAAATGGAATAAAAAATTCCTGTGATTAAAAAACTCTTTCAGAAAAAATCTGGTTTGCATTAAAAGGGATATTCCCAACTATGTGTTTACTATCACATTTCTATTTTGCTAAATACAAATTACATATTTCTGCAGATCAGGCAAACTAAACTTTATCTGAAAGCTAATCTCTTAGTCTGAGGAATATATAAAACCCACAAACCCAGAACATCATTTATCAGCAAGAACAACATGAAGAGGTTAAGCTGGGAAGGCAATGATGGAATTATTTAATATTTAATTGTTCTCAAAACCATTTTCTGTTTACTGCTGTTGTTGTTTTGGTTTTTTAGGTTTTTTTTCTTTGTTTGGTTGTTGGTTTTTTATCAGCAGAAGTGGTGCACAATCTGTAACCAGCCTGGGAACCCTTCTGGTGCCCCAGCAGAGAGGTGGGGAAGGGCTGGAGCCAGCATTACCTGTCCCTGCTCAGCCAGAGCCTTCTCCAGGTCTTCTATCTGAGCCTGGGACCGGTGAATTTCTGCTTGGAGCTGCTCACGCGTCTGTGGCATTAGAGAGAGAAACAAAAAAAACCCCCAAAAATTGATAAAGAATAATTTAAAAAGAAATTTTAAAATAATCAAACTTTCTCCAAAAGACCAACCCTAATGCAGTTACAGAAAATATTTAAAACCCCAAAGACTTTTAACAAATTATTTTGAAAGTTCCCTGGCAGAAGAAATTTGCAGCTGAGCACAGAGTATCAAATAATCAAATGTAATCAAATCAAGTCTGGGAGATAGGATTACTGATTTTGAGATTTATCTCAAGATTAACAAACTGGCGAAGTAGAGCTGGCCCTCACAGCTGCTCACGGCAGGCTGCAGCCAGAGCCTCCCTTTCTCCAGGAAAACAAAAGAAAATTACTATGGCACAATTCTGGGCACACCTGGCTCCCTTAAATCTGGGGCATGTTAAACACTCAGAGCAGAGCCCACATTACAAATGGGCAAATTTCATTGACCTTTGTGCCTTTGGTGCCTTATCTATAACTTATCTATGATTTAGTGCCATATCTATTTCATACCCATCTCTCATTTTTTACTGTATTTGTAGCTTCCTGCTTATTTAAGTAGACACCACATTCCTGCACATGTTTTCTGGAGAACAAATATAATTATTGCTAGTTGCTGTATTTGTTACATACTTTCACAGAGCATTTATTTCCTTGAGCCATTTCTCTGCTATTTATCTGGTTATTTACACTGAAAGTGATTTTGTTTGCATGACCTGCACTGGCGCCTCCTTTGGCCACTGTGAAAAGACTAAACTCCAGAATCCAGTCACTCTCACAGCAGGGCATGCCTGGGCTCACTGGGAATTCCCTTCCAGGTGCAATCCCTGGTGTTTCAGAGCAGATGTTCATTCTGGGAATGTCAGTTTTCATGCATTACACCTTGACCCACTCCCAGTGTTCCTGGATAACACCTCCACAGAACAGGTCTAGGAACAAATTAGGGCTCTGTGGGCACATTTCTCCTGTTCAACAGCAAGTTTGCCCCTTTCCTGACTGCACCCACCCTTGCAGGCTGGGCACGACCCATCCAGCCAGCCCTTCAGGGAGTCAGGGAATGGTTTGGGATGGCAGGGACCCCAACTCCCCCCAGTGCCACCCCAGCCATGGCAGGGACACCTCCCCCTGTCCCAGGGTGTCCCAATGTCCAGCCTGGCCTTGGGCACTGCCAGGGATCCAGGGGCAGCCACAGCTGCTCTGGGCACCTGTGCCAGGGCCGCCCACCCTGCCAGGGAACAATTCCCAATTCCCAATATCCCACCCAGCCCTTCCAGGGAACAATTCCCAATTCCCAATATCCCATCCATCCCTGCCAGGGAACAATTCCCAATTCCCAATCTCCCACCCAGCCCTTCCAGGGAACAATTCCTGATTCCCAATATCCCATCCAGCCCTGCCAGGGAACAATTCCCAATATCCCATCCAGCCCTGCCAGGGAACAATTCCTCTGTAACTCCTTGGCACACACAACAAGCTCCCAACAAAAGCAGCACCTCAGGCCAGCTGTCCAGAGCCACAGCAACCCTGTCCAGAGGCACACAGGCAGAGTGGCACAGGGCACTTTGCAATTTAATTAACAGAGAAATCTCAGCTATAAGCCTTCTAAACATTTCATGAGGAATCATGTAATCTCTCAGAGCCCAGAAGGAATTAAAGACCACGCATTACATATTTAAGGCTATCTGTCCTAGTTCTTTCTAGAAAAAGAGCTTACTTTCAAGGATTTCCCATGAAAAGCTCTCCCTGGCTTTCCCTTGAGCAGAGCAGAGGTGAGAAGCCCGAGCTGCAGCAGGGCTGGATGCTCAGCAGCCCTTCCAGGGGGCTGGCAGCACTCAGAGTGCCCGGAGCCCTCAGGTGAGCTGGAGAGCAGCCTGAGCCCGGCCAGGTGAGTCCCCCACCTGCCCTGCCCGCTCCACAGCCCCATTCCCACGGCATGCAGGCCCTGCAGACCTTGACTTCCCGCTCAGCATCCAGGGTGCCCCCGACCTGCTCCTGCAGCAGGGCGTAGGCGCGCTGCAGCGCCTGGTACTCCATGGTCAGCTGCCGGAACCGCAGCTCCGTCTCCTCCTTGGCCATGCCCTGCCAGCACACAGAAGGAGGGGGTTAGCTCTGCTCTCCCTTAAAACTGACAGAGTTGTCCCTTGTGAAATGCCATTTGGAACCATGGTACAAAATATCTTGGTTAAGCGTGTTGTGCGGAGATAATCAGAACTCCACAATTTGTGAAAGTTGTAAAGCCGGGATGTCTATTACAGCACCGGACACATGCGGAGATTTCTCTCCTTAAAAGACATGCATACCTCTGGGAACTTCAGGTCCCTTTTTATCCTCCTCTCAGATACATATGCATACAATTCCACAATAGGTTCATACATATTCATTTTTACCAATTTCGGGTGACATTTGCCGCTAGTTCTTCTTTATCAGAAAGAATTCCTAGGTCAGGCTGACTGGCTGTCACAGCAGTCTCTGTCTCTCTCTATCACTCTCTGTCTCCCCCCTTATCTCTGTCCTTCACTGGGGCAGTTTCTCTGAGCCTAGGCCTTGCAGTCAGGCTACATAGCCATGTTTGCTAACCACAGACTCAACTCAAAAATGTACATTTCACCTAAATCAAAATGGATTTCTACCCTGGAAAATTTCCACTCTGCCTCAAGGGCCCTCAAGCTGCTTCCCCTCTGTCCCCTGCACATCCCTTGCACGCTCTTACCTCCAGGAAGTGCAATACAGAAATAAAAAGATAATCCCTGCCTTGGAAAGATAAAAGCTTGCCTTCCATATAGCACACTAATGACTGCACCACCCTTTCCTACTGGAACAGGGAAAATCATCACATTAAAGGTGAAAATGCAGCTTTCTTTAACAACAAAAGGTTTCAATTTGGAAAGGAAACCAAGCCTGACAGACTCACTCAATTATTAAAACATGAATCCAGAGTTAATAGTTGTAGAAGTGGTGACAGCCAACATGAAAGGAGCCCTTCATCTTCTTCACCCTGCTTACAATATCCAGTATGGAGTGCTTTCATGTCTGACCGGAATATTTCACTCAACATGAAATGGAATTACATTGCTGGGTGCATGCATCAATTCCACGGGCTGAACGGGGGAAGATGTCAATACAGGAATGGAAAATAAACAGGCTCATGCATACACAAATACATTCAGATTTCCTGCAGGGCAGCCTGGTACCCATCAGGTATTGTTCATGATGGAGTGAGGAATTCTGCAGGCTGAATTACACACCTGCAGCCAGCACACCGTGAAAAGGCTGCACACCATCAGGGGCAATTCTTGTTTATTACAAGAGTCTTGTTGAGCCCAGAGCTGTGTGACGGGCCAGTGATCTGACTCACACTGGGGACTGCATTTGTGGGGAAGCCCCGGCAAATCCAAGGAACAATCCCTTTAATTTGTGTTACATTTGTGTGCTGTGCTCTCAGAGCCTCCGGAACCCAGCCAGGAAGCAGCCCTTCCCTGGAGCCCAGAGCTTCAGGGGAGCATTCACTCCCTCTCCCTCCACCAACACAGACCTTACTGAGCCTGGCTGGCCCAAACTGCACCTGCCAAAACCTGCAGCCAGGCTCAGAGTGAACACACCTCCCAAGGCCAGTCCAATTTCTCAGTGTTTTAGACCTGAGAACCTGCCATAAATTCAATATTCTTAGGATATGAGATTTCCAGCTTGGAAGTTATGAAGTTACTGAAGACCTGATGCAGTCTCATTCCGGATTTAGAGATACCGACCACCATGCACAGTACCAAATTTAACAGAAGTGCTTCATTTTGTGGTCTGAGGTGACAGAGTGATAGAACAGCTATGAGAGAGCAGCAATGATGGACAGAAGTGATGGAACAGAGCAGGGATTTCATTAAACACCAGCGCCAAGCAAGGCAAGAGGAGTTTTTGAGGAGCACCTCTTCCAGGTCGTCCTCGGGCGTGCAGGGGGTCTGGTCGGTCCGGTCCGTTTGGTAGGAGATGGAGGAACCATCAGACTCCAGGGACGCCTCCTCATCATAGCCATAGAACGTCTCCACCACTGGCTTCTGACAGAGAGCAGGGTCAGGGAGTGCCCTGGCACCCAGACAGACTGCCCCTGCACCCGGACAGACTGCCCCCTGGCACCTGGACAGACTGCCCCCTGGCACCTGGACAGACTGCCAGGGATCCAGGGGCAGCCACAGCTGCTCTGGGCACCTGTGCCAGGGCTGGGCACCCTGCCAGGGAACAATTCCCAATTCCCAGTATCCCATACATCCCAGCCCCTGGCACTGGGAGCCATTCCCTTGTGCTGTCCCTCCAGCCCCACCCAGCTTTCAGACAGAATGTGCCTCCCTGGAAGGCCTGGATGTGCTGTTCAGGATGACAGGAGTTACCTCCGATCGACCTCAATTAGTTATTCATAGGTTCATTAGCTCCAGCCTCACTCTAATTGTTCATCTGTGGATCACAGCACACTGGCAGCCCTGACATTAAACCTTCCTCTGACATTTTAGTGTTAATATTTACATTAACACCCTGCCAAGCCCTCATTAACCAACATCCCCTTTTCCCTGAGCTCTAACCATTGCTTCCCCAACCAGCAATTTCCACATGTTACTAAAGTTCATCATGAATTATTTACTGTGTACACATGTTTTCAGGCAGCACCATTAGAAGATCATTTGGAGATGTGTTAATTCATAAAATTTGTCTGCTCTTAAGACAACCACATCCCACCAGAGTCCCACACAGTGAATGCAGAGCATGAAAAGGCTCAGAATGCTCAATGCAAACAGGTCCCCTTGAATATCCCAATGCAGTCTGTCCGTGTCCTTGAGCTACATCACCCAAACTGAGGTTCAGGACCCATTTGCAGACCCTTGAGGAGAGCACTGCCATGGCCCTGGGGTGCTCTGAGCACCCTGTCCATTAGCATGTCACCGTGGAAGGGTTTGTTTTTTACCTTAGGAATTCTTGTCATTTTTTTCCTTTGCTTCCTGAACCGTAGCAGCTTATCACGTTCCTGCAGGAGTCAGAGACACTGTTAGCTGTTTGCAGAGAGCAATTACTGAAATTACCCATGGCAGTACAAGGGGACACTGGGGAAACAACAGACAGGATGTCCCTGCTGGCCACTGTCCCACACCATCACCAGGCCTGGGTTATGTACTCCAATCTTGTTCAGCTTTGCCATAGACAAGTAGAAATTGCTCTTTCTGTCCATGGAAATCAAGCTAAAATAAAGCTGGTGATAAGCCCTATGCTGAGAGTTTGGGTGTCCCTGTGGAGCTGCTCCCTGGGTGACCACGGCCCTGCAGCCCTGTCCCTGTGGTGCCTCTGGAAGGGACACACACCCGGCACACTGCACACACTGCAGGGCCCCTTGGAACTGTGCACTGCCAGGCTCAGCTCCTTCCCTCGGGATCTGCAGGCTCCCTCTGCCTCTGGAGCAAGGTTTGAGCCCTTACTGCTGCCAACAATTTTCCAATCGGAGGAAATAACAGAATAATCAAATTCCAGGTTGGAGGGACCTTAAATGTCACCTCCTTTCACCCCAGCCATGGCAGGGACACCTCCCACTGTCCCAGGTGCTCCCAGCCCTGCCCAGCCTGGCCTTGGGCACTGCCAGGGATCCAGGGGCAGCCACAGCTGCTCTGGGCACCTGTGCCAGGGCTGCCCACCCTGCCAGGGAACAATTTCTTCCTCTTTGTGGTATTGGGTTGATTTTTTACAGTACTCAGCAAAAAGTCTCTGTTCTTGCAAAGCCCAGGAGTGGAGAGAGGGAAGCTCCACAGGGGAACCCTCGGCTGCTCCATTTCCCTGGGCACAAGGATGAGGTGACCTTGGGGACAGTGACACGGCTGCTGCTCAGCCTGGTGGCCACTCCCAGGCAGGGACAATCGAACTCTCGCTGCCTGGCAATGGGAACAGCACATCCCATCAATACCCATCAGTGGGGAGCCCCAAACATTTCTGTTTGGAACCCCAAACATCCCTGCCCACCACAGCACAGGGATCGGGTGAGGGCAGGGCTGAGCACACCCTGCTGTGGGTCACACAAAGCCAGGGGCAGCCAGAGTGAAACAATGCCATTCCAAGGGGACAGAGCTGCCCTGGAGATGGGGACACTTGCCCTTGGCCACCTTGGCAGGTGGTGGGATTAAAGCTTTCCTCCCCACCATCACTGTGCTTTTCTCTGGTGAACAACTGCTGATAAAAAATCTGCTCTGAGGAAACTCCTGAGTCAGCTCACTGCTGAACACAGATGGAAAGGAGAATAAATATTATTGTACCCTGCCTGCTTTCCATGAACAGCAATTTAAAGCATATGTAGATGAGGAGGAAGCTAATGTCACTCTTACCATGACACTCTTCACATAGCCAGCAGTCTCCAGGGTCTAATGAAAGAGAATGAAATAATATCAGTAACTGGATAGGCTTAAAAAGAAAGGGAAGAAACAAAAGTTATTTTCTAGAGGAGTATCATGACTTTGGTGTTTTCTGTTTCCAAGGACACAGAGCACATTAAGAAGGAAGCAAACCCCCAGCCCAGGGTTGCAGACCCCTCCCTGTACACAGGAATCTTCAGCCCTAGTGGTGTGTCCAGCTGAAGGAGAGCTTTCCCTCCCAGACCTGGCCACCAGCACATGCAAGGACATGGTTCTGTCAGGCCAGGCCAGTGCAGACTGGAAGGGTTTTCCCAAACACCACATCACGGATAATTTCTATTACTACTAAGCACAGAAATGCCTGCCAGGTTCCCCTGCTGCCCCCTGTGCCCACCAACTCCCAGAACCTCAGGCACTCCTTCCTCGGGTTTCCTGTGCTCTGCCCTTGGGCACTCTCACATGAGAGCAGCAGCCTCCCATCTTACCTTGGAGAGCTCATCAATGATGTTCTGCTGCTCAATGACTTGTAGTCTCAGGAAATCCACTTCCCTTTCTTCCTGGCTGTGGTCGAGGTCATTTAGGGAGCTTGGTCTCCTTATTGCTCCACTTCTTTGCCTCTAGAACCCAAAAGCCACAGGGCAGAGGAGGAAATGATCAGGAGGCTTTGCCAGGGACTTGTCTGGCCCTGCCCTTTACAGCAAGTAGAAAACATCTCTCTAATGGTTGCCCTGGCAGCTCTCCTGCTCCCTTTCTGCTGAGCCTCACATCCAGGCTCCAAACGTGCCAGAGGGTCCTGCCCCTGCAGCTGGAAAGGGGCAGGGCCACAGGGGCAGATTCCCAGGGACTGTGAGGTGATTCTGGCAGGAAAGGCGAAGGTGAGCCATCGAATGCCAGGTGAGTTTGGGCTGGAAGGGACCTGGCCAGAATGGAAGAGTTTCCCATGGAACCTGCGAGGGTGGGCCAGCGCCTGACTCCCCCAGCCCCACCACGTCCCAGCTTCTCCCAGGGGCACAGGCACTCACCATGGCGATGTTTTCCTGCGTCACAAATTTCAGTTTGTTTTCCATTCGACGTAAGGCATGTGACAACTCCTCATTCTTCCTACTGAGGCGTTTGTTTTTGTCCAAAATGGGCTTATACTGACTTTCTGCTTCTCTGAGACGTTTCAGCTGAAAGATAAAGAGAAAAATAACGCCTCTGGAGCTTTTTCATCAAATATATTAACTACTTTCTGTAACTATCACGCTAGAAATATTTTCTCCTGATGCAAAGCAGAATTGATCAAAAACTCTCGGGATTTTCCGTTGGGAAGAGAGCATTCCCACACAAGAAGATATTGTTGTAGGGAGCCCCCAATGTGTGAATAAAATGCTTTGACTCTAATGATTCTAGAAAGCTGAACAAATGCTTTATAAAGCCTTATTATATTACACTAATACTATATATTAAAACTGTACTGAAAAGATACTAAAGAAAAACTCATGACTGTCTCCAGACAGTCACAACACAGCTTTGACCTAATTGGCTAATCAATCTAAACAACCATCACCAGAGTCCAATTAACGAATCACTTTTGGTAAACAATCTCCACAACACATTCCACATGTGTCAAACAACAGGAGCAGCAAGTAGAGATAAGAGTTATTTTCTCTGAGGTTTCTCTCTGCCTTTCCCTCGGAGAAATCCTTGGGAAAGTTGTGCCTGCTGCTCTCTGTGAAGAGAGCTGTGGCTACAATGAGATATTCTGCCTGTGCAGCAAACATTCAATGTGGGGAATGTACTTGTTTTTAAAAAGAAACACATATAATTCCAGCTAATGACATTTTAAAAATGCATTGCTGCACAAGCCAAGAGGGGAGTGACACAGCCCAGCCCGGGCAGCGAGCTGAGCAGGGGGCAGCAGGAGGCAGCCCCTCGTTTCCAGGCAGCACAGGAGCAAACCCAGGGCGTTCCTGGGGCAGGGCACACGTCCCTGGCCCTGCTGCACTCACCAGCTCGTTCCTCTCCTCCGACAGCAGCGCGTTCCTGTCCTCCAGCTTGCGGATGATCCCGCTCAGCTCCGCGATTTTCAGCTGGAAGCGCCGCGCGTCCTTTTCATCCAACTGCTGTTCCTAAAACAAAGATCAACTGCAAATAACTGCTCGTAAGTGCGCACGCAAGAGCACGTTGGCAAAGCTCAAACTTTTCCTAATCCCGAATCCAAACACTTCAAAATGTTATTGCGCAGAGTGTAACCCGTGGAACCCAAATGACCATGGAAAGCTGCAGGGTGAGACCGACGGAAAGTCAGGAGTGGAAATGTAACAAAGAATGCAAATGCAGAGGGGTGTATATGCATATGTATGTGGATATGCATATGCAAATTCAAGGTCACAAATGTGACAATACAAATGTGCAAACACAAAGTTTACAAATGGTAAACTTGGAAACAACAGAAAATATCAAAACTGAAGGCCGTGTTCCAATGGTGCCACTGTTGAACTGAGAGCTTCAGACACATTGCCCACTCTGAGGACTTGGTCATAAGAAACTGGTATTAAAATTACTGAATGGGGAAAATCCACGCAATTGTGCATTGAATAAGCTGTTCTTCCAGAAAGCTGTGGCCCTTATGGGGTCCTGAAGGGTCACTCGTAAGGCTACAGGTGTAGCACTTTATTGAGTGAAAATGCTTCAATCAAATTAGAAATTAATAGAGATGTAGGTAGATGTGTCCTCGTTCAGAATCAGAGGAGTTACAGCTACTGACAAACGTGACAGACTTTTCCCCTTCTCTAAGACTTGTTCTGGTCTTTGGCAGAAGTTGAGTACAACTAGAGAGAGGCAAATTAGTGCCCACAAAAAAGTGCTGGTGGCACTTTTGGGAGGTCTAGGGTTCCTCATTCAACAGGTGCAGGAGAGGCTTGGGCCAAAGAATAAAACAGATTGGTTTGCTCAGGTATAAGTTTTACACTTGTACTGAGACAATCGAGGCTGTCGCAAAAGAAATCTTGATGAGGATCAGCAATGAGGACGACCTGCACACGTCAGAGGCACGAGGGCAGTTACCCGAGGGCTCTTCTGGGCAAAGGGGGCCCCAGCAGGAGGGGCCAGAGTTACACTGCAAAAGCCACTTTGAGGGGTGATTCCAATCCAATGCTCTGGCCGTTGCAGAGGACAAACAGCAGAGGACAGGCTAGGAGGTGTTTGGCTCACTTTGTGTCCTGCTGGCAGTGGCACTGCTGCCCTGCAGTGCCTCCATCCCCTCTGGAACTGGCCTCGTACATCTGCTCCCCAAGCCCCAGCGCCTCCGAGAGCTCGCACACAAACAGCACTTGGTGAGAAATGCATTTGCATCGTTTGTTGGCACAGTCGTGTCAAACTGTCAAACTAAGGCGGGTGGCTGAGCATGGCACAGTGAGGAAAAGGAGAGAAAGGACAGAGCAATTCCACCCTGCTGACAAAACCAAACCAAACCAAACCGACCGGGAAACAAAAGGACAGAAAGCAAAAGCTCTCCCATGGCGAGGACAGATTGGAAATCTCAAGGGTTTGGGCACACAAAAGCCAGAGCACGAGCAGGTGCCTCGGGAGCCCTGCACAGCCATGGGACAGCTCTTGCTCCAGGGTGCACTCATCAAGATTCTGCCGCTCGTTTGGTCGCTCGTTTAGGTGAAACCACGTGGAAGTGCTTACGGGGCTTCCCGAATGATCTGAAGCGTCTCCTGCACCACTTGCATAAGGAAGTTCCCGCTTGGGGCTGCTCAGATGCCGGTCAGACTCTTTGAGCTGGGACAGTTGTTCATCTAAAGCCTCCTTTTGGAGCTGCAGTCTCTGAGCATGCCCGGCTCGCACCCCTAACTCTCTCTCCAGCACGAAGACTGCTCTGTCCTTAAACTTAATCTCCTCCATCTACAAGGAGAACAGAACACAGTCACACAGGGCTCGGCGGCACCCGAGCACCCCAGGGTGGCAGCGAGCACTGGGCACAGCACACTGCCCTGCTACCCATAGTGACAATGAGCACCCCAGGGTGGCACAGCACTGCTGCCCCGCCACCACAGTGACAGTGACAGGGATACAGCACTGCCCCTCTCCAGGGCCACCCAGCAGGAAACCCCTCCTTCAGCAGGCAGCTGGCAGTGAAATATTGGGAAACAGCCTGAAATCCTATCAGAATATCTTAACAAAATTAAACGTTCTCATCACACTTGGATTGCTTCACTCAAACACTTTAAAGATTCTGCAGCATTTTGCTTAGATGTCACCTCTAGAAAATGTGGATTAATAATTTTTAAAGAAAAATATTGAAACCTCTCTATCCTTTAAATTTTGAAAATTCCTAGAAGAAATATGAGTTTTAAAATTTTTTTTTAATCAAAAGTCTCCCTTGTGAGCAATTCCTTTTCCATGAGAGGATTTTTTACACATAATAAACATTATGCAAAATCACAAAGTGCTAAAATGACAAATGCCCAGTGACCTCTAACGCTCTCCTTCCCTGTTTGCGTGTGCCAAGGGGCTGTGCACATCCCATGGGATCAGCCAGGATCCCAACCCTGGGGTCTGGCTGGAGTTCACCAGGGCAGCTGGGTCCTGCCAGTGAAAGAATCCCTGATCCCAGCCCAGTGAAGGAAATCCCTGATCCCAGCTCACCTGATCCCAGCCCAGTGAAGTAAATCCCTGATCCCAGGTCAGTGAAGGAATCCCTGATCCCGGCTCAGTGAGGGAATCCCTGATCCCGGCTCAGTGAGGGAATCCCTGATCCCGGCTCAGTGAGGGAATCCCTGATCCCGGCCCAGTGAGGGAATCCCTGATCCCGGCTCAGTGAGGGAATCCCTGATCCCGGCCCAGTGAGGGAATCCCTGATCCCGGCCCAGTGAGGGAATCCCTGATCCCGGCTCAGTGAGGGAATCCCTGATCCCAGCCCAGTGAGGGAATCCCTGATCCTGGCCTAGCTGGGTAGGAGGGCTGCCCACGCTGGTCCCCCCAGTCACAGCCCGACTGGCAGGGGTTCCACAGAAAGGCAGCAATCACACCCATCCCCATCCCTCAGGCTTTTTCAGACTCCAGAAACACAAGATTTCTGCCATCAGTTTTTGAGATTTCAGACATCTAATTTCAACAGTCAGTTTTTGAACCTGGCCTGCTTCAAATAAGAACATTTTGCCTTGCATGAGCTGTGATAATAATTTTATCTCTGCTTTGTCTATAAACCTGGAAAAAAATGACACAGGGATCAACAGTCACTGCAAGGACTTTGCTTGCAGTAATTGCCAACGTAGATCACCCAGGGCAGGTGCTGGCAGGTCAGACAGGTACCGGGAAAGCAAAATGGAGCAAATGAAAGGGATTTTGGGGGCCATTGACTCACAACCCTTTCAACAATGTCAGTGAAGGCTGCATCTGCTGACTTTGAATGAAACAAAGACAGAGGTGCTCCAGAGCACCTGAGGTCTTTCTGCTAAATGCCTCATGAGGAGAAATCTACATGGATGCACAGGTGAAAAGATAACACATCATCAAATGATTATTTGTTTAAAATAAGCAGCATATTGGGTAGTTGATTCTTATTCATATAGAAACAAAGACATATTACAACAAAGGCAACACATGAAATTGGGAGGAACAAAGAGATGAGAAAACACAAAACATTTCACAGCATTTCACTAATGCCTTGTTTTCCAGAAAAAAAGAAATCCCTAAACATAACCTTCATAGACCACAAGCAAACCTCAGCATTGACATCTTCCCTCACCTGAGTGAATCCCCATACGTGACACACGCCCAAGTTCGGTGCCTGCAGCCCCTGACAGACAGAGACAGCACGGATGGGAGGGGAAGGTGTGCCTCAGCACGGGGGGAGAGGAAGGAAAGGCAGGGCAAGGGGTGCCCAGAACTCACTGGCAGCGCTGCGGGTCCGTGGGCACGCTGCCCTCGGGCAGGGCCAGCCTGGCCTCATGCTGGGCTCTGCTGGTGCTGTGCTGTACTGGTGCTGTGCTGGTGCTGTGCTGGGCTCTGCTGGTGCTGTGCTGGTGCTGGACCAGGCTCTGGCTCCTGCCCCTGCTCCCACCCTGGTGCTCCGAGCGGGGAAGGGGCGGCAGCGCAGGAGCACCCACCCACCCACCCACCCACCCAGCACCTGCAGGCGCCCGCTGCGCTCGGAGCTGCAGGAATAGTGATGAATATTTATGTGTCTGCTGCTGGAGGCAGCCCCGGCACAGCTGGTGCCAATTACAGAGCAGCAGCACCGTGCTCAGGGAGCTGTGCTGCTGCTCCTCGCTGCTCCTGCAGCTCCAGGCTTTGAGCCATGGCTCTGTTATTGAAGTTGTTATTGCCATCCTGTTCCGACCCAGGCCGAGGGTCCTGGCTGGGGCATCTGTCCCTGCCATCTTCCTGGGGCCCCTGCAAGCTGACTAATACTGTCAAAAATGGCCTTTGCAGGGGGATTTCATCTCCCTGCACCACTCCTGAGGCTGAGAGCCAGGGCCAGCTGAGCCAGGCACAGAGAGCGGCAGCCACAGGGCCAGCACAGCACTGGGGCCAGAGCAGCCTGGGCACACCCAAAACCCACCAAAAATACCCAGGAACGCCCAGAACCACCCAGCTGCCTTCCTGTGCTGCCTGCAGTGCTGGGAGCTGTCAGCCCTGCTCCATGGGAACAGGTCATTTCATTGGTGCAGTGAGCCAATCTGATTCCTTCCAGCAGGAGCTTTATAAAGTTTGATTTTCAAAGGCAGTTTAGATAACACCCCGTTAAACCACTCTGTTCCCTGTAACTAAGACCACATTTATTTAACAGCTTCTACATTAAAGGCCATTAGTGGGGACTTCCCACGTGATGCAGCAAGTTTATTTAGGATGTGCATTAGCTCCCCATTCACTGTGCTGGGTGAAATCAATGCACCAGTGAGGCATGGCTGGAGGAGAATTTACTTACCCTGCAGGATATTTGAATAGCATCAATAGAGCAGTTGGTTGTAAATTATTTTCAATATCCTCTTCATAAAAATAAAATATTCTATTGAAAAGCCTTAACAGCCCAAAGTCTGAGAGAAGAGGAGGCTCAATAAAGGCAGGGGACACTGCAGGGCTGGTGTGCCAGTCCCTGCCAGGCCCTGTGGGGCTCAGGGCTCAGGTGATGCTGTGCAGCATCCCCAGGGCAGGGGTCCTGCGGGGGTCTCTGCAGCCTGGTCACACTGCCAGCCCTTCATCTGGGGCCAGGCTGGGCATTTTGAATTTATTTGGGGTTTGGGTAACAGCTGATGACTTAGAAGAGGCCTGGATGGGTCTGTGCCAGGACACTGAGGCTGTGAAGCAGCATGGCAGACACAGAACGATGGTGACACCACACAGAGACTGAGACAAGACCCAAACACACATCCTGAGGGCATGGCTGTGTCCCCAGGGGCGAGGAGCACCCTCAGGGCTCAGGTGTGGGTCACACACCTCCCTCCCTCCCTCCTTCCCACGGGGATTTCCCCCTTTCCCAAGCACCAGCACCCCTCCATCCTCCCCAGCCAGGTCCCACAGCAGAAATCCCCAAAGCCACAGGGGTGACGCTGCTGCCCTTGAGAGTGGAGCTGCCGCAGCTGAGGGTGAGGCGCTGGGTTAGAGAGGGCAGGCTGAGCAGCCACACACAGATGGTCCCCGAGGGCCGGGTGAGCAGGGCCAGGTGAGCAGGGCCAGGTGAGATCCAGCCACCGGCTCAGGTGGGAGCCACACAGGAGCAGAGCCAGCCCTGTCCTGGGGAAAACCACCATGGTGGCGTGGAGAGAACTCCTCCCATGGTGGGCATGGAGAGAACTGCCCCTGCACGCCCTGCTGCGTGGACAGCACCCAGGGGTGCAGAAAAGGAGCATTTGGGGTTGTGTGAGCCTCGCTAGGGGATGTTCATGGGAACCAGCAAAGGCAGGGAAAGGGAGGGACCAAGGTGGATCAGGAGGGAAGGCTTGGTGAGGAAATAGAGGCATAACCCAAGACACATTGCTGTTGTAGCATTTCCCTGCCCAGCCAGGAGCCTGAGGGCTCTTCCTGCTAACCTTTAATGTGAACACATCCACGGGCTCTCACACGGATAAAGAAGTTTCTCACAAAACATCCTAACACTTTTAAAAACCACTTTGCCCTTTGCTAGTAAATGCAAACAGACCTGGAGCAAGCCCAGAGCCCCCACAGCCGCCCAGAGAGGCCAGCTATGATCATTTCCCCCCAGCAGCATGAGGAAAGGAGCAGAGAGCAGCACGTACCAGCCTGCGGATCTCGCGCTCGCACTCCCTCTTGATGCGCGTGATCTCCTCCTGGTGCAGGTGGTACACGCTCCGGATCTCCGCTGCCTTCATCTTGTCAGCCTGGATCACCATGGTCAGGGCCTCCTCCACCTGCTTCTTGGCGCCCTTCAGCTCGGAGATCTCCTGCTGCATTTTGATTTTCTCCACCTCGAAGCCCTTCTTGGCCTCCTCCTTGGCCTCGCTCAGCAGCACGGTCTTCACCTTGTCGGGGGCCCCGTCGCGCACGGCGTTCAGCAGAGTCTGCAGCCTCTGGATCTCGTTGTCCTTGATTTTGATCACTCTGAGCAGCTCGGCTTCGTGCTGCCTCAGGAGAGTTTCTCGGACAGCCTGGAGCTCTTTCATTTTGTCTTCGTGGAGTTTGACTTTGAGCTCTGTGACCACCACTGTGCTTTTATGCTGCTCGTGCTCCTTGATCTGCTTCACTTCCTGATTTTTCTCCCTTTCCAACTTGCTGACCTATAGGGAAAATCAAAAAAGTATAGTATTTTCAATCAACCAAACATGATATCATGATTGTTATTTAAAAATGGTACAGATGACTTTACAGTATTACACCTCAGTGCTGGTATGTCTGTGCCTACAAACTGGTGGTAGCAAAGACCTTCCTTTCACTGCAGGTTCATGTTTAATACACATTCAGGAATCAGACAGTACCTTCTGAGCCAGTCTGACTCCTTACTTTATTCTGCAGAAGCTCTCACAGCACATTACTCCCAAAATAAGGGAAAAACCAGATGCCCAGGCCATCGCTCTGGCAGGCAGGCCAAACCTGCACATGCACAGGCAGGGCACAAAAATCTCTGTGCAAGCTCCTGTGAAGCCCCAAACAGCTGCATTTTGCCAGATGGCTTTTTTAAGTGATGCATTATTCAGCAGAAATAACTGACTGTACCTGACCACACAAGGCTCAAGTGATGTTTCAATTTAAAACCATGCCATAAACTCTAGAGAGGCCATGGCCAGAAGTGGCTGTGAAGGACAGGGAGAAGGAAAACAAAGTCCTCAGCCTTAAAGCTGCAAATGCTGTGGCACAGCAAAAGGATCAATAGGTGTTCTACTTATTTATATCTGTGTGTCAGGTTCATGGTCTAAAATGCCTAATAGTGATGCAAATTCATGGAAAATTTCAAATTATCATTTTGTTCCTGCACGGTAACACATTTCTATTCTGGAACTGAAAACCCCAAAGTCTATCAGTGGAAACTGATTTGGAGAACTGGGGAAAAGCAAATGAACGTTCCATGCTCTTGCTGAGAAGTGATCTGAGGGCAGCAGCTGGAAGCTCTTGGAGCTGAGGCTCCAGCCCCATTGCTGTCCCTCTCCCAAAGGCTGAGGGAGAAGCTGTGCCTGCCTGGAATCTGGGAATTAGCACAGGGGGCACAGCTGAGGGTTAGTACTGCACATCTGGGTGAGCACTCGGTCTGGAGGAGCTTGAGGGCAAACCCCAAACGAAATGAGTGTAAAAGGGAAAGAGAAGTGTCGCAGACATCTTTTTATGAAAATCTTTTCTTTGGGGTTTTTTCTTCCTGGGAAGCTGGGAGGCCTCAGGAACACAATGTAAACAATGGTTATCTGCTGCTGTGGGATGCAACAGGTGCATCTGGGATTGGTCTCATGGGGTTGTTTCTAATTAATGGCCAATCACAGTCAGCTGGCTCAGACAGAGAGCCTGAGCCACAAACCTTTGTTATCATTCTTTCCTATTCTATTCTATTCTTAGCCAGCCTTCTGATGGAATCCTTTTCTTCTATTATTTTAGTATAGTTTTAATGTAATATATATAATAAAATAATAAACCAGCCTTGTGAAACATGGAGTCAGATCCTCCTCTCTTCCTCAGAGCCCTGTGACCACTGTCACAGAGAAGAACCAGCAGGGAGGATCCCGGCACCCCTGGCCCCTCTGGACACACAGAATGCGCTCACAGGGAGGGGAGCTGCCCACCTTGCTCTTCTCCTGCTGGAGCTCGATCTGGATGTCGGTGAGCTTGGCCCGCAGCTCCTCGTTGGCAGCCTGCAGGGCAGCCAGGGCGTCGGGCTTGTCCCCCCTGGCGCGGCTGCTGGAGCCCCTCTTGGCCATGCTGAGGGGGCCCTCGCTGCTGCTCGCTGCTCACATCTTCTGGGGCCTGCAGGAGGGACAGCGGTCACTGCCAGCCAGGGACACAGCGCCCAGCACACCCAGGGACACCTGGGGGCTGCGTCCCGGGCACGAGAGGGCAATCATGGGCTGAGCGTGCAATCACGGGACGAGTGTGCAATCACGGCTTTGCTCAGGCTGAGTGTGCAATCACGGCTTTGCTGGGGTGGAACAGTCCTCTAAGACCATTCAGTCCAACCCCCATGTCCCCAGGTGCCACATCCTTTACACGGCCTTTACCTCCCTCCAGGGATCCCATCCCATCTGGACTGCACAGCCCTTCCATGGAGCAGTGCGCCCAATATCCAGCCTGCACCTGCTCTGCTGCAGCCCCTCGGCCCATCCATCCCCTGTGCCCTGGGAGCAGGGCCTGTGCCAGGCAGCGTCCTGGTCCTTCATCTGGACAGTTATTGTCCTGGAGCCCACACAGGGCACAGGGAGCCCACACAGGGCACAGGATGGGGAATTCAGACAGGGCAGAGGATGTGGAATGGATACAGAGCAGAGGATGTGAAATTCAGAGAGTGCAAAGAAAGGGGAACCCACACAGAGCAGAGGGAACCCACACACAGAGCAGAGAATGTGGAACCCACGCAGGGCAGAGGGAACCCACACAGAGCAGGGGATGTGGAATTCAGAAAGTGGAAAGGATATGGAACCCACACAGAGCAGGGGATGTGGAATTCAGAAAGTGGAGAGGATGTGGAACCCACACAGCATAGAGAATATGGAATTCAGGAGGGACATCCACCCACCAGTCCCCGGTCCTGCCACAGCTCAGAGGCAGCCACCACTGGGAAGATTTTACTTCTATTCTATTTTCACGGAACCATGGAACCACGGGATGGTCATACCACAAAACGTGCTCATATTTGGGAAAACATCTCCGACCTTTTCAAAGCAATCCTGTCAAGGTGGGTGGCACTGCTCCTGGCTGGTGACCCTCAGTGCCTCGCTCTGTCCCTCATGGTCCAGCCACAGCAGAGGCACTGTCCCTGTCCCTGTCCCTGTCCCTGTGCAGGCTCAGCAGGGCAGGGCACCTGCAACGAGAGAGGAACCATCAATTACAGCAGCAAAGCAGCAACAGAACCAACCTCCAAACAACAGCATAATTTAAAAAAGCCTGGTTTGAACTCTAGGAGCAAAATCCTGATTTTGCCAGGGAGAAAAGAGCCAAGGGAGGCAGCTGCTCTGGGGCTACAAAAATGGGATACAAGGCGGGGAGAGGGCAGAGCTGCTGAGAGCCAGAGAAATCATGTAGGACATTGGGTCAGAGGGGAGGATGGAGGATGAGACCTAGAGACACAGGGGGAAATAAAATAACACTCCTGGTATTAACTGTCCAAACCAAGGTGGCACAAACAATCTCAGTTCTGCTGTTTCTCAGCCTGGTGCCTGACTTTGTAGCCTGGAAGTTTCTATAAACAGAAACATGCTTGATTGGGCAAAGAAATAGAAATTAATTAAATTTTAAAGATATTGCCTGAGAAATCTGTAACATGAGTACGTGCTCTTTGCATTTAAGATTCGTGCTGCTTTGTGAAAGCAGACACAACACCCCAATGGAGATTTAAAGCCCCCTTTCTTTACTGATAAAAAATGGGGCAGCCTGTAGCCACAGGCACAGAGCTGTACCTGCTGCAGCAAATGAGCCCTTTGTGCACATTACAATTATTTTCTTAGAGGATTCCCTCCAAAGGCAGAGGCAGAGTGAGCCAGGTTAGCAACCAACAAGCCTAAACTGCTTCCACATGAATGGCAGACAAATCATCATTTGAATGGTACAGGGATTTGAGAGAGTAATTGCTATCAGGATTCCTTTGACAGAGCTGTGAGAATTTACATCTGTGTGCTTACAGAAAAGAAACTCAGGAGCTGGTACCAGGGAGCAGAGTTTGCTGGGTGGGAATTGTGTCTGAGGTCAATTTGTAGAGCACAGATCCTCACACTTACAGTGTTGCAGCTTTTAAATTTTCTTTAAAATGTTATGGAGGTTTAATGGTGTGAATTGACACACTTCATGACAAGCAGCTGCTCAGATCATTGAACTGCAACTGCTGGCCCTGCACAGGGCAGCCCAGGAACGAGCACTGTGCCCGCAAAACCTTGTCACAAATGTCACAAATGTCACAAATGTCACAAATGTCACAAGTGTCCAGCCCCGAGGAGGTGATGGTGGAGCCTTCCCTGTGTGCACAGCAGTGGGGATGTGGTGAAGGATGGCAGAGCCCAGGTGCGACGCTGCAGCCAGGTGTGTGTGTGTGTATACATATATATATATATTTATTTTATATATTTATTTATTTATATATTTTTATATATTTTATATATTGATATATATATATATATATGTGTGTGTGTGTGTGTGTGCAGGGGGACAAGTGCCATTGTCAGGGCCACAACAGGGATGGCCTGTGCTCCCACCAGTGTGGCCCTGGGCACAGGGACCAGCTGGGACCCAGGGCAGCTGCCAGGCCAGTATTTATCACAAATCCTGGAGAAAAACACGCCACAGAAAGGTTTCCAATCCAGCAGCACTGCGCTGAGCCACAAGCAGGCAGGAGGAGGCTCCTTTATGGAGGAGGAGAAATCTGATGGGCTGTTGGTTTGTCCAGTGTCACTGGAGAGGTGGCACTGTCACCCTCCAATCCAGGGTCACTTTTGGACATCTATAAATGTTGGAGTCAGAAAATAAACTTCCCTTTTCTTCACCTTGAGAGCAGCAGTGTGAGCTTGTGTTCTTTCGTGTCCTATAGCAACACTTTCCCTTCATTTTTCCAGTGAGCTACATAGAAGGGGCAGCTATCAGACACATCACCTAAACAGAACAGAAAGGCCATGATATTTCTGATGCTGGGAGAATAGATGATGCATCTGATTCCTGGCATGTTTGATATTGAAAACAGCATCAATAATGCATCAGAGCTGCCTTGAGCAGGGCTCAGCGCTCCCTTTGCCTCCTGACTGGCAATTCAGACATCAAGACTAATTGGGAAATGTGTTTTCTAGGTAGTAGTTGCAGAAATGAATGTTTCACCATGCTTAAAAATAAGTGAATTAATCCCTACCCAGGGCACCAATATTTGAAAGCAGAACACTGTTCTTACAAATATGGAACATTTCCAACGTCTGCTCAGCCCTGTGAGCACTGGTGTTCTCTGTTCCTGACAAATTGTTCTGATTTATTAGTTTAAGCAAACCTTTTTGAGCCTCTGGTGCACCTTGAAATATATGATAGAAAAATGCAATGGTTGAGTTCCCACTTTTTCATATGAGTAATATCCACGTTCCATTTAGGATTGCACCAGCCTAGAGATCCAAATGCAAGAAAATGAGTTTTCCTCTGAAAAGGAATTTCATGCTAAGCCATGTAATCCTCTCCCATGCTGGAGCTGTGCTTTGGGCTTTATCCATATAAACATTTGTCATATATCCATTTAAACATTTATCATATATCTACATAAACATTTGTCATATATCCACATAAACATTTGTCATATACCCATATAAACACTTGTCATTTATCCATATAACCAGTGCATCACTCACTCAGCTCAAGATGAGAAGGAAACCTGTTGGGATTTCATGGCAAAAGGAGTGAGCACACCAAGACAGGAACTGTCCTGCACACAGGGAGGGCTCTGTTGTGCATTTCCTTCACATGCACATCCCAGCTCCATTCCCTTCCCTGGACATTCTATGAGGATTTCTTTCTCTGTGCTGTTTAGATTGAAACGAATTTGATAGAATTATTTTTTAAAGTTATTTTAAATTTAAAATAAGTTTTAAAATTATTTTTGGTGACCCGAGCCAGACCTGCACAGAGGCCCATGCTGCTGCTGAGAGAGCTGCAGGCTCCCCACACGCCAGGGTAACACACCCTGGTACCCACAGCTGCCTGCTGTGGAGCAAGTCTCCATTTCCAGAGGGGAAATAAATCACCAACCAATGCTTCCCAGTGTGAAGCGGGCTCTGAAACCCATCTTTCATGAAATAACATCTGCTTTAAATTGAAGATAACCCTGCCCTCGCCCCCCAGCCTGCCACCCCTGCAGATGGAGGTCCGGCCAAAGTTTGGCTGAGGATTAGATCGATTCCAGCAGCAGCTGCAACAGACACATGTCAAATCCCCCCTGACCTGGATTTTTCCTCAAAGATTAATCCTCGCACCGCTGTTGGCTTTAACTCCTTGATGGGTGGATCGTGTCCTTTGTGAGCAGCCTCTCCTTGTGTGTGAGATTACCTGTTTGTGCCACACCCAGGGATGGGAATCCCACCCTCTGGTTCCTCAGCATAACTCTCACACAGCTTTTTGGGTTTTGTTCCCAGTGCAAACCACAGGTGGGTGCCAATTATGAAGCTGATTATGGTTCACAGGGAGCAGCTGGAGCTGTGCCAGGGGTTTGGATAGATTTTGGGGAAAGGTTCATCCCCAGAGAATGGGCACAGCCCAGGGGCTGCCGGAGCTCCAGGAGAGCTTGGACAGCACTCCAGGTGTGCCCAGGTGGGGTTTGGGGTGTCTGTGCAGGGCCAGGGCTGCACTGGGTGATCCTGAGGGTCCCAGCTCAGTCTCTGAACACAGCACTGGCAGACACAGCTGCTGTAAATCCCAGCAGGTACATTTTAGAGCAGGACACCTGCTCAGTTGTACAGCTCTTAGGGCTAATTTGCAGAAAGAGCAATAATTAATTAAAACAGGTGACTAGGCAGGAAAGCAATTTCCCCTTTCTCCCAGATAACCCCCAATATTTAAGGTACAAAAACCCATTGGAGTTCCTGCAATTAGCTCCAATAACACACCCATCCAAACGATCTGTTGAGCTGCAGCAGTCATTTGGGGAGGGCTGTTAGTGAGGAATATATTTCAGACCCAATTCCACGAGTTTAATAGCGTGTCACTGCCTCCTCTTGCTCACAAACAAGCTGTTAGAGCAATGCCATCCCTTCTCCCGAGGAATCCATGCCTGTGTAATTAACTAAATCAACTGTAACACAGATGGCATCGCACCATCCAAAGGCACTTGATGGAAACATTTTAAGCATGTTATTAACATCCCTAAATAACTATTTAATGCTACCTCTCCAACCCTCTTCGGCACCAACACACAACACAGCTGGATTTGGGGATGGAAAAGGCAGTATTTAATTGCTACACTCTTATAAAAGATTTTCAGTTCTTGGATTTACTCAATTTATAAATGAGCTTGAAAAATAACAGACTCAACAGTGGCAACAAAACCACTGTGCTTTGGATTTCAGAATTAAGGTTAATTTCCAGACTGATTCATCATCATTCAATTCAGCTGTGAGGAACTGGGCAGCAGAACAAGATACTGATGGGAGTAGGAACCTTCCTTTAGGCTGACCCAGACTATCCAAAAATTACATTTCTATTTGACAGTGTGTTTTACTTCTCAGTAGGTGTGTGCCCAGCTCTAAATCAAGATAAAAATTGACATTTCCCAGCAACAGATAAGAATTTGAATGGAAAGTTGATTAATCTCCCAAATGCAAACAGCTGGGAGATGTCCATCAGTGAAAAGCTGTTCCTGCAGCCTGGAAAACTGAGGATCAGATTATTTCAAACCTGATTTTTCATTATTAAATATCCTGGTTTAAATGACCTTTGTGTGACACTTGCTGCCAGTCTCCTCCCGATGCCAGCCCATCTCTGCCCTGTTACTGACTCAGCCCAGAAATACAACAGTAAACATGGAGCAACAACAGCATGAATAAACACAAACAGTGCTTTAGGGGGAGAGCAGGAGCATCCCAGCGGGGCTGGGGGAGCCATTCCCCCTTCTCCAGTCCAAAGTCCCTCTCCAGCTCTCTCGGAGCCCCTTTAGGCACTGGCTAAATAAACATTTCCAACTCTACAGAAAATTCCATTATTAAAAGGATTTTATACGAAAAGCAGCCCCTGGAAGATGACTGAGTAAAACCCTGGAAGCAGAATGTCCTCCCAGCTGCTGAGCCAGGAGCCCTGCCCAACCTGGCAGAGCAAAGCTCCCGTTTCCAGAGGAGGGACTGAGCAACAGGTGGGAAGGAGAGGCTGCAGGCCCACGGGAAGAGCTCAGAGCAGTGGGAAGCACTGGTGTGGCATCAGCCAAAGCCTGTGCCCATGGGGGAATGAATGGAGGCATAGCCCCCAGCCCCCCAGGCCCCCCAGGCCCAGAGGGGACCCTGTGCTGCCGCCCTTGGCCAGGGCAGCTCTGCCAGCAGGGCTCTGCACGCACCACCTGCACAGGCTGGGGACTTTGCAGCTTTAATCTGATTGTTCAAAGCTGATTTGATCTGAAATGCTGCATGGGCCGCTGGAGTGAGCTGGCCTGGCGTGCAGATAGCTCTGCCCTGCAGCTTCACTGAATAAATCAGCAGGAGGGAGTGAGGGCTCCCTGCACCCTGGCAGACCCAGAGCCCGGGGAAGAAAAGGCCTCATCCTCATTGGACATTTCCAGTGCAAGCACCCCAGGCTGTGGTGCTGTGGTGCAGCCAGAATGGGGCTGTGGCTGCCCCATCCAAGTGCCCAGGGCCAGGCTGGACACTGGGGCTGGGGGCACCTGGGACAGGGGAAGGGGTCCCACATGGCTGGGGTGGCGCTGGGGGGGATTTGGGGTTCCTTCCCACCCAAACAGTTCTGGGATTCTCTGATCCATTTCTCTGGGAAAAATCTTATTTTCAACACAAGAACTCTATAACCTTTTCTTTACCAAGACTAAAAAAAAAAAAAAAAAAAAAAAGGAAAAGAGGAACTTCAACAGCTGCCCCTGCTTGTGCTCTCCACTGGGTCACTAACGTGACTTGCTGCAGTTCACCTCTCCTGGCTGATGCCTCCTCTGGGGAACCCTCCCCTGCAGGAATCTCCCCTCAGAAGTGCAGACGATGAGGAAGAGCACCGGTGTGCAATGTGCTCCATCATGGACAGGGAAGCATTCCCACGAAGAGTTCCAGTTCCAGGCTGCAGGAGCTGCAGAGCAGCCCTTCCCTGCACTGGGTCAGTGTGGCAGCTGGCTAATCCGGGATTGGAGTCTGCAGTCTCTCGGCCTTCTGCATTTACTCCCTGGGGGAAAGTGGCCTCTGGCGCTGCGCCGATCCTCGCCGAGGAGGGGCTGTGCCCGTCTGGCTGCTGAGCGCGCCGGCTCTGACCCTGCCCCGGGAGCGGCAGCGGGAGCGCCGGGCTCGGCCCCGCCGGGCTGCGGCCCCCGGGGATGCTCCGTGTCCCCCTGCCCCGAGGGGATGCTCCGTGTCCCCTGCCCCGAGGGGATGCTTCCTGCTGGATGTGTCCCCCCTGCCCCAGGGGGATGCTCCCTGCTGGATGTGTCCCCCAGCCCGCAGGGGATGCCACAGGGGAAGCTCCCTGCTGGATGTGTCCCCCCAACCCAGCCTGTGCCCCCCGAGCACCGAGGCTCTGCAGAGCTCTGGGCACCCGCAGGGGCAGCATTGGGAGCAGCAGTGGCTGTGCCTGCTCTGCTCCGGGGGAGCCGGGGAGGTTTTTAACCCAAACGATGCAAATTCCTGCAGCTCATGTCATCCAGGGGGAAGCCCGTGGGCAGGCAGAGGGGCTGAGGAACCCGGGCTGTGCTGGGGCAGCAGTGACCTCAGTGAGTGCTGGAGCCCAAAGGTGATGGGAGGCGAGGGTGGAAATCTGGATCTCAGTTGCACAAGGACGCTCCAGGGTCAGACACTGCTGAGAGGAGCTGCTCAGGAGCTGTCACAGAATATCTGAGCTGGAGGTGGCACACAGGGACCCCTGGGCCCAGCCCCTGGCCCAGCCCGGGCACCTGAGAGCAGCCCGAGCACTGGGACTGACGTGTGACAAACTGCAGGCACGGGGGCACACAAACACAGGGGCTGCTGCTCCAGGGAGGAGATTCCAGCTGGGAGCCCACAGCTGGGGCTGGCACTGCTGGCTGTGCTGCTGACCTGGTAAAGGGCAGGGCAGGAAAACCTGCTGATAACAGAGGATTATGTGGGTCAATCAGGAAAGAGGACAAGGCAGGCAAAAGGAAAAAAAAAAACAACAACAACAATAACCTCAAAGTAGAAAAATTAGGTAACTTAGCAACACAAAATTCAATCTGTGAAAGTACAAGATAATCTATATTTAAAAATACAATTTGACATATCCCGCACACAGAGATTTAGGAGGAAAGATCAAGTCATCACTGAGGACATCTGCTGTGCACACAGCAATGTAAATAAGGTTTTACAGAGGCGGGAGATGTGAAAGCAGAGGAAAAGCATTATGATGCTGCAGAAAGCTAAATGGCAGGTGCTCATTAATCCACTCAAACTCTCCTAAATGAAACATAATAGGTGTGACCAGGTAATAGAAGAGTGAGGCTCTGTGAATTTTTGGAAGGACATTGAACAGGAAGTTATTGGATGATTGATACTGTGTAGGGGAAAAGGATGCTTCAGTTACTTTTCTGTACTAATGCAAGAACAAGAAACCACCCTGTGGGCACTGGCAGGAAATGAAATTATTTATCCGGTGGCAAGATGGGATCACACACCACAAAGCCTGGGAGCAGCTGTCCATGATCCTGCTGCTGCTGGGGCCGAACCATCCCTGGGCAGGACAAGGCAGGAGCTGAGTCCCTGGGGCTGGCACCAGAGCAGCCACCACAGCTCAGGTTGGGTCAGGTCAGTCCAGCCCTTCCAGCCCGGCCCTTCCAGTCCAGTCCAGTCCAGTCCAGTCCAGTCCAGTCCAGCCCTTCCAGCCCTTCCAGCCCAATCCAGCCTTCCCATCCCATCCCATCCCATCCCATCCCACCCCACCCCATCCCATCCCATCCCATCCCATCCCATCCCATCCCATCCCATCCCATCCCATCCCATCCCATCCCACCCCATCCCATCCCATCCCACCCCACCCCATCCCACCCCATCCCATCCCATCCCATCCCATCCCATCCCATCCCATCCCATCCCATCCCATCCCATCCCATCCCATCCCATCCCACCCCACCCTGGTGCCTGCTCTCTGCCCCTGGGGGAGAGCATTGTCCTCCTCATTTAATCGTTCCTGTGCTGAAACCACAGCTCCAGCTTTGCCCTTGCCTGCTGCAAGGTGGAACAGGACAGAGTCCTGGGGAGAGCCCTGCTGGGCCAGGAGGAGAGGGGAGAGGCCAGAGCTCAGGAATGGGGCAAGGGGCCAGGAGGAGAGGCCCCAGCTCCATTCCTCAGGATGAGAGCCAGCAGCCTCAAGCTGCACCAGGAGAGGTTCAGGTTGGAGATCAGGGAAAATTTCTACTCAGAAAGGGTTGTCCAGTCCTGCCAAGGGCAGTGATGGAGTCACCATCCCTGGAAGTGTTCCAAACATGCAGATGTGGCGCTTGGGGATGTGGCTTAGAGGTGAACACGGTGGTGGTGTGGGTCAATAGCTGGATTTGATGATCACCAAGGGCTTTTTCAACCTTATAAATTCTGTGACTCTATGATTCCATGATTCTGCTCCATCCCTTGGGATGCCAGCTCAGGCCACGGTGACCTGCAGTGCTCAGCAGCTGGAGGTGGGCTGATCA
The DNA here is from genome assembly GCF_035770615.1 of Melospiza melodia melodia. Taxonomy (NCBI): domain Eukaryota; kingdom Metazoa; phylum Chordata; class Aves; order Passeriformes; family Passerellidae; genus Melospiza; species Melospiza melodia. The sequence continues at coordinate 793,912 of NC_086202.1, forward strand.
CCCACGGATCAGCAACACCACAGCTCCCGAAGGTGCTGAGCCTTTAAAAACTTCTAAAAGCTTATTCAAAAGTACAAGGAAAACATGTCTAACAATAACAACAGCTTTAAAAAACCAAATCTGTGATTGAAATGACCACAGATACGCTGGAAATAGCAGCCTGAGAGCATTTTTCTGTCTAGGTAATAATATCCTGGCAGCATTTCAACAGAACTAGAATTACTTTCAAGTGTCAGATGCCACATTTTAGTGGTGCTCGGGAAATGCTCCTGTGTCCCTGTCCTACCTGCAGGTTCTCTGCTGTAAGGGAAGCCTCCTGTCTTTCCTTCAGCAATCCCAGCTCCCTCCTCCCTGAATAAATCCCTCTGGATTTGACACCCAGTTCTGTGGGCTCGAGGAGATGAAAAAACTCCAGGAAACAAACACCTGGTACCGTGCATCGGCATCCCCGGGCCGTGCATCGGCACCGCGGTACCGGCCCGGGGCACGGGCGGAGCCGCGAGCCCGCAGCACACAGAGCCCGGTGCCAGGCAGGGCCGGAGCGGCCCCGGGCCCCGGCTGAGCAGGGCTTGGTCCGGCGAGGAGAGCCCGGAACGGGACAGCGGCTCCGGCACAGCCTCGGCACCGCTGCCAGAGGAGCTCCGATTGCCCCGGCACGGCACGGCACGGCGCGGCACGGCACGGCACGGCGCGGCACGGCACGGCAGAGCTGCCCGCGGCACCGGGCACGGCCCTCCGGTCCCTCCGGGAGCTGCCGGCCCGGGACAGGGCTCGGTCCTGCCCGGGACGCGCATCCCGTGCCCGGCCGGGCTGCCCGGGCTGTCCCTGGGATGTGGCCGGGATGAGCCCGAGATGTCCCCGGGATGAGCCCGAGATGTCCCCGGAATGTGGCCGGGATGAGCCCGAGATGTCCCCGGGATGTGCCCGAGATGTCCCCGGAATGTGGCCGGGATATGGCCGGGATGAGCCCGAGAAGTCCCCGGGATGTGGCCGGGCTGTCCCCGGGCTGTCCCCGTGATGAGCCCGAGATGTCCCCGGGATGTGGCCGGGATGAGCCCAAGATGTCCCCGGGATGTGGCCGGGATATGGCCGGGATGAGCCCGGGCTGTCCCCGGGATGTCCCCGGGATGTGCTCGGGCTGTCCCCGGGATATGGCCGGGATGTGGCCGGGATGAGCCCGGGCTGTCCCCGGGATGTGGCCGGGCTGTCCCCGGGATGAGCCCGAGATGTCCCCGGGCTGTCCCCGGGATATGGCCGGGATGAGCCCGGGCTGTCCCAGAGATGTCCCGGGATGTGCCCGGGCTGTCCCCGGGATGTGGCCGGGCTGTCCCCGCATCTGCCCCGGCACAGCCGTGCCACCCCCACCCTGCGGGCCCCCAGGGCCGCCGCGCGTTCCCGCGGACGCGTTCAGCTCCCGGGGCCCTTGACTGAGCTTGGAGCCCCGTTGCAGGCAGAAAAGCACGGGCGGGATCCCGGAGCCCCCGCTCACCGCAGCCCGGCTCCAGCGGCGGCTCCAGCTCCGAGGGGCTGTGACTCAGCAAAGGAGCCGCTTTGGATTTTTCAGATGGAACTTACCAAACCGTGCCAGCGCTACGGGGAGGATCTGCTTCCTGCATCCACCGCTCTGCCAGCCTCTCCCGAGGTATTTCCACTGAACCCTCCCCATCTGGCCACGTTACGACAACAGGAAACGCTTTCTTGGGGGAAAAAAATCAAATGCAAAGCCTGCCTGGGAACCGGGGCCGAGCGAGCAGGGAGAGACTGCCAGGCTCCACCTGCGGCGGGGGAAACGCAAAGGAGGTGTCTGTGTCACTGCCAGGCTCCACCTGCGGCGGGGAAAGTAAAGGTGGCATCTGTGTCACTGCCAGGCTCCACCTGCGGCGGGGGGAAACGCAAAGGTGGCATCTGTGTCACTGCCAGGCTCCACCTGCGGCGGGGGGAAACGCAAAGGTGGCATCTGTGTCACTGCCAGGCTCCACCTGCGGCGGGGAAAGTAAAGGAGGTGTCTGTGTCACTGCCAGGCTCCACCTGCGGCGGGGAAAGTAAAGGTGGCATCTGTGTCACTGCCAGGCTCCACCTGCGGCGGGGGAAAGGCAAAGGTGGCATCTGTGTCACTGCCAGGCTCCACCTGCGGCAGGGGGAAAGGCAAAGGTGGCATCTGTGTCACTGCCAGGCTCCACCTGCGGCGGGGAAACGCAAAGGAGGTGTCTGTGTCACTGCCAGCCGGGAGCGGGGCTGAGCGAGCCGGACAGACAGACAGACAGCCCGGAGCTGCGGGTTCCCGTGCCGGGCGGGAACGGGGACGGGGACGGGGATGGGGATGGGGATGGGGATGGGGATGGGGAAGGGAACAGGAACGGGGATGGGAACGGGAGCCCCTGCCCGAGGAGCCCCAGCAGGCTGGCAGCGACGGCAAGTGCCCCACGAGCGAGGCCGGCTCTGGGAGGATCCCTGAGGCCCTTCCACAGGCTGCAGGATCCCCCTGGATGGGACCAGGCAGGGCAAGAGCTCCTCACCCCAGCCATAGCCCTGAGCCATGGGCCAGAGCCCACCACGCCCCAGAGCTCTGCACTGCCCACAGCAGGGAGGGACAGCCCAGGGGTCCCTGAGCGGGGTCTCAGGGCTGCTGGGAAGGGCTGGGATCCCCGTCTGCCCACAGCAGGGATCCCCGTCTGCCCCAGGCTGGGATCCCCGTCTGCCCCAGGCTGGGATTCCCATCTGCCCACAGCAGGGATCCCCATCTGCCCCAGGCTGAGATCCCTGTGTGCCCCAGGCTGGGATCCCCATCTGCCCCAGGCTGGGATCCCCACCTGCCCCAGGCTGAGATCCCTGTGTGCCCCAGGCTGAGATCCCCATCTGCCCCAGGCTGGGATCCCTGTGTGCCCCAGGCTGGGATTCCCATCTGCCCCAGACTGAGATCCCCATCTGCCCCAGGCTGGGATCCCCATCTGCCCCAGGCTGGGATCCCCATCTGCCCCAGGCTGAGATCCCTGTGTGCCCCAGGCTGGGATTCCCATCTGCCCCAGATTGAGATTCCCATCTGCCCCAGGCTGGGATCCCCGTCTGCCCCAGGCTGGGATCCCCATCTGCCCCAGGCTGAGCCTGCCTGGTGGGCAGGAGCCGGGCATGGCCCAGCTGGGTGACCTGTGTCTGCCTCTGGCACAGCCCCAGCCCCAGCAGCCCAGCAGCTGGCACAGCCCATAAACGCCCAGCCCTGCAGGGTATCCCAGCCCTGGCACAGCCCCACACCTGGGCAGGTGTCTGCAGGAGGGACAGAGCTGCAGGCCCCAGCCCTGTCGGACACACGGACACTGTCCTGTCCCTGCTCAGCCCTGCCCTGCCCCTGGCATTTGTGAGCAGAGAAAGGTGAATGCTCAGCCTGCTCCTGTGGAGAGGGGAGCTGCAAGTTACTTCCAGAATGATCCAATTCCAACCAGAACAGCTCACAGTGCAGCCTGTGACAAATTAGCAAACACACCCTTTAATTACAGAAAGCTTTTCCCTTCGATTTTTTAATTAGAAGCAAGAATGCAGATGCCATTCACATAAAAGGACTGTCTTGTTTTCCTTCCTGTGCTGGCACCGCCGAATCCCAAACACATCCTGCACATTTCCATGGATTTAACAAAGTCCTCGAGGTTACAAAGCTTCTAAACACCAGGGTTTGAGATACAGGGGGCTCCAGCAGCAGCCAAAGGTTGGTGCAGAAGAGATACAGAAGACATACATATAGAAGAGATACAGAGAGAATTCTGACACCTCTGCAGAAATAAATCTGTTCAAACCACTAAAATATTAGTCACCATCAGGTACAGTTTTCAGGTGTGAACCTATGAACAGCATCTTCTTTAAAAAGAGAAATACAAGGCGCACTTGATAGTTTTAGAATGGATTCAATGAGTGAATGAGTAAGAAAGCAGAAGAATGAAATTTTCATGTCATGCAGGAGACATGAGGTGAACTTCAATAAAAAATAATAAAACCAGAAAAGAAAAAAATCAATACTAGCCTGAAGCACAAGAGAATCTCAATTTAAAAGAGCCTCCAAAGCCCCAGCAGAGCAGGGCTGGCTGTGCTCCTGCTGCCAGAGCTGCTGCTCACAGCAGCTCCCTGCACTGGCCTGGCTTCAAAGGGAAGGGGGCACCAGCCCCGACCCCCCAGGCCAGAATCCTGCACACTGCCCCTAATTACAGACCTGTAATTACTGCCCCAGACACACCAGCACCTGGGGGGGAGGCTGCCCCTCATTACACACCCCTGGGAGGGGGAGACTGTCTCCCCCCAGAAAGGCTGTAGCCCCTCCATCTCAAACTCAGCCATTTCCTTCAGCAGTCTGAGTGCTGTGTGTGTTATATCCTTAAAATCCCAGGTTGGTTTGGGTTGAAAAGGAGCTCAAAGCTCCTCTCACCCCACCCACCATGGCAGGGACAGCTCCACCATCGCAGGCAGAACGTCCAACCTGCCCTTGGGCACTTCCAACCCAAGCCATGGGCTGGGGACCTTCCAGCAGAGTAGGAAATAAACTGGAGGGGATGGAAGTGAAATGCCCTTTTTGGGGCTGAGCTGGGGATTTCAGTGCTCAGAGTCTGCCCTGCCCTGCTCCCTGTAGTGCACGACATAAACCAGAGAGAATGGAAGTGAAATGCCCTGTTTGGGGCTGAAGAGGAGCTTTCAGTGCTCAGTCTGCCCTGCCCTGTGCCCATTTACTGCAGGATATAAGCCAGAGGGGATGGAAGTGAAATGCCCATCCTGTTTGGAGCTGAACACGTCCCTCTCCTCACTGCGTTGCTGGAAACACGGCTTGCTCTGCTGGCACACGGGCTGGTGCCAAGCAGGTTTTGAAAACAAGCCGTGCTCAGGAGCAGCTTGCCCGGGCACGGCTGGAGCCGCTGCTGTTGCCATGGAGGCCGAAGCTGCTGCTCCTCTGCCCTTTGCCTTCCTGCGAGCAAAGGGCAATAACTGCTGCAGAGCAGGGCCTGAGCCCACAGTGAGCCCACGGGCTGCAGGCACAGGGCACTGTCTCACACACAGCATCACAGGACTGTTCGGCCTGGAAAACGAGTCCAAACCCACGGAGTCCCAGCTGTGCCCACCCTGTCCCCAGCCCAGAGCTCTGGGTGTCACCTCCAGAGTTCCTGGGACACCTCCAGGGATGGGGACCCCACCACCCCACACAGCTGCTGGGGTGGACTTTGCTGCCTGGAGCATTTTTTGGTGATGGATTTATTTCTCAGTCATTTTAGTCAAAACATGAAGATGAGAAATTGAGATGCTGTCAAAAATGAAACTGAAATGTTTCAGAGTGGCATTTGAATTTTTAGAAGCACTTGTGTTTAATAAAATCAAGAATTTTAAAGCCCTGTTTTGCGACTGGAGCCCCTCTGGAGCCAGGCTGGGACACCTGGGGGGGCTCACCTGGGCAGGAGCAGCTCCAGGCAGAGCTCAGAGCCCCTGGCAGGGCCTGAAGGGGCTCCAGGAGAGCTGCAGAGGGACTGGGGACAGGGATGGAGGGACAGGACACAGGGAATGGCTCCCAGTGCCAGAGGGCAGGGATGGGTGGGATACTGGGAATTGGGAATTGTTCCCTGGCAGGGCTGGATGGGATATTGGGAATTGGGAATTGTTCCCTGGCAGGGTGGGCAGCCCTGGCACAGGTGCCCAGAGCAGCTGTGGCTGCCCCTGGATCCCTGGCAGTGCCCAAGGCCAGGCTGGACACTGGGGCACCCTGGGACAGTGGGAGGGGTCCCTGCCTGGCAGGGGTGGCACTGGGTGGGATTTGGGGTCAGTTTTGAGGGAAGCTCCTTACTCAGCCAGGAAGGAGGATGGGGTTTTTCTGCTGTTGCCAAAAAGAAGGGAGCTATAAATGTTGCTCTTTCTCCTTCATCATCTCTGATGACTTAGCATCAAATGCTAAAAATAATTTTTATGCTTCATCTTCAAAGTCGATGTGTTGCAGTTTTTTTAAAAAAACCAAAACAAATCCCATATCCCAGCAAGAATATTACCAATATTTCAGGATCCAAATGAGGCTTTCTGAAGAGGTGCTGCGGGGATGCCAAATGTGGCATTTCACAGAGAGATTTTCTCTCTGAGCACCCTCCCAGCCCTCTGCTCACGAGGAGACAACAACTGAGACAGTGACACATTGGCAGTGGCACATTTCTGAGGGCAGTCTGGCTCCAGAGCTCACTGCACTAAGGCAGGGTGGGACTCAGGGACCTGGGGGGCTGCAGAGCCAATGGCACAGGGCTGTGGTCCCCAGGGGAAAGCTTGGCCCCGCCAGGTGTGCACTGCACATTGCTGAGGCTCACACTTCACTGGCAGCAGTGGGCAGGACACAGGGCAGACCCAGCTCTGGGCTTGGGCATGGGAGCACAGCAGCAATGAAATAACAGCTGGCCCAACAAATGACTCCTGCCAGGCTGCACGGCTGATGGCCCCAGTTTAGACGTAACAAAGCTGATCTGGGTGATAAAGAACATGAAAAAACATCTCAGAAAATTTTACTCTGTGAGGCAAGCTCGCAATTCAGAACTGCAGGGAAAGTGGAAGGCCCTGAGTTGGCACACATGTTACTTTAGACAGATGAGTGTCATTAATATGAAATAAGCAGCCATGGAATAACGTTCCTGAAGCCACAAGTACAGCACCCCTCGGGGAGAGCACCCTGCCCACAGCCAGGGCTCACCAGGGACTGAACCACCAGAGCCTCTGAGTGCAGGTGTACAACAGCACCCCAAACTCCATCCCAAAGCTGTTGTTTTAACAAGCCCCTGGCTCTTTGCTGCCTGCCCTTCACTCCCAGTTTGGGAACATGTCACTGTGATATTTTCTGAAAAGTCCCTTTGCCAGGATTTCTTCTCCTGGGAAGGTGGGAAGCTTCAGCTTCTCCATGATTTTCTCCTCTAGAATGTGATTTGAAGAATTGTTTACCCAGCATGTGAATTGTTTTTAATTAATGACCAATCACAGCCAGCTGTGTTGGGTTCTCTGCGTCTGTCACATATTTTTATTATCATTCCTATCTAGCCTTCTGATGTATCCTTTCTCTTCCTTTAGCATAGTCTTAGAATATAACACAACAAACTTAACATAATAAACATATAACAAACATAACATAATAAAATATAATTAATGTAGTCCTTCTGAGAACTTGGGGTCAATTCTCATCTCTCACTGGGTCCTGGAGGCCCTCACAACAGCACCACCTCAATTAATAACCCCAGGGATGTGTGAGTACATCCCTGCGTGTGCAGACATCCCTGCCTGCAGCTATGTCTGCTCCCTCCCCGATGCCCTGTGCTGACTGACATGGGAACACAAGCAGGAGAGGAGACGTTCCTGCCCGGGTAATGCTCCTCACTCTCAAATTCAGTTGTTGACTGGCTTGTTTTTAAACAACAGCAACAATATTTTCAGCAGAGCATTTATTTCTCTTGGTCTCACGTGTTTGTGCAGAACACCGAGTTAAGCAACAACTTATTTCTCTCGTGGAACTGTTACTGCTCCCACAGTAAACCACCCAGCCCACTCCCCCCAGACTCCCAAACCACCAAAAACAGCTTTGAGGGGAAAGACCATGTTTATCTTTGTCTGCTCCTGCTCCTGATGCTAACTCTGACAGCAGCCTTGGCGACTCTCTCCATCCCTGTGCCCCTGCTTTTCCTGTCTCAGCATCCATTCCCACCTCTTATTCCTGCAGCACAGCTCTAGGAAGGCTTGAAGCATTCCTGGCTTTGCATTCCTCTTCATACCCACAATATATCCTATTTGCTGCATCCCTTGCTTCTCCACTATGTTTTGTTACTCGATTTGTGGTTGTAAAACCTCATCAGGCCAAAGCCATGTCAGTCCTAGGGCACACACTGATATTTTAGCAAGAGGGAAATTTAGAAAAAAAAAAATCCTGACCAAAGAAAGCAAAAAATGGCCTTTGTCTGGGCAGTGCTGGCTGGCAGAGCTCCCTGAGGCTGGAAGCAGGTCAGGTGCTGGGTGAGTGACAGGTAACAAGGGGCACCAGCAAGCAGCAGCTCCTTTAACTCCTGCTACACCTGAGCATGTCTGAGGGAATAACACCTGATGGGATTCCCTTCCAGGGCCCAGGGAGGGGCTGCGGGCTGGGGCAGCCGAGCTGGAGCCACCAACAGGGACAGCACAGCCTGGAACGTGAGCTGAGGGGACAGCAAAGGCACTTTCTGCAGCCTAAAGTGACCCTTGGAAGAGTCCCTGGTGGCACTGACCTTGTCAAGGTCAGCGACCACAGCAGCCATGCCATAGCCCCAGGATCTCTGCTGGATTTAAGGACAGCCAGGGCTGCACACCCTGCTGCTGGCTGTGTGTTTGAGAAAACCCACTCACCCCCAGACAGCTCCCAAGCCTCTCCCAGCTGTGTGTCCTCAGGCAGTGCTCAGCCTGTGCTCCGCAGATGAAACCCATGGAGCCCTCATCTGGATTGCACAGCAGCAGTGAATAACAGACCCTGCTCACGTGTGCCTGCAAGGAGCTGCGGGTCTGCACAGCAATGAGGGGATTCTCAAAAATCTGCCACCGTGTCATTCCCCATTAGGGTCACTTCTACAGAATTCTGTTCAACTCTGAGACCTCTGGGGCTTTGTTTGGGCACGGCACGTTGGGCTGTGGTGGCAAAGGAAAATCAGGAATTATCTTTCCAGTGAAATGATGCTGGAAATGGATCAGCACTTTGCCACTACAGCAGCCAGCACCCAGTGCTCTGGGAGAAGGGAGCTCACTTCTCTCTGCATGCAGGTGCCTGCTCCTGGCCCGCTGTGGGCAAACAAACAGGATCCCATGAGTGATTTCGTTTGGATTGCTGAAGTATTGGCTAGTATTTGTCTGCTTTTACCATAAAATATAGTCATATAAATGGTTTTATGTGTCTTAAAACTGCTCAGTGCTGTTAGAGTCTCGCTCCCAGAGTGCTTGGATGGGTTCAAATCCTACATCCCAGTCAATCAGGATGTGTAAAATTTTTAGGACTTGCTTTTGAAATCATTTTTCCATTTAAGCCAAGCCTCTGTTCCTGATCATACATGAAGAGCTGCAGCACAGAAGGTGACAAGCTGAGAACACAAGTTTTAGGGGAAAATGTTAAAGATCATTATTTAAAGGCCTTCACTTGTTAACATGCATTTGCTGATGCTACTTTGAATTCAAGCCATCTGCAATAAAAAGTAATATTTTAGAGATGCATTTTAAGGGAAAAAAAGCAAAGTTTTACTCTTCATGTAAACTGACAGTGCACTGGGAAACTTGGTGAAACTTCACCACGTGGGAGGTGTTGACAAGCGAGCACATACCAAGGGAGGGATTTACAGGCACACAGTTCCACAAATACATCCCAGACTGGTATTTGTCAAGACAACCCGTGAGCCTTCAGCACATTCTTTAAAGCCTGTTCAAGTGGGGTGTTATTTTCTCCATCAGGGCCCTGGTGACAAATGCACTTTCCTGTGGCCTCCTACTGGTCCCACTGTCCTCTTAATCACCACTGCAAACACCAAAACTCCCACCAGTCTGGCATCTGCAGGTGAAGAACGAGGGGTTATGGGTCAGGAGGCCGCCAAGAGCCAACGCAAACCAGGCAGAAATTGCACTGCAAGGTAAAGTAATCTGCCCTGAGAAACGTTCAGTTTTGAGCACGTATTAAGCACCCAGTGAGCCCTTACACAGAGAGAGGAGCCCAGGTGCAGAGGGGTGGCAGGTTAAGGATGCTGCATGTCCAGAGAGAGAGCCCAGGCTGGCAGCTGTGAGTCTTTCCTGCCAGGAAATTATTATTTTGTGCTGCACACATTTCTCTGGCTGTATCACACACAATGTGTGAAATAACAGGCAAAAGTCAACGGGACTCCAATGTGTTTTCTAATCTCTGCCTCCATTTTTAGCAGTGTCACTAGAGGCATCCCATGAACTGAAAGGAAAAGGAATCTGGATGAGATAAATCTCATTTAAAATGACTGAGAGAGCAAGCAGCTGGGAAGAAACAATATAAGACCATTCTTTTTCTTAGATTAAATAGCACAGAATAGAATCAAAAGTCCAGAATGGTTTGGATTGTGAGGGACCTTAAAGCACTCCTACCATGGACAGGGACACCAATGTCACGCTGTGTCAGGTGCTCCAGGGCCCTGCCAGCCTGGCCTCGGGCACTGCCAGGGATGGGGAGCGCGCTCTCCTATGAGCACAGCATTGCCATGGGAAGGAGTTTGGGCACTGCCAGGGATGGGGAGCCCGCTCTCCTCTGAGCACAGCATTGCCATGGAAGCAGTTCTGAGACACGCCGTGCACAGAGTTCAGCTAACAGGAAATGCCCGAATCAGCTCCTGGGCGAGCACAGACACAGATTATTGTCACAGCAATTCACCAGGGCGTGTATTACCCCAAACACCAACACCTCCAGCTGCAGAGGAGGCTCAGCAGCAATCTCTGAGCCTGGCATTTCAACTGCATCACACGGACAGAGGCTCCATAAGATGCTGAGGAGCAGACGGAGCAGGAAGGTGCAGCTGGGCCCCAGTGCCAGGCAGAGCCATCCCCTCCTGGCACCCGAGAGCACAGCTCTGCACATCGGAGCCATGGTTATCACAGCCATGGTTATCACACACAGCTCCGCACATCGGAGCCATGGTTATCACAGCCATGGTTATCACACACAGCTCTGCACATCGGAGCCATGGTTATCACACATAGCTCTGCACATCACAGCCATGGTACCACCACCCCGGAGGGAGCACGGCAAACAGCCTCAGACACAATGCCAAACAGCACACCTGAAAATGGAGCCCGCAAAGCCTTCAGGCAGCAGATGGGTCATGTGCAGCAAATCTGTCTATTTATCAGTCTGTCTATCACACTTTATGTCCATATTTGCAGATACATTACACAGGTAAGCACTGATTAATAACCACAGGCAGGCACTAATTAAGGAGCATAGTTAGGCACTCATTAGTGAGCACAGGTAGATGCTAATTAAGGAGCACAGGTAGGCAGAAACCTCAGTAGCTGCACACCGAGGGAGTCCCTGCCTGCAGTGCACTCCAGATAAAACCTGTAGGCTGCTCGTGCTGTCACATTTAAAGAGATTTTTACGATTCCCACTGCAAAAGGCTAAAAAAAAAAAAATAACCCATCCCTGCTGCAGATGCTTCTATTTTCCCTCTCTGTCCTCTAAACAGTGGGACCAGATGAGGAGTGATGCATCGATTGGTCCAGGGAAGCACCGAGAGGACGGAGAAGGAAAATAAACCAAAAAATGCTACAAATCCCCCAAGCGTAGAGTGAAATGTGCTCACCAGGTAGCCGAGCGCGGATGCGAGCAGTCGGAGGAGTTAAGGACAGGTTTCCCCGGCAGGCTGCGGGATGCGCTCAGCGCCGGCAGGCTCAGCCATTGCGGAGTCACTGCAGCTCCGGCAGCACGTCAGCAGCGCTGCTGCTCCAGAGCCCTCCCATCCCTGCCTGCCTGCCTGCGAGATCAGCTCCAGAGCCCTCCCATCCCGAGATCAGCTCCAGAGCCCTCCCATCCCTGCCTGCCTGCCTGCGAGATCAGCTCCAGAGCCCTCCCATCCCGAGATCAGCTCCAGAGCCCTCCCATTCCCAGATCAGCATCGCGGCTGCTCCAGAGCCCTCCCATCTATCCCTGCCTGCCGGGATCAGCTCCAGAGCCCTCCCATTCCCAGATCAGCATCGCGGCTGCTCCAGAGCCCTCCCATCCCTGCCTGCCTGCCGGGATCAGCTCCAGAGCCCTCCCATCCCGAGATCACCACGGCTCCTGCTCCAGAGCCCTCCCATCCATCCCTCCCATCCCCGGACCAGCTCCAGAGCCCTCCCATCCCTCCCATGCCCAGATCAGCCCCGCTCCCGCTCCAGACCCTCCGTTCCCCCGTTCCGTGGCTGTCCCTTCCCAGCCAGCCGAGGCTGCTGTCCCAAACAGGCCCCATGCTCTGGCCAGCATCGGCATTCGCAGCCCCATGAGGAAGCCAAAGCTCTGCATCCAGCACAGCTGGAGCCCACACGGAGCTGCTCCTCCTGCCTTGCTGGAAAGGGCAGGGGGGGATTGAAGGACACTTGGATTTAAAAACAGCTGCCAGGCTTTGTACTTGCTCCTGGCAATAGAGATGGGATCAAGTTCTAGACTCATGGAATCATGGGCTCTTCTGGGTTGGAAGGGACCCCAAACCCACCCAGTGCCACCCCAGCCATGGCAGGGACACCTCCCCCTGCCCCAGGTGCTCCCAGTGTCCAGCCTGGCCTTGGGCACTGCCAGGGATCCAGGGGCAGCCACAGCTGCTCTGGGCACCTGTGCCAGGGCTGGGCACCCTGCCAGGGAACAATTCCCAATTCCCAATATCCCACCCAGCCCTGCCAGGGAACAATTCCCAATTCCCAATCTCCCATCCATCCCTGCCCTCTGGCACTGGGAGCCATTCCCTGTGTGCTGTCCCTCCATCCCTGTCCCCAGTCCCTCTGCAGCTCTCCTGGAGCCCCTTCAGGCCCTGCCAGGGGCTCTGAGCTCTCCCTGGAGCTGCTCCTGTCCAGGTGAGCCCCCCAGGTGTCCCAGGCTGGCTCCAGGGCAGAGGACTCTGGACTCAGTCCATGTCCCATGGATGCCCACCCCTGTGGAAGTGCAGGGCAGGAATTGGGTGTATCCCTTACAGGAATGGCATTCCCGGGTGCCAGTGTGCTCTGCAGTGAGCTGGCAGTGCTGGAGGGTGGAAAAGGCAGGTGTTGTTGCAAGGTTTGATCTGAGGACTAAAACACATAGATATAAAGCAGGTCTGTAACCCCCAGTGTGCTGTATCCCACTGCTCCTCATACCTGAGGAAATATCCATAGTCAATAGTCACTCACTGGAAATTCCCCTTTCCATCAGAAACTAATCACAAATATGCATAAAGGAAATGCCTTTGGGTACAAGATACTTCCAACAGCCCCACACCACAAAGTTCTCTACAAGCAAATAGGATATAGGATATATTTGTTTGGTTTTGTGTTTTCCTGACATGAGAAATAGTGAAGACTGGGAAGAAGACTGGAAGCTGTTCCAGTGCATGTCCATGAACTGCTGACAGGAATGACAGAGTGACCTGAGTGCAGGGCTGGGAAGCACAAAACTACCCTGGAACACAGTTTCTGTCCTAGAAAGGAGGGTCTGGGGCTTTTTCTCTCTTTAACAACATCTGTGTATCTGGAACTTTGCACAGAAAATCTTCATTTTCCCTACATCCAAAGCTGACAACTGTGCAGGACAACAAACACATGACTGCTGACCAGATTCCTCAGAAACTTGTTGCTGTTTTTGTGGATCCCAGCGCTGTGTTCCCCTGCCTGTTCCCTCTCGGTGGTTCAATTACCCTTTGCCAAAGGGACACGCAGTGGCACTTGGAGACAGCAGGGCTGGCTGTGTCTCTGGGAGCTGTGACAACAACGGCTCTGGGACAAATGAAACTGGTGTCTATTTTTAGAGCTGAATTGCAACACTTTGTGGGAGTTTGTAAGCAAAACAAGTCACGTCGCAGGCAGCGCTGTAAGTGACCTGCACAAGAGCCCAGCAGCGGCTTGCATCACTCACAGAATGGGGGTTTGTTTTTCAGCTGGCAAGCGCTCAGGAGGAGCATTCCTCCGGCAGCTTCCATGGGCTGAGCTGCACACAAACGGGAACGGGCTTTGAAAACCTGAAGTTGGGAAGTAAAGAAGAGCTGAAGGCATTTTCATGCTCTGCTTTTCTGATTCACGCTGGAAGTGGTCAGTTTCTTCCGTTGTGAGACTGAAAGCAAACCAGCAGCGCTCTGGGCTTGGTCTGAGCCCTGGTTTGTGCCCTGTCCAGCTGTGCCAGCACAGGTTGTGAGCTCCCTGTGACACCGAGCTCAGGTCAGGCAGCATCAATGCCCCTCTGCAGCCACCACAGAACGGCACAGAGAGTGTCACACACATCTTGTATGGAAAATCCTTTCCTTAGGAGTTTTCCTCCTGAGAAGCTGGGAGGCCTCAGGAACAAAATGCAAACAATGGTTATCTGCTGCTGTGGGATGCAACAGGTGCATCTGGGATTGGGCTCATGGGGTTGTTTCTAATTAATGGCCAATCAGTCAGCTGGCTCGGACAGAGAGCCGAGCCACAAACCTTTGTGATCATTCTTTGCTATTCAATTCTTAGCCAGCCTTCTGATGAAACTTTTTCTTCTATTCTTTTTGTATAGTTTTAATGTAATATATATCATAAAATAAGAAATCAGCCTTCTGAAACCTGGAGCCAGATCCTCGTCTCTTCCCTCATCCTCAGATCCCTGTGAACACGGTCACACAGAGCATGTGGGGATTGCTGAGGAATGTGACAGACATGGCCCAGGACACAGCACAGAGCTGTGGGGATTGCTGAGGAGTGTGACAATGGCCCAGGACACAGCACAGCCCTGCCACGGCAGCGGCCACACCACACACAGGCTTTTATTACCTCTTCAAATAGAATGAAATCAGAGAACCAGCAAATCTCACAAGGGTTTGGGCTGCAAGGGACCTTAAGGCTCATGGTGTTCCACCCGTGGTGGGCAGGGACACATTGCACTGTCCCACATCAGCAGCCTGGGTGAGCAGCAGTGGGCTGGAAAGGATGCAAGAGCAGCTGTGTGGTTAATGATGAACCTGGTTCCAAGAAATGCTCAGCATGAAACACACGCGGCTGGATTTCCAGAGGCAGCCAGGGAGGTTAATGACCAACCCTCGGTGGGATGCAGACGGGGAGTGCTCAGATTCCAGTGGGGTTTGAGCCTGTGTCTGCACAGGACAGCAACAGTCACGGAATCACCAAATCATTTGGGTTGGAAAAGCCCCCCCAGCCCTGGAGTCCCAGCTGTGCCCATCCCCGCCCTGTCCCCAGCTCCGAGTGCCAGCTCCAGGTGCCACCTGCAGGGATGGGCACTGAACCCTCCCTGGGCAGTGCCTGAGCCCCCTTTCCATGGGGAAATTCCTGCTGTGCCCACCCTGAGCTGCCCTGGCCCAGCCTGGGGCCGTTCCCTCTGCTCCTGTCCCTGTTCCCTGGAGCACAGCCCGACCCCCTCAGCTGTGCCCTCCTGGCAGGAGCTGTAGGCACATTTTCCCAAATCAGTCCTGAAATTCCCACTGTCTCACATTGTACTGCTAGGAAGTGGGTGGATTACTTTGATTTTTATTAATAAGAAACCAAAGAAATGTCAGCAAATATTATCCATTTCTAAACTAATGCAAGTGTATCATGGGTTTGGGATTACAAACAACTTCTTACAAGCAATGCCTGAAATACCCATCCCTCACAGCTGGGCTGAGCCCTCGTTTCAGGCCCAGCCCAGAGGCTGAAAACCAAACACAAAGTTGAAGCTGTCTGAGCAGCAAGTGTGACTCCATACCCAAATCAATGCCTTTGTTATTCTGTGGAGGAGATGGTCACTGTTTGTGGCTTGAAGGGAATTAGTCAATACATGATTGGTCTGTGACATGCAAGTAAATAAGATTAGGGCGAGTCCCAGCTGTGCAGAGGATCGCAGTGCAACAAACCAATAACCTTTCAAAGACTTCATCCAACAACAGGAAAATTTACAATTTCTCCTGATGACAGCACAGTGTGTCTCTGCCAATAACCCAAAAGTTTCTGCCATCAAATTATACATGAAAATAAAAGCATTTGCCCAATGACCAATGAAAGAGCAGCTGTGGCTGCCCCTGGATATCCCCAGCAGTGCCAACCAAGGCCAGGCTGGACATTGGGGCTGGGAGCACCTGGGACAGTGGGAGGTGTCCCTGCCATGGCAGGGGTGGCACTGAGTTAAGGTCCCTCCCAACCCAAACCCTTCTGGGATTCTGTGATTCCCATACCCCTCCTGAGGCAGGCAGGCAGCCCTTGCTGTGTGCCTGCAGTGCTGAGCTCCCTGTTCCTCACAGCCGAGGCAGTGCTGCCTGCAGGAGAGGAGCCGGTCCCAGAGGCAGAACCTGCTGTGCCCCCCGTTCCAGGCAGTGCTGCCCGCAGGAGAGGGGCAGATCCTGGAGCCAGAACTTGCTGCGCCTCCCGTTCCTCACAGCCGAGGCAGTGCTGCCTGCAGGAGAGGAGCCGGTGCCAGAGGCAGAACCTCCTTCCCGAGGAGCGGCTGCCTTGCCCGGTACCCGTGGCCAGGGAGGGAGGCTGCCGTGCCCGGCCCGGTGCCCCGTGCCCGAGGCTGCCGGCAGCAGGGAGCAGCAGAGCTCCGCGGGAGGAGCGGGAGCGGCCCCGAGCGCCGGCACCGGGATCCCGGCCCTCGTTACCCGGGTAAACCTGGCCTTTGCTCCTACCACGGACGGCTCTTCCCTGCTGGAACAGAACCGCTCCACTGCCCCTCCTTATCCACCGGCTACACAGAGTGCCGTGCCCACACCCCTGACACCCAGCCTTGTCCTTCTGGGACGGTCATAAGGCAATATTTACAACTCACACGCAATTTCTGATGTATTTCACTGGGGCTTTGTGACTCGGCTGCAGAAAGGCGCAGGTGAAAACAATTCCAGACAAGGCAGAAAAGCCTGCATGCTTTAATTGAGTTAATACTTTGGCTAAATAAAATCAGGTTTTATGCGTTTGTCTTTACAACGTCCCAGCAGTAAATCAGTATTTGCTTTCAAATAACAACACGAGTTCAGTGTTCCCGCTGTCGAGAGCCCTAATGGCATCGCGTCAATTAAAGACCAAAAGATTTATTATCTATTATTTATTATTATTTATTAATTTTCTTGGGGCTGTTTCGTGCAGGCCTAAGAGTTGCACTCGATGACGCTTGTGGGTCCTTTCCAACCCAACCATTCTGTGATTATTACCTATGTTAGGGCCACGTATCATTCGCCGTCGGGGATGGCTTAGCGGCCGCAAGCTGTGACTTTGCAAGTGGACGTGTCTGCTTTGAAACCCCCTCCGTGTATCCTTTGAAATCCCCTCCGTGAATCCTTTGAAACTCGCTCCGTGTATCCTTCGAAATGTCTCCGTGTATCTTTTGAAACCCCGCCGTGTCCGCCTTTCCCGTGTGACTCTGAAGCGCTGTGCGAGAGGCCCGCGGGCCGTGCGGAGCGCTCAGCGGGCAGAGAGCGGGAGCCACGAGGGATGATGTCTGGCGGGATGATGATATTCTGAGGGACGATGTCCCACGGGAACCATCCCCGCTCTCCCGTTTCCCCGCCCGGCCCCGCTCCCTCGCCGCCATCATGGCGGCCCGGAGGGCGCTGAGGGAGCGCGCGGCCCCCAGCTCCATTTCTGCCCCGCCCCGTCCCGCCCCGCCGCGCTGGCCAATGGGCGGGCGGCGCGGCGCTGACGTCAGCGGGGCGGTCACCGTGCGCTGAGGCGGGCGGCGCGCGGTCAGTGCGTGCCCGGCCGCCCGCCAGCCATGTCGCGACAGAGCCCTCAGGAGGAGAACCTGCAGGGTAAGGCCGCGGGCAGCGCCGCGCAGGGCTGGCACCGCACTGCGGGCTGTGGGGGGCACTGCCCGGGCGCTGCGGGCGGGCCCGCGCGCGGCCCGTCCGTGTCGCGATATTGGGTGATTGCCGTGGCCGATGTGCGCGCCGCAGTGCGTGTCCATCGTCCCGGGGAACGGGCCCGGTGGGGGTGCCTGTGAGCAGGGCTGGGTCAGTCGCGGGGATCGGGTGTTGGATAGCCCCGGATTGGCCGGGAAAGCGAAAATCCCACACACAGTGCGGCTGGCACGGGGGTGTAGCGATTTAGGGGCCATCCTCATCGCTCTGCGGAATTCTGCTTCTTAATTCCCGGCGTTGAAAGCTGTATCTTAAGAAAATTACGCTTCCCAGCGCTGATCCTGTGCTTTGCGGTGCTGGTCTGTGCTCGCACATGTGTCCTGGGCTGGGATATCGTGACAGACCCCTCTGTCCCGAGGCCATCCCTGAGACTTGCCTGGCCGGGCTGCTTCGCCTCTCCTGGGCTTCGGTCTGTTTGTGTTTCCAGCCTCATAAAAACACAGCTGCTTTTATCTTTAACTGGTGATATCACAGCCTGTTCCATGTGCTCCAGCACAGCCCTTCTCTCAGGAGGGGAAAGAAAAGAAGGGAGAGGGAAAGGAGGGGAAAATTGTAAACCACAATTGTAAACCACGTATTCTGTCCCTGGTGCTGCAATCCCAGTCCTCTCCCTGCTTTATCCCGCATTCCCAGGGCTGTACCCAGTAAGAGTTCAGCAGATAAAGTCTTAATTTGAGCTCTAGTGGTTGTGATGGTTCTTTGGTAACAACTTGGGCTTCCCTAGGTTTCGGGGGAAAGGGTAGGGAGGGCTTTGTCTGGCTCCGAACACGCTCCCTGCCACATGCCAGCCACTGTCACGTGGAGGGGAAAATTCCCAAACAAACCCAAACAACAACAAACCAGCTGTGAAGGAAAAGAGGATTAGAAGAAAAGCATCTCTTCCAAACTCGGTGGGCTGGAGTGTTTGTATCCAGCAGGTTTTGTGCTGCTTCGGCTGTCCAGATGGAGGTGTGTGTATCTGGGATGGAGATACGCGTGTTGTTGATGCACATGAGGCAGTTTGGCTTTGTGCTGTTCCATTTGGTTTTGGAGCCCTGGGTCTCCTCCCAGCCAGGATATCTGGGATATCTTTGCTGGTCTGGCGTTCCTGCTCCACACTGAACCCCTGCTCTGGCTTCTCCCCACCTGGTTCCTGTGCTGCTGGGTGCCTGGGAAGGGAGCCTGCAGCTCCAGCTGCTCCTGCTCTGCTTTGTTCCCTGGGCAGCCCGAGCACCTCTGGCCCTGTCTCTCCTTTCCCTGCTGATTCCCTAGACATCCCTGCCCGGAATCCAGGGAATTCCCACTGCCCTCCTGCTCCTGTCCTCGCTGCTCTGCTCCCTGGGCACTGCTGGGGCTGGGCCACATCTGCTCCACAGTGGGGTTCCTCTGGCACTGGTGTAACTCGGGAATTTTCTGTTCCCTGAGCTCATTCCTGGGGGGCTGGAGGGACAGGACACCCCACTGCCAGGGGCAGGGCTGGATGGGAGATTGGGAATTGGGAATTGTTCCCTGGCAGGGCTGGATGGGATATTGGGAATTGGGAATTGTTCCCTGGCAGGGCTGGATGGGAGATTGGGAATTGGGAATTGTTCCCTGGCAGGGTGGGCGGCCCTGGCACAGGTGCCTAGAGCAGCTGTGGCTGCCCCTGGATCCCTGGCAGTGCCCAAGGCCAGGCTGGACATTGGGACACCCTGGGACAGTGGGAGGTGTCCCTGCCATGGCAGGGTGGCACTGGGTGGGATTTGGGGACCCTCCCACCCAAAGCATTCCAGGATTCCATAGGGAGGGAGCAGCTCCCGGCCCTGCAGTGAGCCGTCCCTGCCCAGGAGGGAGTTGTTATTGCCTCCCTTAGGAAAACAAAGGCCATGTGACCGTGTTAAATATACTGCTAGCAGCAAACCCATGACAGCCTTGCCACACTCCCGCAGTTGCTTAACAGCAGCACCTACAAATGGCACTGGAGAAGGGCTGCACTGAGCAGTCCCTGAGCCCAAAGTCATTTCAACAAACGAACAACTGAACTTTGGCAGCAAAAGTCCTTGGGATTATCCTGACTGCCACCTATGTTGAACAATAAAAATTGAACATACCCTACAAGATGTGTGTGTGCAGAGAGAAACAAACACAACGTACTGCTGAGCAGCTGCCTCCCAGCCCCGTGAGCCCTCCCGGCCCGGCTGCCTGCCCTTTGCATTCCGGGCTGTTTATTGCTGGGCAGCAGGGCTGGCCGTGTCCCCGCAGTGTCGCTGGCAGCCCCAGGCCGCGTGCTCAGCGCCGCTTTGTGCCCGCAGGGTCCTGGGTGGAGCTGCACTTCAGCAATGGCAGCGGCAGCTCCGTGTCCTCGGGCAGCCAGGAGCAGGTGCCGGCCTCGCTGTCCATCCACAACGGGGACATGGAGAAGATCCTGCTGGACGCCCAGCACGAGTCGGGCAGGAGCAGCTCCAGGGAGAGCTCCCACTGTGACAGGTGAGCAGGGCTGTGCCGGGTCACCACGGGCTCCCCAGGGTGTGCCAGAGGCAGGGACAGGAACGCTGCATGGCTGTGTGAGTGTCATGTGCTGTTTGTGTGAACACGGGTGTGCACAGTGGTGTGTTTTGTATGAACACGGGTGTGCACAGGGGTGTGTTTGGTATGAACACAGGTGTGCACAGGGGTGCGTTTTGTATGAACACAGGTGTGCACAGGGGGTGTTTTGTATGAACACGGGTGTGCACAGGGATGTGTATTTTGTGTGAACACGGGTGTGCGCAGGGATGTGTGTTTTGTATGAACACGGGTGTGCACAGGGATGTGTATTTTGTGTGAACACGGGTGTGCACAGGGGTGTGTTTTGTATGAACACAGGTGTGCACAGGGGTGTGTTTTGTATGAACACAGGTGTGCACAGGGATGTGTGTTTTGTATGAACACAGGTGTGCACAGGGATGTGTGTTTTGTATGAACACAGGTGTGCACAGGGGTGTGTTTGGTATGAACACAGGTGTGCACAGGGGTGTGTTTTGTATGAACACAGGTGTGCACAGGGGTGTGTTTTGTATGAACACGGGTGTGCACAGGGTGTGTTTGGTATGAACACAGGTGTGCACAGGGGTGTGTTTGGTATGAACACGGGTGTCCACAGGGGTGTGTTTTGTATGAACACAGGTGTGCACAGGGGTGTGTTTTGTATGAACACAGGTGTGCACAGGGATGTGTGTTTTGCGTGAACACAGGTGTGCACAGGGGGTGTTTGGTCTGTGCTCCCATATGAACACGTGTGTGCATGTGTGCCTGGAAGCCAGGGCAGGTGTCCAGGGGGTCAGAGAGCAGCCCAGCCCTGAGCCAGGTGCTCAGGCAGTGCCATCAGTGCACGTGCTGCATTTGGATGGGCTGTGAGCTCTCCAGCCTAAGTGGTGTTTGGAAAAGCCCAAACTCCAGGCCTCAGCTCCACTGCAGGACGTGGCCTGGCAGGTGGGGGTTCAAACCAAGCCCTGCTGCCGCTCCTCGTTTGCTGCTGCCTGTTGTTTCTGTGCAAGTGCCAGGGCTCCCCAGCGGCGTGGGCAGAGGGCTGGGGTCAGAGCAGTGCCTGGGGTGGCAGCGCTGCCCCATGCAGCCCCTGGGGCACGGCTGGGGCACTCCTGGGCAGCGTGCCCAGCTGCCAGGGGTCGCAGAACGCCTCACCTCCTCCTTTCCTGGGGCCTCTGTCCTGTGCAGCCCTCCTCGCTCGCAGACCCCCCAGGACAGCCACAGAGCTCTGGAGATAGAGAGCCACAGCAGTGGGGAGAAGAACAGCTTCCAGGTAAGGTCCTCGCCGTGCTGGGGCAGAGGGCAGCTCTGTGCTTGGGGCAGGAGCAGCAGAAGCTGCTGAAGCAGAGGCTTGCACAGCTCACAGCAACCCTGGCAGATCCAGCCTGGCTGTGTTTGTTCCTGACACGTGGGCATGTTTTGGTTTGGTCTTTCCAATCTGTACTGAGATTTTTCAGAAGGATTTGCCCTCTCCCTTTGGCTGCTGATGGGGTGCATTTCCTACATCCCCCACCAATGCTGAAATGCACCTCCACTAATTCAGTAGGAATTTTAAAAGATATTTTGGCAGCAGCAAGAATTTCTAGAGTCACTTAAATATGGCAGCCAAAAAGACACAATTTCCAAGCCCTGCCATAGCTCTGATTCCAGGTATTTTAAGAACTAATACCAAACCTGAATATGTTCTGCTTTGGAAAACTCCGTTCTGATTTCACTTTGTAGGTTTGTTTACCTTGCAAGGAAAATGAATAAACACATTTGCAACAGGAGTGGGGGAAATGATGTACATTGACCATATTTAATCAATACAGGGCTTATTGCAGGATGACAGGCTGTAATCTGAAGTCTCCAGTGTAATAAATTAGCTTTTAATATTAAAAAAATGACTCACAAAACATTTTGAGGAAGGAAGTATTTCAAGGAAGTGAATTTTTCTGCATCATTTCTACAACTCCTGCCAGACTCCAAGGACTCAGCTTTAGGTTAGCTAAATGTGGTACTGCAAGTTAATTATTAGTGGAAATGATTATTTTATATTGTCAGAAACACCCTTCAGCTGTTTAAAGATCATTATGTAGACTTTGAGAACAAATAACCCCAAGTTAGAAAGCCATCAGAATTCCAGCTGCCTGGACAGTTTTATTTCCATCCTGTGTGTGTGTGTGAATCCAGAGCTGTTGGAATTCTGGGAGCAGGATCTATTTTTATCCAGGGCCTGGGCTGTGTGGAATGGAGCCGAGCTGAGCCAGGAGCTCTGCCCTGACTCAGCATTGGTGCTGTAACTGCACCACAGCTGGGGCTGGGGGGCTTCTGCTGTGAGCACACACCTGGCCAGGCTCACCGGCCTGCCACGATGGCCAGGGATGGGAGTGCTGCCTGCCAGGGGCTGGGCAAGGGCTGCCAGGGACATCTGCCAGCTCTGAGCCTGCCAGCAATCCTGTGCCAGTGTCCATCGGGGCTGGGGTAGGGCAGCAATCCTGTGCCAGTGTCCATCAGGGCTGGGAGCTGGGATAGGGCAGCAATCCTGTGCCAGTGCCCATCAGGGCTGGGGTAGGGCAGCAATCCCTGTGCCAGTGCCCATCAGGGCTGGGGTAGGGCAGCAATCCTGTGCCAGTGCCCATCAGGGCTGGGATAGGGCAGCAATCCTGTGCCAGTGTCCATCGGGGACAGGGCAGCAATCCTGTGCCAGTGCCCATCAGGGCTGGGGTAGGGCAGCAATCCTGTGCCAGTGTCCATCGGGGATAGGGCAGCAATCCTGTGCCAGTGTCCATCGGAGCTGGGATAGGGCAGCAATCCTGTGCCAGTGTCCATCGGAGCTGGGATAGGGCAGCAATCCCTGTGCCAGTGTCCATCAGGGACAGGGCAGCAATCCTGTGCCAGTGTCCATCAGGGACAGGGCAGCAATCCTGTGCCAGTGTCCATCAGGGACAGGGATAGGGCAGCAATCCCTGTGCCAGTGCCCATCAGGGCTGGGATAGGGCAGCAATCCCTGTGCCAGTGTCCATCAGGGCTGGGGTAGGGCAGCAATCCCTGTGCCAGTGCCCATCAGGGCTGGGGTAGGGCAGCAATCCTGTGCCAGTGTCCATCGGGGATAGGGCAGCAATCCTGTGCCAGTGTCCATCAGGGCTGGGAGCTGGGATAGGGCAGCAATCCTGTGCCAGTGTCCATCGGAGCTGGGATAGGGCAGCAATCCCTGTGCCAGTGTCCATCAGGGCTGGGATAGGGCAGCAATCCCTGTGCCAGTGTCCATCGGGGCTGGGGTAGGGCAGCAATCCCTGTGCCAGTGTCCATCAGGGCTGGGGTAGGGCAGCAATCCTGTGCCAGTGTCCATCAGGGCTGGGATAGGGCAGCAATCCTGTGCCAGTGTCCATCGGGGATAGGGCAGCAATCCTGTGCCAGTGTCCATCGGGGCTGGGATAGGGCAGCAATCCCTGTGCCAGTGTCCATCAGGGCTGGGATAGGGCAGCAATCCCTGTGCCAGTGTCCATCAGGGACAGGGCAGCAATCCTGTGCCAGTGTCCATCAGGGACAGGGATAGGGCAGCAATCCCTGTGCCAGTGTCCATCAGGGCTGGGGTAGGGCAGCAATCCCTGTGCCAGTGCCCATCAGGGCTGGGGTAGGGCAGCAATCCTGTGCCAGTGTCCATCGGGGATAGGGCAGCAATCCTGTGCCAGTGTCCATCAGGGCTGGGAGCTGGGATAGGGCAGCAATCCTGTGCCAGTGTCCATCGGAGCTGGGATAGGGCAGCAATCCTGTGCCAGTGTCCATCAGGGACAGGGCAGCAATCCTGTGCCAGTGTCCATTGGAGCTGGGATAGGGCAGCAATCCCTGTGCCAGTGTCCATCAGGGCTGGGATAGGGCAGCAATCCCTGTGCCAGTGTCCATCAGGGCTGGGATAGGGCAGCAATCCCTGTGCCAGTGTCCATCGGGGCTGGGGTAGGGCAGCAATCCCTGTGCCAGTGTCCATCAGGGCTGGGATAGGGCAGCAATCCCTGTGCCAGTGTCCATCAGGGACAGGGCAGCAATCCTGTGCCAGTGTCCATCAGGGACAGGGATAGGGCAGCAATCCCTGTGCCAGTGCCCATCAGGGCTGGGGTAGGGCAGCAATCCTGTGCCAGTGTCCATCGGGGATAGGGCAGCAATCCTGTGCCAGTGTCCATCGGAGCTGGGATAGGGCAGCAATCCTGTGCCAGTGTCCATCAGGGACAGGGCAGCAATCCTGTGCCAGTGTCCATCGGAGCTGGGATAGGGCAGCAATCCCTGTGCCAGTGTCCATCGGAGCTGGGATAGGGCAGCAATCCCTGTGCCAGTGTCCATCAGGGACAGGGCAGCAATCCCTGTGCCAGTGTCCATCGGAGCTGGGATAGGGCAGCAATCCCTGTGCCAGTGTCCATCAGGGCTGGGATAGGGCAGCAATCCCTGTGCCAGTGTCCATCAGGGACAGGGCAGCAATCCTGTGCCAGTGTCCATCAGGGACAGGGATAGGGCAGCAATCCCTGTGCCAGTGTCCATCAGGGCTGGGGTAGGGCAGCAATCCCTGTGCCAGTGCCCATCAGGGCTGGGGTAGGGCAGCAATCCTGTGCCAGTGTCCATCGGGGATAGGGCAGCAATCCTGTGCCAGTGTCCATCAGGGCTGGGAGCTGGGATAGGGCAGCAATCCTGTGCCAGTGTCCATCGGAGCTGGGATAGGGCAGCAATCCTGTGCCAGTGTCCATCAGGGACAGGGCAGCAATCCTGTGCCAGTGTCCATTGGAGCTGGGATAGGGCAGCAATCCCTGTGCCAGTGTCCATCAGGGCTGGGATAGGGCAGCAATCCCTGTGCCAGTGTCCATCAGGGCTGGGATAGGGCAGCAATCCCTGTGCCAGTGCCCATCAGGGACAGGGATAGGGCAGCAATCCCTGTGCCAGTGCCCATCAGGGCTGGGATAGGGCAGCAATCCCTGTGCCAGTGTCCATCAGGGACAGGGCAGCAATCCTGTGCCAGTGTCCATCAGGGCTGGGATAGGGCAGCAATCCCTGTGCCAGTGTCCATCAGGGACAGGGCAGCAATCCCTGTGCCAGTGTCCATCAGGGCTGGGAGCTGGGATAGGGCAGCAATCCTGTGCCAGTGTCCATCAGGGCTGGGAGCTGGGATAGGGCAGCAATCCCTGCGCCAGTGTCCAATCCCTGTGCCAGTGTCCATCAGGGACAGGGCAGCAATCCTGTGCCAGTGTCCATCGGGGATAGGGCAGCAATCCCTGTGCCAGTGTCCATCAGGGCTGGGACAGGGCAGTAATCCCTGTGCCAGTGTCCAATCCCTGTGCCAGTGTCCATCAGGGCTGGGAACTGGGGATATTTTGGGACTGTGCCTAAGGATGAAATGCTTGGCTCTGGGATTTCCCTGCCAGGGCAGTCTTGTCTCGGGCACATATGGGATATTGGATATGGGATACTGGATATGGGATATTGGATATGGTCTTTGCCATTCTCACCCCCCTCTGAGGATGGATCTCCCTGCTCCCGCTGTTGGTCTGGGATGTGAACACTCCCTGGAAGGGGCATGGAAAGGGCTGGGAAGGGGGGGTGCCAGGGCTGGGCAGTGGTGGTGGCTGCAGGCAGAGCTCTGGCAGCTCCAGCTGCCCTGCTCAGTGTCAGTGCTGGCCTGGCAGTGGTGCTGGCTGGAGCAGGAGCTCTGGCAGCTCCCTGCTGCCCTGCTCAGTGCTGCTGGTCTCGGTTGCAGTCCGAGGAGGATTTCCTGGAGAGGAGGAGGGAGGTGGAGCGGCTGCTGAGGAAGAACGCGGATTGGATCTGGGACTGGTCCAGCCGGCCCGAGAACATCCCGCCCAAGTGAGTGCTGCCCCGGCTGCTGAGAGCTGCTGCAGCTTCTCCTGCTGCTGCCTGAGCACACAGCTCACCTTCCTTCCCCACACCCAGGGAGTTCCTCTTCAAGCACCCCCGGCGCACTGCCACGCTCAGCATGAGGAACACCAGTGTCATGAAGAAAGGGGGGATATTCTCTGCAGAGTTCCTGAAGGTTTTCCTCCCATCCCTGCTGCTCTCTCACCTGCTGGCCATTGGACTAGGGTAAGGTCCATTTAAAAAAAAAAAAAAAGATATTTTTACCTGCTTTATTTGAGGTCTGATTCTGATTCCCAATTCCCTCTTTGTCCAAGATGATTATTCAGGAAGTGCTTCCTGCCTGTGGTATTGATGGATGGTTGAAGTTTCTGATTTTCTCCATTTGGGAATTTCTCAGAACAATTAAGAGGCAGGGAAATGAGGAATTCTGTACACTGGAACTGTAGTCACACAACACTTAGCACCACTGGAGATGAGACTCCTAATCTCACAACTAGGAGATCAGCAAAGCAAAAAGCTAATATTGAATAGATTTTAAAGTTTCACTGACATAAATCTCAAAATATTTAATATTATTTTAAATTACTCAGCAGATGTTTTAATTCCCTCCTGGGAGGGATGAGGGATGTTTCCTTCCCACAGGAGTGTGGGGCAGGTGCTGGGCCCCAGAGCAGGGGCAGTCCCTGGGGCTGGGCTCCGGGGCAGTTCTGTTCCTGCTGCTTGGCTCCAGCCGGCAGTGCTGCTCCTGCCGGGAGTTGCAGAGGCAGGGCCTGGCACGGAGGGCATTCCCAGCACTGAAACAGCCGGGCTGTGACCGTGTGCTCTGACCTGCTGCAGGATTTACATCGGGAGGCGCCTGACCACCACGGCCTCCAGCAGCACCTTCTAGAGGCACCGGGGGTGGAGCTGGAGCGGAGCAGCCGCAGCTGGAGCGCAGGAGGTGCGAGGAGGGGAGCTGGTCGTGGCCGTCGTGTGTGTGTCCTGTCCGTGTCCTGTTTTAGTTTAGTCTAAAAATGGGAAGGGAGACGCTGGAGCTCCCGTGTCACATAGAGCCTTCTGGATCAATCCCCGCTGGATAACCCCACGAGCACGTGCAGATGCTGTGATGTCCCTTAGTGCTTGTAGTGAAGTACCTGAGCATTAGAGCAGCTCCGTGTTTCCATCAGCCCCAGCTTTCTGCAGCCCCTGTGCTGGGCCGTGTCCATCC
Organism: Melospiza melodia melodia; assembly: GCF_035770615.1. Classification (NCBI taxonomy): domain Eukaryota; kingdom Metazoa; phylum Chordata; class Aves; order Passeriformes; family Passerellidae; genus Melospiza; species Melospiza melodia. Next base: position 820,975 of record NC_086202.1, read on the forward strand.
CGCCCTCCCGTGCCTGTGGTGGCAATGTCCCTGCTCTGCAGCCCGCACAGGAGGGACGAGCCCAGACTGGAGCGGCCTTAGGGATGATCCGGAATTCCCGGGGGCTCTCACTGCCCCGGGCAGCCTTTCCTTGGTAGGTGTGGCTTAGTTCACATCGGTGGGAGTGTAAGGTGTTGAGACACAGTGGGAAGAGATGAGCACGTGGGTAAAACTCCGTCAGTTTGTCCTAGTTCAGAGGTAGAATTTGGATTTAGTGCCTACTAAACGCTGCTTTTGCCAGGACATTTATTTAACCCCAGCAGTTACTCCAGGTTCTCTGCTGTACTTACCGCAGGCTGTCGCTTACAGGCTTTTCCTGTCCCACCTCAATCTGCACCTGACCCCAGCCCTGGGCACATGAACCACAGGGGGGCTTCTCCTTGGTTTTTACTGATGCAATGCCTTTCCCTTCCGTGATTTTACCTTATTTAATGAGAAAATGAATGTTTGCCAAAATACCATGTTTTATATATTTAAATAAAAAGGTTCCTGGTGAACTCAGTTTCCTCATTCCTTTTCCTCCAGGGGCTGGGGAGGCTCCTGGCCTCTGCCTGCCCCTTTCCCACTGGTCGCTTCCTGACACGAATGGAGATGTTTCCATGGAAGCAGCATCAAGCAAAGCTCAGCCAGGCCCTGGTAACCTGCACTCAGTGCCCACACAGGGTGTGATGCTCCTGAGGAGCTGGAAACCACGGAAGGGGTGAGGCTGGAAAAGCCCTGTGAGCCCGTGGAGTCCCACCATGGCCAGCACTGCCCCACGTCCCCAGGTGCCACATCCACAGCGCTGTGAAATACCCCAGGGATGGGGGTTCCAGCCCGGGCAGCTGTGCCAGGGCCGGGCAGCCCTTTCCAGGAAGGAATTTTTCCTACCCCCTCAAGAGCAAAGCTCTGAATGCCCTGGTGCTGTTTCCCTTTCCTGTGACTCTGGGAGCAGCAGGTCCCTGCTGAGCACACGGCTGGGCTCTGGCTGGAGAAGGGAAGGGGTTAAACCAGGGTGTCCCTTTTTCACTGCCACTGTCCCCCAGCTCCTGCCCCCAAAGCTGACACCCCGGGGCAGTGCTGGCTGTCCCAGTGAGGCACTGCAATGTTCACCCACCCCTCACTGCACGGACCTCAGTCCCAATTTCATGGCACGGCCATCACCAGGGGCCCAGCCACAGCCTTGGCCTGTAGGGGCTGCTTCCCTGTGGGCCGGCCCAGAGGGCTTTGGGCTGGGAGGGACCTGAAAGCCCACCCAGCTCTGCCCCATCCAGTTCCACCCCTGGCCATGGTGGTAAAACTTTTCACTAGACCAGGTGCTCCACTAGGCAGCAGTTTTACCAAACTTGACACTAAAATCTGGCTTTAGATAAAAGGATAAAAATTCCATGAGAATAGTCAAAAGCTAATTGTAAGTGGTACAAGCAAACAGGACTGCAGAATAGGATATTCCACTTGTGTCTGCTGAGAAAGCAGATCCACAACCAGCAGCCCAGGCCACTCCAACCATTCCAGCTGGAAACACACCCTGGGCTGGCCCATCCAGCCAACCCCCTCCCACACAGAAGGAAACGTTGCAAAACACAGGGAGCACGGCCAGGTAAACATTTAAAATTTATTAAACTTTTTGGTCAAAAGAACTGAACAATTATGTACAACCCCACGGATCGGCTCGAGCAGGCGTTGGGAACGCGGTTGGATCAACGCTTCAGCGACCCCCCAGTTCCACATCTCCAGAGTTCCAAAGTGTCACAACCAAGTACAGGCCCGAGCCTTTCCCGGGAGAACCTCAGGCTTTGTCCTTCCCACCTTGCTGGGACCCAGCGGCTCGGGGGCGGTACCGGAGGGGCGGGACGGCCACGGTTTGCTCTTGGGACTGGAACAAGCCCTCGTTCCAGGGAAAACGGAGTGTAACCACACTTGGGGCTGGCTGGGGAAAGCTTGGGGCTCTGGGAAGGAGTTCCCAGGCTGCAGGCACCTGGCAGAGCGCAGCCTCTGGCTGCTGGGGGCTGCTGGACGTGGCCCCGGGCTCATCCGGGGGAAGGGGATGTGATTTAGGCCTCTTTGGAAGAAAAAAAGAACAAAGAAAGAAACAGTACCTAAGGCTTAAAACAAGTGAGCAAGAGAGCTCCAGCAGCTGCTGTCCCGCCAGCCGGGGCTCACCCTGGGCAGCCCAGCCCGGCCCTGCTGCAGCACAGCCCAGAGTGGCTCTGGAACTGCAGTGGGAAATGCAAGATTCTACGCCAAATACTTAAAATAAACTGTTCCCTTTGTGACAAATACTAAAAAGGTTAAAAACCATTAACGCACGTCAGGTCTGTCTCTGGCTGAGGGTGAGATGCACCGGGAAGCTGCATGTTTATCCTCAGAGCAGAGAAGGTGTCGATGTTTTGGTTCCCTCCGTGCAAGGCCGACACTTGGTTAAGGCTGTGGATGTTTCTAGGACCCTTTCCATCTCCTAATTGGCACACACAGAGCCTTTGACAACAAATCCAGTGCAACTCCAACTCTATGACAATGCCATGGAAACTCTAAATTCAGAATCTGAAATACTACACAAAAAAGTTTGTATTAGTCTGCCAAAAACTCGGTGTTTTGGGGCAAACCCTGTCAGAGGTGCCACCAGAACTGTTCTGCACCAGCTCAGGACATGCAATACAAAAAGAAGACTGAATACATCCCTCCAGCTCTAAGAACACGTTTGATAGGCTGTTATTTATTAAGTGGTTTCCACCAGAAGGTGTGGTTATAGGTACAGTTGGTGAGTAAATAGCCATGGACACCTGCCTAGACCCCAGCTCAAGCCCTGCCACTGTGCTCTGAGGTCAGGCCCTGGCCGGGCCCGAGGAGGAATGGACAGGCATCAAGCACGAGAAATGTTCTGAAAGGCCCAAATATTACAGCAGAGAGCGAGAGAGAGAAATTACACTTTTATGACAACTTTTTCTTCTCAGGTGTTAAATTTTTTGGTCTATAAACTGGAAAGGAAGGCTCAGACATCAATAAATACATTTGTTTTGAGTGTTGGCCTCATTGAGCACCGTCCACCAGTTCTGCCTCGGAGGGTCCTCCCCGAAAGGCGCGTGGATGCTCCCACCCCACCGAAGGCAGAACCACGCCAGGAACTCAAAGCCAGGCCAGATGCTCTCCGATAGCTCAAGGGAAGTAAGTGCATCAATGTTCCTCACTGATAGGACAACAAGGCCTTCTGTTACAGATAAACAACTGAGCTGAACTATGTGAGACGAGACTCTGTCCGCGGGCAGCCATCCTTAGTTAATCTTTTCCTGGAATAAATACAAGTTATTGGTGGCAGCTACAGCGATGATGTTCTCCGCGGGGTGCCATGCCGTGTGCAGAATCTTCTTGTTGAAGTCCAGACTGTCAACGGTAATTTCGTCCTTCTTCCTCTTGCCCGTGGTGCACACTTTGCGCGGCTTTAGGATGGCACGAGGCTTGCTGCTCTCCCGGGACGCCTCCAGGGTGGTGTCCCGCTGCGTGCTCCGCTCAAACGTCCGGAAGAAGTTGTTGTAAGATCCAGTCATGATTGTACTGGTTCAAGGAAAAGGAAGGCACACCTCGTAAGAGATAAAATCCACCCCCTCCTCAGTCTCACACGTGAGCGTCAGACCATGCTCATCACCAGGCCACGGCATTCCAGTGCTCTCCTCTCCACTGGACACCTGCTCCATTCCTTGGGGCTTGAGCACTGCTTCCAGTGCAACACTTCACTTTCAGCAGGTGCTGCCCTGCTGTCCCCTCCTGCCACTGGCACTCAGCTGCAGTGACACTTGGTTCAGCTGCACGTGAGCAAAGCAGGCTTTCCTGGTGCTCCTCTATCCCTTTGTCCCTTGACAACAGAAGTCAGACTGGTTTGCCTAAAAGGGACCCCAAATCCCCCCCAGTGCCACCCCAGCCATGGCAGGGACACCTCCCACTGTCCCAGGGTGTCCCAGTGTCCAGCCTGGCCTTGGGCACTGCCAGGGATCCAGGGGCAGCCACAGCTGTGCCAGGGCTGCCCACCCTGCCAGGGAACAATTCCCAATTCCCAATCTCCCATCCAGCCCTGCCCTCTGGCAGTGAGAGCCATTCCCTGTGTCGCAGCACTCCAGGCCCTTGTAAACACTCTCCAGTTTCTTGGCTCCTTCAGGTACTGTGAGGCCACTCTGGAGCTTCCCCTCTCCAGGTGAACAGCCTTTCAGGAAGAGCCTGAATAGGCTCTCCCAGCCTTTCCTCCCAGCAGAGCTGCTCCATCCTCTGATCATCCGGCGCCTCCTCTGGATTCTCTCCAGCAGCTGCAGGTCCCTCCTGTGCTGGGCTCTGCAGGTGGGGATCACCAGGAGCAGCCCTGGCAATGCTGTTGGTGTGCCCTGGCCAGGCTGAGCCCCTCCCGCACCCCCAGCCCTCAGGCTCACCTGTCGGAGCCGTTCCAGCAGCACTCGAACTTGTCGAAGATGCAGTCGTTCTCGTAGAGGGAGCACAGCTTGCTGCGCAGGTACTCGTGCACCTGGGGAAGGGACACGCGTTGGACGCGCACGCGGCCACGGGGACAGAGGGGACGGCTCGGCACGCGTCCTGCTCTACCTGGTAGGTCTCCACGGGCCTGTTCTCCATGTTGAGGTCCCACACCTTGACAGACAGGTAGTCTCTTGTCATCATGTATCGCCCGCTGTGGCTGAATTTCACATCAGATATCGAGGATATTATTTCTGAAAAAAATGATCTGCTGCTAGGATCTTCAGGTTCCTCAAAAACTGCAGAGAGAACACACAGTTCCACATGAAACCAACGCCGGCTCTTACATGGCCTCCGTGTTTTCAGTACTGGAGAATTTTAAATCAGTCACTAGTTTCTTTGTGAAGGAAGTCGCTGTCAGACACTTCTCAGAAATAATCTCTTTTTTAGCACCGTTGTGCTCTAGGTCACCGGAATGCCAGATGTCCATCTCCAACATTCAACCAGAGCACAGCACCAGCAAACCACAACTCACAGACTTGGGGATCAAACAGAGCAGCAAACTGCAGTGGGTACTGTAACCATCACACCTGATCTACACATCAGCCACAACAGCAGCAGGTGGGAACAGCAGGGACCCCAACACCAGCAGACCACTGGACCATGTCCTTCCTTTAGCTCTGAACCGCAGCTGTACTAAACAAACCCTGAAATGTGAGCAGCTACATTTGCAACACGGTTTGTGTGACTTTAGAGAGCAGATCAACATGTGCTGTTTAAATCCACAAGTCAACCTCTGAAATCAGAGATTCCTGATCCAGGCTACCCAGATCTCACTCATTTTTGAAAGACCCCTTGTAGCAGGATGTGATTCAGTCACAAGCAGTTAAAAATAAAGTGCATTTAAGTGATTTAATGCAACACTGAACCAGATCAGTGGGGTGGCCTTGCATTAGTCACTTCCCATTGCACAAGTATTTCCCTCTAGCCCAAGAAAGCCCTCTCTGCACTGCAGGAAGCTGGCCTGGCCAATGCTAGAGCTCAGCTCTGCCAGCAGGGAACAGGAATACGTGCCTGTGTGCAAGGCCTGGGCAGGATCCTCATGGCTTCCATAGCAAAGCTTTCTTTCCTCACCTGCTCGTGCTTTGGTGGCTCAGCAGCCAGGGGAGCAGCCACCCTGCATCCCTAGAAACTTCCAGGGCATATTCCTAGGGCATCATGTATTCCTAGGGATTCATCCTATCCTATCCTAGCAGCTGCACTGGTCACAGGGGACAGGGATTCTGGCAGCCCAGTTTGCAATGCACAGAGGTGCAAGAGCTGCCCTGAAGTGGCACGGGGAGAGCAGATGCCTTGAGAGGCAGCCAGCCTGAGTGTGGCCAGCAGACAGGCCTCACTGTGCCCAAAGCACTCATCCCCATCAGTTTATGAGGCACAAACAGGCAAAGAGCAGCCAGGTAGGTGGTGCCTCATGCTACACCTGTGCCCAGGGGTGGCAAGAACAGGACAACTGAGACATGCCCAGCACTGCTGCTCTGGAGCTCCCCAGGGAGATCGGGTCCCCCGGGGCTGGAGGGGAGGAAAGGGCAGGAAAGCAGGAAGGGGGGCACTCACACTTGGAGTGCTGGTCGCACAGCGCTGACGAGCGCATGTCGCACAGGCGGATGGTGCCCTTGCTGCTGCTGTACACAAACACGTTGCAGTGGTGCGGGTGGAACTCGGCCGCCGTGATCACCTCCGTCAGCTCCTCCATGTTGGCCGGCTTGATGTCCACGATGTCTGCCACAGCTGGTCAAGGCCTGCAACGCTTCACACCGGCAGCTCATCGGTGACAGAGCTTAACAATGCCACCCAGGAAACCGGGGCGAGAGCTTCCTTTCCACCCTGCGTAAGGTACAAGAGTGGGGAACAGCCTGGAGAATTGGATTTGACAGGTCACAGAATCCCAGAATGGTCTGGGGTGGAAGGGACCAGGCTGCTCCAGCCCCAGTGTCCAGCCTGGCCTTGGGCACTGCCAGGGATCCAGGGGCAGCCACAGCTGCTCTGGGCACATGTGCCAGGGCTGCCCACCCTGCCAGGGAACAATTCCCAATTCCCAATGTCCCATCTAACCCTGCCCTCTGGCTCTGGGAAGCCATTCCCCTTTGGCCTGTCATTACATACTCTTTTAAAAAAGTGCCTCTCCACTTTTTAAGAAGTGCTTTCTCCATCTCAAATCCACAGATGCTGGGCAGTTTCAGACTCCTGGCGTGAAAGAAAATCTCACAAGAATCAAAGTCCAGCAAGCCTCCCTAAGCCTCCTTCTTAATGCTTCCTGTTGCACACCAAATAAACCTCATCGCTTTACCTAAAGCTTTGGAAAACCTGATTTAAAACTTTGGAAACTGACCTGTTTAGGCATCAGTACTCCTGCAACTTTTATTTTACTGCAGATTTGTCAATGTAAAGCACTCTGTTAGTTTTAGTTGCAGAGGTTTGCAGAAAGATCTGAAAATTACTTCTGCAGTTAATGGTATCATTTGACATGAAAAAATATTGAGATTTGGTTTCAAGAGAAGTCACTTGGTTAAGAAACCACAAACTTTGAAGGAAGTATTCACAGTAACAGAGGATCTACTGTTCATATCCAAAAACTGTTATTTAACCTGATTGAACTTCACAAGTTAGGGATGCTCCCACAATTCCTCAATTTCTCCTTAGAAATCAAACCCTCTCTGATGTTTCTACTGACAGCTTTCCACTGGAGGCATGCTTGCCCTCAGCAAAGACTGAGCATCCCAGAGCCTGCTTTCACTGCATTACACCTCCAGACTTCAGAAATTCTCTTTGAAGCCCTGGCTTCAAACACCCACTCTAATTAGTACCATGAGGTGATTCTCAATCACAGGCAGCTGAGCTGCACCTGCCGTGCAGGGGGCACCAAAGGATACTAAAGCTCCTGTTGGTGACCTCCAGGTGCCAGAGGTTGATGCGGAGGTCGTCGGCAGACAGGTACGTGGCGTAGTCACTGTTGACAGAGATGGAGTTGATGTGGTAGGTGTGGGCGTTGGCGAAGGTCCTGCGTGGGCTGGCCTCCACCATCAGGTCCATGGGCTTCAGCGTTGGCACCTGGGCGGGCACAGAGCACAGGGGCTGGGCACAGGGTCACTGCTGATCCCCATGGGGTCACTGCTGACCCCCACAGAGTCACTGCTGATCCCCTCACATCACCCAGCACAGGGTCACTGCTGACCCCCAGACATCACCCAGCACAGGGTCACTGCTGATCCCCACGGGGTCACTGCTGATCCCCAGACATCACCCAGCACAGGGTCAGTGCCTTAGAAAGGACCCTCCAAATTGAGTCCGTTCCCCCAGCCCTGCTGAGGCTGCCACCACCCCCTGTCCCAAGTGCCACAGACAGCTGTGAAACCCCTCCAGAGATGGGGATTTTACCCCTCTGCCCTGGCCCACAAATCCAGCCTGTTCAGTTTCCCCTGCAGAGCTTCCTGCCCCCCAGCAGATGCACATCCCACTCACGTTCCATCCTCTGTCAACTCAGCGGCCGCCCTCGATCTCCTCAGCCAGGTCATCAATAAAGACCTTAAACAGAACTGGCGCCAACACTGAGCCCTGAACCCCACAGCTTGTTTGATGGCAATTAATTAATTGCACTGCACAGATTTCTGTATTGATTTGGTGACTAAACACTTCTGAAATCCACTGAGCACAAAAAATAGGGAGAGAGCACATGGATGCTGACTTTGGACACTGCCAACAGGAAACCTCCCAGCCAAAGCCAGCCCTTGGTGCCTCACCCAACAGCACATGGGCTGTGTTTGTAAACAAACCCTTAGAAATGTCCCCAGACCTTGGATGGCTGCTCAGGAAACTGGCAAGAGCACTCTCCAAGAAAACTCCCAATTTGCTCATGAACAGTCAGCAGGAATTCAGGCACACCTGGATGTCCTGCTCCCACAGCCAGCTGAGCTCAGGGGTGCCTAAGGTAACCTGTGCTCCTGGAACAAGGACCGATCCAGCCCAGAGCTGCCTCCCTGCCTTCCTGGCCTGTATCTCCCAGCCTGTTTGCACCAACTGACGACTACAATTAATCCATTACTTTTTATCAGGCCACTGTCCTATCTCAGCAGAGTGCTCCCAGCCTGGCTGTGACAGCACAGGTGCACCAATGGGAAAGATCAGGAATGGGACTTGGAAATGCCATGGTCTCTGTGTGAAGTGCTGCTTCTCCTCCATGGCCACGTCCCCATGAACATGGGCACTGTGTTTCTGTAACAAAACCTGCCAAGAGAGCCCCAGAGCTCTGTACACTCCGGCTCTCCAAACCCTGAGCACTTTAACACATGAAGGTACCTCCAGGTGAGGATTTTCCTCCAGCCAGCTCTTGTTCAGATGTAGCTCATCCATCAGCCCTTCTCCTAGGCTGCAAGGGCTGCAGGCCAGAGCAGCAGAGAGGGCAGGGGACTGACAGAGAGGTTCTGCTGCTGCCGCTGCTCCCCCCGTGCAGGACAGTGCCTTAAGGAGCCCAAAATGCCTCTCCAGAGCCCCAGCTGGTGCCTGCTCCAGCAGGGCAAGGCAGCAGAACCCAAAACTCCACTGGGACCTCCTTCTACCACTGGATCCTAAGGGATGTAGATGCTCTCATGGAACACTCAATCCAACCCTGGCTTGCACACACTGAGGCAATGGAAATCCTTTCCCAATGCATTTTGTACACCCAAAGCTTCTGCTCGACATTCAGCTTTGGCAAAAGCAAGACAAACCCCAAGAAATGCCTCCAGCTGAAGTCTCTACCATGGAGGGGGGCTTTGAGAGCATCGAGAGCCTCAGTTCTGCCCCTGCTGATGGTGGAACAACATGAAACCCCAGGAAAACCTCCAACCCCACCTTTCATTTCTTGGGCTCCTGCTCCAAATGATCCCAACCCTACCACTACAGCATGTCCAAGACTATTCCAATGCACATTAGGTTACACAAATGCCTGGAACTTGCTCTAACAAACAGACCTTCATCCAGCCACAGAATAACCTATTCCAATTTTTGACTCATCCTCTTAGAAATACAGTATTATAATGAAGTTTTCCTCAAGCTTCCCAGAGGAACTTTTTAAAATAGTTTTTATATATAAGAATAACATGAAGTGTCTCCATTTTTTCTGAAGGTTTCAATGAGTCTGACACAAATACCATTTGTGATTTGCACATTTCAGTTTGGTAGCACAAAGACAGAGAAGAGCATGCAGAGAGATACACAAAGTCAAAGAGCAGAGACGTACCCGTAGTTCTGTGACTCGGCAAGGCTCCCTAAGTCTTCCATCTTCATCTTTTAAATTATAACCTTCAGCTCGTTTATCCCTTTCACTTATTTTCCATAGTTTAATAGTTTTATCTAAAACCAGAAAATTCACATGCTTGAGAACAGATTGAATACAAAATCAAATCAGTAAACGTGCACTCAGCAGAGAGGACATGAGTGACCTGTCTGCATTTCCCCTGCCTGCAGCACAAGGACCCTGACCGAGCTCTTTACCCACAAGGTGAGGTGCAGTTTGAATAAGATCCCAGTTTTTGCCACAGAATAGTTTAGGCTGGAAAATACCTTTAAGACATGAGTCTAACTGTTCCCACTAACCCATGTACCCAGTTGTACAATTTCATTTACACATGCTCCATGATGCCCCAAAACTAAACAGACCCAATATTCACAAAGCCAACATTACAATCAAGACATATTTTGCATGTAATTAGAGAAGACATTAAAACAACCCCAAAATATGTCAGAAAAAAACCCCAAGTGTATGACAGGTGAGACAATATCCCAAAGACAAAGTTCTTTGTGCAAATAAAGGGCCCTTACCATTTGTAGACAGCAGGAAGTGAGCAGCATTCTGTTGTGGTAACCACCTAATTTTATTAATTTTTTCCTCAATTTCTAGACTTTTCAAGTAGTCAAACTCAGGCTCATGACTCTGGAAGGTACTGTAAACATTGTATTCTCCCCGAGAGAGAGGACGGCTTTTAGTCTGCAAGAAAAAGAGCATTTCTTGAGGCTGGTAGCACTGGGTCCCTCAGAAATGGCCCACACAAAACAACCGCTAGAAACCGTCAATCAAATGTCAGCTTTTACAACAGCTCTTGAATTTTGAATCTTCAGACTACGGTATTGTACCCAGTTTAGCATCAATACAGTGCACACAGCCCTTCCTCTTTAGAAATGTAGGTTTATGTATAAATAAATATCTGGGCACCCTTCAGGCTTTGCTAGTCTCATGTGGTGGGTGTGGGAGCAAGGAACAGAGAGCAAAGTCCCAAGGTTCCCCAGATTTGCATTATCAGGTTTGAGGCAATCTGTTATCAGGCTTTCTGAGTAAGTTGGTGTCAGTGGTTTGTGGTGCAGAACAGCCCCAGGGGTGCAGTTTGCCCTGCAGTGTCTCACAGCTGTGGAGTTTCCACACTCTCACTGAACTCTCAGACTTTACATGATTTTACTCCCCATGCATCATTGACTTGTAAGAATTTGGGCAGGTTCCTCTCACCTGACCCCCTCCAGAAGTTCCCTGCACTCAGGGTGAGCTGCCTCGGCACTGGTGCTTTCCCTCTCTACTCACACGTTTGGCTGGAGTAATTGCTGCTGGCAAGTGAAGTCAAGCCCTATGAGCCCAGGGCATGATGCAGAGCATTCCAGGGTGCTTTCCCAAATCCCAAGTGTCTGGGGAGCTGTACAACCACCCTTAGCTGTCACTCACCTAGTGAACCGAATCTTAAATACAAACTGGGGAAAATATATGGTTATTATTTTAAGGTTCCAGCCTTATACACTTATTGTAGATTCTTTCCTGCAGTTTTGCACAGTACAAAAGAAACGTCCCTCATTCCCAACTCTTCCTCAGTTTCCATGTGTGTTTCCCTGTGTTCCCTGGGAGACAGCTGAACATTGCTGTGTGAACAGCCTGACCTGGGCTTTGTTTTCCCCTCTCTGAGAAGTGCCACGACAGGCAGGTTTTGCCTTACGGAACAACTGAGAGCCAACCCATAACAGCCCCCCTCCAGATCAGGCAAGGCCAAGATCCTGAGAAGTGCAGGGTGTGCCTGAGGCACCTCTGACCTTATCTCTGGCCCTAGTTAAGCCTCTGGCCACCCCAGTAAATGATGAATGAGCCTGGGGCCGTGTGGGTGCAGCCAGGTAACATTTCAGTGCTGCTGGCACCTCACTGCTCCAGAGCCTCCCAGAACAACCAGAGAGGCACCTGTGGCACAGCCTGGGACCAGCAGCACACTGAGCACAACACTGGCCAGGTGTTCATTAACAGAACATCATCTGAGCCCCACAGGGAGAAGAGGGGCTCTGCTAGAGAAATCCCACAGCACCCGGAGATCTCTAATATTCATGTACAGACAAGCTGAATTAAAATTCCTTTATTAATTCTGGTATTTCTGACCCAGGAGGATGCTCAAACCCTCAAATTCCCTTCAACTCCTCAAAGGACAGAATATGCAGACACTTTGGTGAGAACTGCCATGTGGAATACTGACGTTTTAAAGAACACAATCCCAGATTCCTCCCAGAGATGACAATTACTTTTCAGCACTTGGGGTACATTTCCATCCCCACTGCTGCTCGGGATATCCCAGCTCAGGATGAACACACAGGAACATTACAGCACTGTCACACAGCTGAACTCATGAAGTGGAGCTGTGGAAGTGCAGGAGGGACAGTGCTCCCCCTCTCTGATGGGAAATGCTCAAGTGTTTCTGGAGAAGTGGCTGTTTCCACTGCTTTTAAATCCTCAAACAAATTTTAACTACCTTATCCTGTAGTTCTTGCAGCTTATTTCCTGAACTTCTTTTACATTCTCTCCCAAAGCATTGTGATTTATCTTAGGTCAGCTTGACCCAGTGGAAAAATTCAGGAGAAAGTCCAAATTCTGCAAAGCGACACTGAGGACACCAGGTAAATATCAAGAGCTCACTTGGATTTTGGGGACTTTTTTTTTGGAAGGAGGGAGGGGAACCCTCACGAAACCAACTTACCAAGTACAGCACAGGGCAGATACTTACAAAAGTGTCTAACTTGGGGTTTTCTGAGAAAACTCTCCATTTAAATATCGGGGCATGAACAGATGAAGTGAGACTGTGCAACACAAGAACAGTGTAGTAACAACACTTTTGTTTTTTGAGTCACTGACCTCTTGTTCCCTTTGAAATATAACCACTCTGCCACCTTTGTCTCCTGTTGCAAGAAGATCACCAGTGTAATTAAATTCAACTGTTGAAATTATATCAGCTGTAAAGAGAACAGAAATAAACCAGCACTGTAATGTGGAAAGCAAATCAAGGAGTTCCAAGACTTGAGCACAAAAAAAAAAAGCATTACAACTTGTATTAATGCAAGGACAAAATTCTTCATTTACATCCCCAAATGCAGCCATGTTTCAAAGCCTGACACACTTTTACTGACAAGCTAAAACACTTACTCATTCCTCAGTGCAGGCCTTTAGTCACCTGAAGTACACTGGCTTAGGAACCCAAGGTGTGTGTGCTGCCTGTGGGCAGTGTCCATGGGGATATCCCTGCCCTGAGCTCCCCCAGGTGTGTGTGCTCCCCCTGAGCTTTATCCATGGGGACATCCCTGCCCTGAGCTTTATCCATGGGGACATCCCTGCCCCTGAGCTTTATCCATGGGGACATCCCTGCCCCTGAGCTTTATCCATGGGGATATCCCTGCCCTGAGCTTTATCCATGGGGATATCCCTGCCCTGAGCTTTATCCATGGGGATATCCCTGCCCTGAGCTTTATCCATGGGGATATCCCTGCCCTGAGCTTTATCCATGGGGACATCCCTGCCCCGAGCCCCCTCAGGGATCCCACCCCAGAGTGTGCATCCTGTCAGGTGTGTGCATGCTGCTCCCACCTGCAGCGTGCCCTGATCCACGTGAGGCTGAGGCACACCTGCCTTCCCAAGCCAAGCACTCAGGGAGTTAGTAACTTCAGGAGCCCGGAACAGGCAGCTTTGCTTGGCCAAAGGTGGAAAATAGAAACAAAATTGTTCAGCTGAGCTTCCTGAACCGGCTCCCGGCAGAAGCGTCAGCCAGGACACATGGAAGCAGGAGGGCAAAGGAAGAAACCCCCTGGGGCTGGAGAGAGGCCAGTGCTATCCCCCAGAGCAGCCCCAGCCCCTCTGGGAGGTGGCAATAAAGAAATCATTGCCACTGAACAACCCCAGCCAAGGGGAGGTGAGATAAGGAGCTGGAAATGTCTGTCCTGGGGCTGGGGCAGATGGTAACAAACCCGACAAAGCACTCAGCAAACACTGCTCCTGCTCACATCAAATATTGCATTTATGATGCAGATAGCAAAATTCTGAGGTTTGAAGTGTATCATATCAATTAGTTCCAGAGTGTGCAATTGGAGACTCCCTGGAAACTCCTTTCCTGTATTGATCTTGATGTGCTATCTTTGAAATTCCTTTCAATAATGCCCCACTCTCACGAGGAAGGAGATTAGAAACACTAACAAGTTTTCTCAACATAAATTCATTTTTCATCTTTTATCAATGATGCCCTTAAAAGTTTTTTCCTAGTATGGAGAGATAATGATTTACTTTCTGGATTAAAAATATTTAGAACAACTAAATAAATGAGTAAATATAATCTTTCTACAGATTATATGCCAGATTTATGCCAGCCTTCAATATCACATTACTAACCAGCTTTTGGACACATCCAGTTTTATAGTCACCTTTCTTTAAATGGAATTACTAGTCAATTATCAGTTATTATTAATTATACACAGGGATTTTAGAAGACACCCTGGAGAAGCAGGAAACCAAGGAAAAAGAAACAAACTGAGAAGGTAAACAATCAGTGAAGCGACTTCACTGAGAATTTTATGACATTTTCAGTACTCAGATAGGAAGAAGCCCTTGAGTTATGGCAGTTTATTAATAGCAAAACTAATATTCCACTACTACCCTCACCTGCAAGCCCTTCTAGCAAGGATCCCTTTTACCCTTGGAGATTCAGGATGAACAGCAGGAATAAATGCCTCCTTAGCACATACAATTCTTTCAAAGTCACAAAAGCTACTTTTCCATTTTATTTTAGAAAAAGAAGAAGTTATTATTAGCTTCTCCCATTTTCTACTGGAGTATTCACACAATTATTTGCTCAAAATGATCTGTGTACCATTTTTGTTTCCCAAAAATGCCCAAACCAGCTGCTGCCACAGCCATTATTCCCCAGCAGTGCTACCCAGACAAACAGAATCCTGGCTGGAAACGCACCAAAACACAGACACTACCCAAATTCCATGGCTTGAAACAAGAAATGCAGGGAGAGGAGGGGAAAGAAGATGCACTGAAATAGTCTGTCACCAACATGCTCTAGGGAACAGGGAACTGGGGGGGCACAGCAGGACAAAAATAGAGACGCTTCCTTCAAATATTTTCTAAGTTACAAAATTAGGAAAATGAGCAAATACCTGCTTTAATAGTCCTGTACTTGTTTTATCCATAAATGCATGAATTATAAAGTTTTCCCTATTGGCACGTTTAATTGAAGCAGATCAATCTCCCAAATCATTCCACCCACTATCCTCAGCACTCTAACTAATCTCAAAGCAGGTGAAATAAAAAAAAAAAATATTCCAAGACTCCAAGTAAAGCACAGAATGAATTCCAAACCATTCCTGTTCTGCTCAACACTTCACCCACCTACATTTGCTCCTCACTTCCAAGTCACCTTAAAACTTTTAGGAAAGAACAAAGCAAACCTCTGCAGGCTCTTCATCATTGCATTAACTCTGGGATTTCTAGGATTTTTTATTAGATGTCATAACTTCTTCTCAGGTATACAAGGACCAGTCTTATCCCCCTGCCTTACCTTCAGCCTCTTCTCCATGCCAGCAGAGTAACTCCCAATGGAATGTGGGGAAGGGTGAGCAAAGCCAAAGCAGTGTGATATTTGCTCACGGACAGCACACCAAGGCTCTTCCCAGGTCCTGCTTTTCTAGAAACAGAGGTTTGTCCAGCTGTCCCTCCAGTTCTGTCCCTGTGGGGCTGGGACTTGCTCTGCACCCATGCAGATCCTCCTCCTGTACCCAGGGAGGGAGGGCAGCAATCCCTGGGACTTCACAGTAACATACAAGGCTGGCCATGTTTCTTTCCAGACAAGAAAAATTCACATTTAGCCTCACTTCTGGAAATGAGTTCCAACTTGGTTACACTGCATCCAGAGGAGAACCTCTGAGCTGTTTTCACAGTGTGTATTAAAAGGATTGCTGGCAACTACACCGTGATTCTGTACCCCCAAACAAGAGCACTGATCACTTCCATGGGTAGGAAACACCATCCCAACACATCAGAGGCCACAAATCCAGCTCTGCAGTAATGTGGTGGAGCCCACTGCCTGCCTCAGGACAGCCCTGCAAGCCCTGACAGATGTGACAAAGCTCAGTTTGAGCGCTCTGAGCCTTTCACCATCCCTGCTGAGTGCAAACCTCCCTATAAACAACTCCTGCCAGAATTCTGGGGAGCTGACAGCCTCCAGAGCCTCCTGGGCAAGCTCTGCTGGGAGAAGGGAGCTGGGGTGGCAGAGACCAGCTTTTGTTAGGATTTGGAGACGACAGCAAGCTTATACCTGCAAACTAACTTAATCCCCCCAGGATTCATCCTGGGTATTTCTGACACCGCTATCAACGCCCGGGCTCTCAGCTGAGGTAATGGAGAATGCAAAGAGATCCACAACATCTACATCAGGTGCCTAAAATTAGCTCCTGTGAACTTTTCCTCTCTAAGCTGCCTGTGCATGGCTGCTCTGGTTAAAACCCAAACCTGAAAACATGGAATTACCTGATGGCTCACACAGGAGAGAAGGAATTTGCAGCTGCAGCTTGCACTCAGGACCAACACTAATGAGACATGGTCAGCACCACTGCCTCTCATCCTCCCGAGCTGCTCAGAGCCTTTTGTCACAAACCCACTCCTCAGACATGGAGTGAAAAGGAACCAAACACTCACAGCTTTCTAACAGCACCTGAAAAGGAGTCTGTTCCAGCTTCCAGGGCATTCTAACCTAGAATTTTCCAAATATGTAATGGACAACATACCACTTCAGCACAAAGCCTGAACAATGCCTGCCTGCACACCTGGCCCCTGTCCTGCTCCCCAGAGAGGAGTCTGAATGCACAGCCCCATTTCCCATGGCCCATCCTGGGACCAAGGCAGGAACTTCTGTAAGGCCCAGGGAAACCTCTGCAGAGGCTCCTGCTTTGAGAGGAAATGGCTGCCCTAGACTGTCAGGGGACAGAGGGAATATTTCTGTGGCTGTGATCAGGCTCAGAGGTGACACACCTTTCCCTCCAACACTGCTATCCTACAAAGCTGGAGTTATCTGTGGCTGTGGGAGGCACTGTGTGGTCTCCTACAGCAAATGGGAAGCAAGCAGAGTGCAGAAGGGATCAGCACAGGTTATGTGCTCCTACACCAACTCAGAGAGCAGGCACTGGGATCCCCCTGGAACGCTGTGCTGAACTGTGTGACACGACATCAGAAGGAACACAACTCTCTTTGCAGCAGACAGGGACAACAGACCATTCTGAGGGACCACGGGTGACAAACACGGGCAGTGAGAACAGCAAGGAGCCACCGCTTCAGAGCAACTCAGGAAAGACTCTTCAAATAAAAAAATATAATAGGAGCAAATAAGATCAGTCAAAAAAAAAGAGCCCCTTTAGAGGGAAGAGGTTATCAAAGAAAATGAAGCAATGTAGAGACCAGCAGCTGCTAAAGAGCAAATCATAGCAAAAACGTTTAAAAACCAAAATCCTATTGGAGCTTAACAAGCTGCAGACACACAGGGCCTCAGAAGTGCTTGTCACTGATGTGCAGTAACTGCACTTCCCAAACACTCCCGGGGACGTGCAGCTGCACTGAGGGCTCTGGGGTGGGCAGAGGGAAGCAGGGTGTGAGGTCAGACAGCTCTGCAGCTGGGATGGCTGCTGGCAGCACCCTGCTCCCCCCTCCTGGTGCTGGGCAGGCGGGCAGTGCTGCCATTGCAGCCACCTCTGCCCCTGAGCCTCTCCCTCCTCCCTGCCCGTGTCACTGACTCGCTGCCAGGTGAAGGAGGGCTGTGCCCTGCAGCCAGGACAGCCAGTGGAACTGAGGGGCCACCCTGTGTGGGGAGGGACCTGCTGTCAGTGCTCCTCAAGTGCTGTTTCCTAACAGCTGATGGAAATCACAATTGTACTGAAACACCAGCCAAGCTCTACAGCTGCCAATAACCACCTGACAATATACACTCACATCCAAGTTATCAGAATATGCCTCCTTATATACTCAATTTGTACACTTCCACTTGCAGGATTTCTTTGAGGAGTTACCACAGGAGTGAGGCGTACCAGAAATCAGGAGAATAAGCCAAAGGGGTATAGTTTTGCTCAGACCAAACTTCCCTCAGCTCACACCGCTAAACACTCTGCCAACCTGAAGTATTTGTAAGGACTAACTATTCTTTTACGCCCTAATACTCACCTCACTTGTGAAATTGGCTTGAATTGCCTTGAGGCACCTGGCAGTGCTTAACTTAAACCAAAATAACTCTGCTTTTGGGACTAACCGAAATCCTTGAACAGACTGAAGGTAAAGCAAGAGCAGGGCACCAGGCAGCCGGGAAGCAGAAGCTCTGTGAGGTCAGTGCTGCTGCTGACAGGCCATGGCAGACTTCAAACATCTTGTTTGGAGCTGTGTGGGAAAGCCTGCCAGCTCCTGGGTGTCCTGGATGCCTGGAGCTGAGCCACCTGGCTCCTGGAGGAGCACGCAGGCTGCTCCGCTGGGAGCAGAGCGTGGATGGACAGACAGACAGGCAGCCAGCAGCAGCACCCTGCTCAGGGGCTGCAGGCACCCTAAGGGATATGCTGAGCACAGCGTGGACAGACAGACAGCCAGCAGCACCCTGCTCAGGGGCTGCAGGCACCCTAAGGGATATGCTGAACACAGTGTGGACAGACAGACAGCCAGCAGCACCCTGCTCAGGGGCTGCAGGCACCCTAAGGGATATGCTGAGCACAGCGTGGACAGACAGACATCCAGCAGCACCCTGCTCAGGGGCTGCCAGCGCCCCCAGGGATGTGCTGAACACAGTGTGGACAGACAGACAGACAGCAGCACCCTGCTCAGGGGCTGCCAGCGCCCCCAGGGATGTGCTGAACACAGTGTGGACAGACAGACAGCCAGCAGCACCCTGCTCAGGGGCTGCCAGCGCCCCCAGGGATGTGCTGAACACAGTGTGGACAGACAGACAGACAGCAGCACCCTGCTCAGGGGCTGCCAGCGCCCCCAGGGATGTGCTGAACACAGTGTGGACAGACAGACAGCCAGCAGCACCCTGCTCAGGGGCTGCCAGCGCCCCCAGGGATGTGCTGAACACAGCGTGGACGGACAGACAGCCAGCAGCACCCTGCTCAGGGGCTGCCAGCGCCCCCAGGGATGGCACAGCACCCCAGAGCTCATGGCAGATGTGAATGCCATCCCCTCCTGCAGCTCAATGTGAGTTTCCTATCAATGGAACCAGACCATGACCTGACAATGGGAGTCCAGTCTCTGCATGGCACCCCAAGAAAGCTGCCTGCTGAGTGTGGGGTGCACAGAGCTGTGTCAGTGCAGGGACAGCCAGACCAGCATGGCACGAAAAGGAGCAGCAAAGCCAGAGCTCAGTTCCACAGATGTGCCCCTCTCCTGCCTGCAGAGCTTGCCCTGCCTTCCCCACAAGCCATGAGAAATTCTGGAGGCTGTTTCTCAGATTCGTGACATAACCCAGTACTCTTTGTGCAAATCTACTGCCTCGGTATTATTTTTTAACCTTTGGAAGACTAATTCCAGTAAGCCCTCTCCTGCTAGAAGTGTATTTAATTAATTCATGCTATTGTTAGTTTTTTTTAAGTAGCTCATAGTGATGGTTTTGGGTGTACTTCCATCAGGAGTTCATAAAAGTCTTAACATGATAAGAGAATTTCAGTTGAAGCTTTCACACCTTCCATCCTTTAAAAAAATAGTGGGTTTTGTCATTTTTCATTAGGCTTTCCCTTCTGCATGCAGCCTGCCTGTCTGCAGGCACCAATCCAGTGGCTTGCACTAATTCCTGTATTCCCACTACCCAAATTGCTTTGTTGTGCATTCCCACTTACAACTCTTCAATTGATACTCACTGCTTATTCCAACTCTTCACCATTCACAAGCTACATCTTACCAAACTTAGCATTTCATCAAAATATAACGAAGGCCTCAGGGAGGGCAAAGAGGCACCTGAGGTCCTGCTCGTGCCAAAGCACTGGCTTTTGAAGAAAATCCCAGCCCAAAGCCAGCTTACAGCCCACCTTCTGCCCTCTGCAGCAAGTGTCACCTCCAGGCATGACCAGTGACAGGGTGACAGCACACAGCACATGGCTCTGGAGTCACTAGCTCCCTGCCTTCCAGCTCTTACAGAAAAAAGACAACATTAAAGCTTGCAACCAATTCTGCACCTCCCTCCATGCAACTGAACCAGACATCACAGAGCTGCACCTCTACTGCAAGGGGTTTTTTTTAAAGCACAAAACCGTGCCTGAATTTCCTTTAAGAACAGAATAGCCAAAGTGAATTCCTGAACCTCACATGAGAACGTTTTAAACCACTGATTTGTAACAACAACTTCTAAAGAACATTTCTAAATCACTTGTAGCTGCACTCAGGATTACAGACTAATTTATTTTTATCAGATGGTGCTTGTCCTTGCTCCTTGTGTTCTGCTTCCTGGCAAACTGCTGAGGTGTCTGACCCAGCCCCTAACAGGCAGCAAAAGCAGGAGAGTTGGCTGAAGTGACGATAACAAGGGATGCCTCAGTTTGGCAGGACAGTCAATCAATACCAGTCACTATCTGGAGAATTTAGAAAAAAAAAGAAATTTATTTCTTGGGTCATTAACTGGAGATACAGCACTGCATCCACAAGGGGTGATGGATTAGATGTGGTAACATCTGGCCGACAGGAATTTGGGCATATCTGTACATTTAATAAACAGATTTACATTTTACTTGCCCCAAAAAAAGAACCTCCCAAAATGGACAAATTTGAACATGGAAAACAAATTCAACACAAAAATCATGGAAGTGATAAAGTCTCTGGCAGCATTTGTATTCTCTATTTAGAAAGGTCTTTCTACAATAAAAAGCAGCCCAAGAATTACAAGTTCCATGGGCAATCAGTGCAAGTTCTGGAGTCACGTGGTTAACTCTAACAGCAAAATTACCACACAATCTTTAATTAGCTTTGTTTTCAAATTGTGATTGTTGCCATCCCTAACATTAAATCTTTCACTCAATCTGTTTAATCCTCCAGTCCTCTTTCCCGAGTCCAACTAAACTTTTCTGTTCTAGAAAAGTCATATCCAAGCCTTTACAAAATCCATATTCAATGTGTGATGGATTACCCTGGTCTCTCAGAAACGGTCAGACTGAACAGTGCCCTTCTCTTTCCTGACACAGAGCCCGAACAGAGGTCAGGGATTAGTCACCGAGGAAAGGCAAGGCACCGACAGGACAAAGAGGAGACAGTGCTTTTCTGTATTAATGCCCCAGTCAGGAAAATCCAGCTGCCACTCTGATACAGCCACTTGTCCCCGGGTTTGTGATGAAGCCAGACACCTGAGAAACAACTATGGAGTATAAGAAGCATGTCAGAATTGCACTGCAAAAGAAAGGATGCTCTGGTAAAGTTGCCTGGCTGACTCCTGAATAAACCTCTAAGAAAATCCAGCAAAATACTTTGCATGGAATAGGCTGGACAGCAACTCATGGTGTCCTCCTCTAGAGAGCTGATTTTTCACAAAATAGACCAAAAATTGACAGCAGTAGCAAGTTTGCAACATCACAAAAATTTATGTGCAATTCGAAGGCTATTTCAAGGCAACAGCTGTCCATCAAGCAGGTTTAGATGTGCAGTTTGGAAAGAGAGGATGTAAAAGATGGTAATGAGTAAATATGTCCCTAACTGAAGCCCAGAATCTAGCTATGTATTTGTACTCTTACTAGGAAATTAAATCTGGGCTGTAATTAGCAAATAAATAGTGCATTTTTTATATTTAATTCCAATTTCAAGGCAAAATGTAACTGGAGGAGAAAGGCCACAAATCAAAACAAAAAATCAAGAAGTCACAAAGCCTGTAAATAGTTCTGGTATTCCCACAGGAAAATGAAACTTTAGTGGTAGTTTTGCAAAAGCAGGTGCTGAATGATTCCTGGAGCTTTCCTGCTCTATGCAAATCCAGGCTGCTCAGGAGTTACCTGGGAAGCAAGATGCCCCCAGGAGCCAGATGTCCCCAGGAATATATCCTTTTCTCATGGAGAACTGACTTTTAGTCACACAGTGACAGGTCCGAGAGAAAAGAACCATTTAAAAAACATACAAGCTACTTAAATACATTTCTACAAGATTTCTGGGAACTTCAGAGCAAGCTACAAACACAGAGAGGGAAGAAAAACGAAGAAAACAACTGAGTGAGCCCAGTTTCTCGAGCAGTTTCCAGTCCATCCCTCCAATGGCCATTATTTTAAATGGAATGCCAAACAAGTGGCATGAAAATGAAAACACTGTCAGCACAATTTCCCCGTAGCAGGCGGCAAGGAAAAATATTTACTGCATCCAGTAACAAAAATAAAATCCCAAACCCAAGCTGAGCACACTCGGCCCTGCAAGTTAATTCACACTTTAGAAAGGAGCGCTGCCAGCCTGGGCAGTTGGAACACAGAAAATTTAGGGGCCAAAAAAGAACTTTCTCATCAGAGTCAGGCAAAACTCCACCCAGGTTCTGCACTCCACAGAAAACACTTTTCCCAGTTAAAACATTTCTTGTTTTCTACTCTGTCCAAAACGTGAAGTGCCTGGAAAGTTTCAGAGAAATGTGAAGGTGTGCCCTTTTTCCCTGCTTAATATCCCTATTTATAGCTCCCAAACGTTAACAAGTGGGAATCAAATCTCTCCACAGCTGCAGGAACCCTTTAAACTGCACTTTTCAATGCAGCACAAATGACAGAGCTGCACTCTCTGTGCGTCAGAGCGAAACTTGACAAGCCTGACAGACTCCACTGGTGTTTCTTTTTTTCCTCTCCTTGTATCGTATCACTGTTGTTACCTTTTATCCTAAGCCCAAAACTGTAGACAGTTATCCTAAGCCCAGAACTGTGCCCAGTTTGGGCTCCTCAGGACAGGAAAGTCAAGGAGAGGGTCCAGTAGAGGCCACAGAGGTCATTTTGGGATGGAGCATCCCTGAGGTGAGGAGAGACTGTGGGAGCTGGGCCTGGCCAGGCTGGAGAAGGGAAGGCTGAGAGGGGACCCCACCAACCCCTCCAGATCTGCCCAGGGCTGCCAGAGGCCGGCGCCAGGACAAGGAGCACCGGCCAGGAGCTGAACCACAGCGAGTTCCACCCAACGTGGGGAAGAACTTCTTCCCCTGGAGGGGCAGAGCCCTGGAGCAGCTGCCCAGGGAGGGGCTGGGGTCTCCCTCTGCAGAGCCATTGCAAACCCTGCTGGCCACGTTCCTGTGTCCCTGCTGCAGGTGGCCCTGCCTGGGCAGGGGCTGGGCTGGGCGATCTCCAGAGATGCCTTCCAACCTCAACTACCCAGAGATTCAGGGATTCACACTAAAGACCCGGAGGAAGGCGCCGTGACTGCTCTGCGATGCTCTACGGGTGGGAGCTCGCTTAGTCATGGCCCACACCCCCCGGCACGGCCGGGGATGCTGCGGCGCTGCCCCGCAGCCGCCGGGAGGGCTCGGCGTGCAGGGGCTCCCCTCACCTTCCGCCACGTCCTCGTCGATCGCCCCCTTCACCTGCAAGAAGCACCACTGCACCTCGTTGTTGCTGCCGCTGCCGTCGCCTCCAGCTCTCGCCACTACTGCGGAGGGAGAAAGGGCGGTGAGAGAGGGAGGGAGAGAGGGGACCCCGCGCCGAGCCCGGCCCGGAGCCCTCGGGGCCGCCGCGCTCCCGCATCACCCGCCGCTGCCGCCCGGCGCGGCCCGGCCTGCGGCCGGCTCCCACGGCCACACGGAGCCGAGCCGCGGCCCATCCCGGCGCGAACGCGGAGCCGAGCGCGGAGCCGAGCGCGGGGCGCGGACACAGACCTGCCATGGCGGGGGGAGCCGCGGGAGCGGGGCCGGGAGCGGGGCCGGGAGCGGGACGGAGCCGCCCGGAGCCGCGGGAGGGTTCGCGGTTTCAAAATGGCGCCCATTGCCGGGCGGCCCGGCCGTGACGTCACCGCCGGCTCCCCTCAGGGAGGGCGGGCCGGGCAGCGAGCGGGGCGGTGATCGCGGCACGGCCGCTACCGGTACCGGCACCAGCGCCGCTACCGGTACCGGCCGCGGCACGGCCCGGCGGGGCGAGCAGGGCGGCGGAGCGGGAGCATGAGCAGCAGGAGGAAGAAGATGAAGTGGTCTTGGTGCTGTGGAGGCGCTCCCCAGGCGGCAGCGGGGGCTCCACGCGCGCTGCTCCAAACGCGGCTTTACGTGAAGGGACGGGGCGGGACCGCCACAGCGGGGAGATAACGCTGTGCCTCCTGATTTATTCCTGCTCGCTCCCTGAAGGGTTAATTGTGATGAGGGAAAAAAAAAAACCAACAAAAGCAATAAAAAACCTCAAACGTGCCTCTGACTCGTTTCCGCCTTCAGCGAGCACCAGAGGCGGGGTGAGGGGAGGGAGGGAGGGAGGGTGGCGGGGGCTCAGGGAGTCAGCGCTGCTCCGGGATTTTGCACAGATTTATCACAGAATCCCAGAGTCACTGGGGCTGGAAAAGCCTCCAGGATCACCGAGTCCCAGCTGTGCCCGGTGCCCACCTTGTCCCCAGCCCGGAGCTCTGGCTGCCACCTCCAGGGATTCCCTGGACACCTCCAGGGATGGGCACTGAACCCTCCCTGGGCAGTGCCAAGGCCTGAGCACCTTCTCAGTGACAGCGTTTCCTAAGCCCGGCTCAGCTCTGGTGTCTCTGACAGCATTTCCTAAGCCCGGCTCAGCTCTGGTGTCTCAGCGACAGCATTGCCTAAGCCCGGATCTGCTTCTTTTCCAAGCACAGATACTGGAAGTTGTCAAGATAAATTTCTGCCCCTAAGTCCGAGAGAACAGAAAGAAATGAAAGTGAATTCTCTATTTGCCCCCAAACCCCTCTGTTAATGTATTCCTGGTCCCTAAGTCCCTTGGAAAGTGGTACAACTTAAAGAACTCTAAGTGCTAGGAAAGGTGACAGATCTGCATTTTTGTTTCTTAGTCTGAGGTGGTTTCCTAAATCCTCTTGGTTGTAAGAAACACAAGGAAAGTGGTTGGTAAACAGACGTGGTTAATTGTGATCTTGAACCCAGATGAGTGAAGAACTTACAGAGTAAGAGTCTTGTTAGGGACAAGTAAATCTCTCTGGTGGGAGTCTTTATTTTACTGAATGAAATTTTACCTGGAGGTTCTCTGGGATTTTCCTGTGGAAGGACTAAAGTCTAGCGCTTGCCTGAGTTCAGGACGGTTCCTCTCAGAGACATTTCTGCTCTGGGCTTGCAGCCTGTTCTTGGTAATTTAGATTCAGAAATGCGTTTGACTCAAGATTTAATTTCTTGCTATGACATCTGTACCCATTTATAAATTCATTACTTGATTTGTGTTTATTCCTTATGCCGTGTGTTGTGTATCAAGTGTTTAAATAAAATAATTTTTTACTTAGTCTCTTGGCTGTCTCCTCTGTAGCTGTAGGAAAGTCATCCTGAAGGGCAAAGAATGCCTTTAAACCTTGCCCTTTGGCAGTGGGAAGTCCTTCCCTGTGCCCTGCCACTCCAGGCCCTTGTAAATCATCTCTCCCTGGTTTCTTGTGGGCTCCTTCAGGTGCTGTGGGGCCACTCTGAGGTCACTCCAACCTTCCCCTGTCCAGGTGAGCCCCCCCAGGTGTCCCAGCAGAGCTGCTCCATCCCCTGAGCATTTGGTGCCTCCTGTGGATTCTGCAGCAGCTCCAGGTCCCTCCTGGGCTGGGCACTGCAGGTGGGGCTCACCTGGGCACACAATTCCCCTTTCCTGCTGCCAGGCTGGGCACAGGGGTGCTTCTGGGGAGGGGGTGCTGGCAAAGCTGTCCCTGCTCAGCTCGGGGTGTGCGTGGGGCCTGGGCAGAGGTGTTGCACAAGCTGGGGACAGGGCTGGCTCTGGTGCTTTTGCAGAATTCCCAGAACCAAGGCACAGGGTGTCAGCAGCGGCTGTTCCCAGTCACTGGGTCACTGCTGTGTACTCAGGGCTTGCACTCTCAGGAAGGTGACGTTCTGCCCTGGCCTCTCTGAGCAAGAAAAGCTCCTGAGAGCAAAGTTTCCAAATGTGCTCTGGAAATAGATCCTGCTGGCCAGCTGCTCCATGCCCCCACGTGTGCCGTGGAGGTGCTGCCAGCGCTGCAGCCCTGTCCCTCAGCCCGTTTTCCATCCTCTGGGTAGGAATAACAGAGCTCTGCTGCTAATCTGAACACAGAGCCTGCTGCAAGGCAGATTTCAGAAAACACAGGGCAAGCTATGGAAAGAGTGTTTATCCTAAAGGGAAGTACAGCTGGTGGGCACACGGAGTCAGATTTCAGTAAGAGATAGAAACCACACGCACATCATGTGCTCATTGACAGCAAAACACCTGATTATTCTTAGGTGAGAAGCGCAACAGATTTTTTTTCCCATGGAATTTTTGTCAGTGTTCCAAAGTTTGGAGCAAAGCTGTGGTTTGGCAGCTGGTGGGTTGCCTTATGAGCCCTGTGTTTA
Source organism: Melospiza melodia melodia (assembly GCF_035770615.1). Lineage (NCBI taxonomy): Eukaryota > Metazoa > Chordata > Aves > Passeriformes > Passerellidae > Melospiza > Melospiza melodia. The sequence goes on from NC_086202.1 coordinate 847,233, forward strand.
GTAATTTTGCCGGTGTTTTTTACTCTGTATTTACCTCTATGGTACATGAAGTTCCCCTGGGCTTCAGTCCTGCTTAACCTCTGGTGGCTCCTGCCCAGTCCCTGCTCCCACAGCTGAGCACAGACCCCTCTGTCCCTGAAATGCTGGTGTTGTACGGGGCGTGCATGGCACTGACACTTTTCCTGCTCCAAAGAGCCCTTGTGCCCAAGCCCCTCAGGACAGTCCCTTTGTCCCCCCCAGGCCAACGCCCCAAACCTCGTGGCTCAGCTTTGGTTCAGCGTTCCCCTCCCTGCGGTCCCAGGCAGGGCCATCACCTCCCTGGCTGTCAGCAGCCTGTCCTGCAGGGCTCCTGTGGCTGCAGAGAGTGTCCCTGTGCCCTGGCAGCAGCTGAGCCCGGCCCTGCGGAGGGCAGCTCTTCCAGGAAGGGGCAGCACAGCCTTTTCCTGGCGCTGTGTGTGTGTGTGTGTCCTGGCTGGCTGGGGAGGGGATGGAAGGGACAGGCCATGTGCTGTGCCCTCTATTTCTGGCTGCAGAGGCACGGTGTGCCCTGTGAGTCACTGTTCTGTCCTGCTCACCCTCAGGTAGCGTTCCCAGGTGTTCCACAGGGCTGTCAGAGAGGCTGGGGGGTGAGGAGCAGGGAGGGATCTCAGAGCCCTTCTCAGCTGCTGACAGCCCTGAAGAGCCCTGGCAACGTCAGCTTTCGACATCTGAAAGCAGTGATGGGTTTTTTCCCCCAGAATAGAAACAAAAGAACCTCTTTGATAGCTGAATCACCTCCTGACTGAAGAAAGTGTCTGTTCTATTGTGTTCTTCGTGCTGTGATCCAGTAATTGCTCTCTGGCTTTATAAGGAAAGATCTAGAGCTAACCCAACGCTTCAGGCAGCTTCTCCACACTCTGGGAGCTCTTGTGCAGGAACCACTGTTGGAGTCATGTCAGAAATGCTGCTGCCTGCAGAGGATCCTGGCAATGGGTGCTCCGTGCCCCGGGCTGAGGAGCCGCAGTGGTCCTGGTGTGCATTTGGAGAAGGCTTTGCCTGCTCCTGGGGCCCAAGCCAGGGATCACATCTCTCTGGTGCCTGACTCACTGTTCCATGGAGCAGGAGCTGGGGGTGACTTTGGAGATCACCCCCTGGTTATTTGCCTGAGAGCTGGGAATTCCATCCTGTTTCCAGTCAGATTTGTGGCAGCCACAGCCTTGCAGGTCATCACTGCCTTTGACACGAGTGGCTGGTTGCTCTGCCCAGTCCCTGCCAGTTTGCTTCAGGGCTGGGTCACACCATTGCAGAGGTCCTGGGCACTTCTTCCCAATGGGAATTGCTGTTGGAAGGAGCCAGGTGTGCCACTGTCGTCTTTCAGGTTAAATTTGGAGCGAAATGTTTGTCACCTTGTTACTGTAATGAAAACCAAATAAATCTCTGCCTTGCCACGTGCTGCGTTGTCCGATGCTGGTCTCTCCCAATGTCCCCCAGCTTCCCCCACCACAAAGTGTCTGTTCCTGGGCAAGCTTTGCTCTGGGGACATCGGTGTTGCTTCTCTGTGCCATGCTGTCCATCCAGAGAGGGCCCTTTGTGCTGCTTTCACACCTCAGCAGCAATGAACTGTGAACGTCCTCCCAAAATATCCATTTCCAAGTTACCTTTGAAGGGAGCTTGTATTATAAATAAATGGAATTGCTCATCCCTCTGCTTCTCTCAGATTAAAGTGGAATTATCTTGATCTCAGGAGTCAGAGAAGACACCTGTCAGGCACAGCATGGGTGAGTCATATCTGTAACAGCAAGATTTCTCTCAGTGACACTTCCTTAAATGTCAAAATCTCATTCCCATTCCGCTGTAGCTGCTCCGCTCTCCACTTCAATTAAGAACTTCGGAATAATTCCAAGCATTTATGGGTTTGCCCAGCCTCACCCAGGTTTTAATTGCTACCTGTGCGTTTTCCTCGGAGAAGAGAAGTTCGGAACGTGTCCCAGCGGGGCCGTGAGTCACTGCCTGGCAAGGTGTGGCTGCAGTGCTGCCCCACGGGGCCCTGCCAGCACGGACAGCATCACTGCTCAAGCACTTCTTCCTGTGGAACTGGGGGGGATGCTTACGGCAGGGTGAAAGGAAAAGCACTTCACTTTGAAAAGGAAATGTTTGAATTCCACTGTGAACGCTCCTGTTGGGGAAACAGCCATTTATTTCATAGAATCAGGGAATATCCTGAGCTGGGACCCAAGGATCTTTGAGTGCAGACCCTGTCTCTGCACAGACACCCCAAAATCCCACCCTGGCATCCCTGCAGTGCTGTCCAAGCTCTCCTGGAGCTCTGGCAGCCTCGGGGCTGTGCCCATGCCCTGCCCTGGCCCAGTCCAGCCCTTCCCTGGCTCCTGTGCCTGTCCCAGGGAGCAGAGATGGGAGCTGCCCCTCGGGAGGGGCTGCAGACCCCAATGAGTCTCCCTCACTTTGGGTAGGCTGCGAGGAGAAACCCCCAAACCACTAATGTGGGATGACATAAATGTAGGAAATGGCAATTTTCCTTGATGCTGCTTCTCTAGTTTGGGATACTGAAGGCTTGGATGAGGACTCCTTTCCCCCTCTTACCTTGCTGATGGCAGGCTGTGATTTCAAGAGGGCCAACGGATCAAAGGGCCATATGGGCCAAGCTCAGGAGCTGAAAATGAACAGGATTTGCAAGCCCTTCTGTGTTCATTGTTGGCTGCTGCAGGAAATGCACATCCCAGCAGCAGTGCCTTAGAAAACCCTTGGGCAGCTCTGCTTGCCGGGCTTTGGCATGGAAAAAGTGTTCAGCAAAACTCATAAAGATGAGGGGGTTTTTAAGGGAGGTGGGACTGAACAGGTGTTCCCTACACTCTGTCCAACAGGGTGATGGTAAGTTTGGTTGGCTTCCAGACCCATCATCCTCTTAAACTGGTTTGTTTGGTTTTTTTCAGTTATTCAGTTATTTTTTCCTTTATTCATTTTATGCAGAATAACAGAGGAGTGGCTTAGCTGTAGTGAAACACTGGAGAAAATTCAGTGCTGAAGCAAGTAGCACTGACATATGGTGGAGCTAAATTGGGTTGGAAGTCTCAGGAAGAATCCTTGAGGAGTTGGTGGATGTTGGTAACAGAATATGTTACTATGGGCTCCACAGAGTGAAATTGTTGAAACTCCTCTGTCTCCAGCCTGTGTGCCCTGTGCACCTCGTAGTGACAATGGTGTGTGAAGGGGAGGGAGCTGCAAACCAGGGACAGTGGGTTTGGGTGTTATTATTGCCCCAGGAGAGCCGTGGAGACGGGGCCCTTGTCTGTGTGAGTCCCAGAGCTGTGGCACTGAGGGTGCTTGGTGCTCCAGCCCCGGGCACAGAGGGACACAGAGAGACAGCCCCGTGTCCCTGAGTCCAGCTGTGCCCCTCAGGCTGGGGTCATGGGGGCTCCCAGGGAATGGGGACCAGGGCATTGTGGAGCTTATAGGGACGACAACACGGTGGTCAACTTCTAGTAGGCAGAAGTGTCCTCAGGGTAGGTCTGCTGTGGGGATTATGTAGGAGTTGAATGTCAGGGCTTTGAGATCGGTGTATTCACAGGTTCAGTATCATTGGTGACTGATGGCTTTTAGGGTCAGATCAGGTTTGTTGATCTTGTCTATCATGCAGAGGATTCATAAGGACGGTAGGGTGAGCATGACCAGCACTGTGGCTGGGAGAATCGTTCAGAGGAGTTCCATTTCAGTATCATTGGGGACCAATGGCTTTTAGGGTTAGATTGGATTTGTTGATCCCATCTGTCATGCAGAGGATTCATAAGGACGGTAAGAAAAGCATGACCAGCACTGTGGCTGGGAGAATCGTTCAGAGGAGTTCCATTTCTTGTGCATCAGCTGTACCAGATGACAGTTTTTCTGTGAGTGTGTGGGTTAATAGGTAGATGACTAGGCTGCAGTGCAACCATTAGGGCGAGGTTGTGGAATCCTATCAGTTCTTCTGTGATAGGCAAGGAAGTGTCTTGGAAGTTGTTGTGAGTGGTTGGCCATGTTTGGGTAGAGATGTGCTGGGCTTTCACCTGCAATTTAGTCTTGACAAGGCTGTGTAATTATTTTACTAACATCTCTTAATGAGAAAGAAGCATGAGTGGTCTATGCAGCTGGCTTGAAACCAACATATGGGGATTTGACTCCTTCCTTTCTTGGACTTGGACGGTGGCTGTGCACCCTCCACAGCCCCCAGCAGCCCCTCTTGTCCCCAGTCCTGGTGCCAGCCAGGCAGCAGTGTGCCGAGAGCAGCACCCACGTGTGGCAGGGCTTCCACAATGTGAGACATGGCTCTGTAAAGAGAACAGGAATGCTGTTCCTTGGGATAGCTACCACTGGAGCTGTAAAACATGGGAGGAAACAGACCCAGGAGCCTTCAGCCATGTCCTGGGCTCTGGGTGCTCTGCTCCGGGGGTGCTGTGGGTCCCCAGTGTCCCTGGGGTGTGGAGTGTGGTGCTGTGCTCAGGCACACGCACAGGGATGGGGACAGGGGCACTGGTTACCCCAGGGATGGGGACAGGGATGGGGACAGGAGCACTGCTTACCCCAGCCTGGGACACCACAGCCTGTCACAGTCCTGAGCTGCACTGAGGAGCTCCAAAATGTTCCTGTGCCAGCATGGGCAGTGCCACAGGCGCTCACAGAGCTGGAGCGTGTCCCTGTGGTGCTGCTGTCCCGCTGGCCTGGCCCTGGTCAGCTGAGAAGTGTCCCTGGCCGTGTCCTGGAGATGAGTGCTCGGGAGCAGCACGGGCAGTGAGGCACAGCTGGCACGGGGCCCGGAGCAGGGCACACAGCCCCACACCCTGTGTGGAACAGCGCAGCCCAGCGCTGCCAGCTGCTGCTCGCAGGGATTGGGGCTGCCCTGTTTGCTCGCCGCAGCCCTGGGAAGTGTTTGCAGCCGCCTGGGAAGCGCAACATCCTACTCAGAAGGAATGCAAATTCTATCAGCGGTGCAACTTGTCTCAACTATTGAACTCTTTAAAGTCGTAATTCCAAAGTGAACATTTCCATCTCAATGCCACAGAAGTTACCGACGGGCCACACCTATAAAACACCACGAGGCTGCTTGTTGAGCTGTATTACAAGCCCTGGCTGGTTACCTGGGCAGGTACTGTCAGGAGCTTGGCTGTGGCTGCATTTGCTGGGCTCCAGTTCCTCTCTCTTGGCTGCTTTGCTTTGCTGTCACCCAGGTACACTCCAGATGGGAGGTCCATTTTAGCTATACCTTCAGCTCATTCCAGCGCTGCAGCACACATCAATTTGAGCTTTACTGATTTTTGCTCAGTGTTTCCAAGGTTGAACCTTTCCTCTTTATCCTCACACCAGTATTTTTGTCAGCATTCTCTTGTGTCTGTCCTATTGGAGCTTCCCCTTGATGGTGCAGGGCAAGAAAACACCCCAGGATCAGGTTCTGAGGGGGATGTGGGGCTGGTTTGGTGTTGTGAGGCACCATCAGTGTGAGGGGATGAGCTGTGCCCGTGTCAGAGCCCCTGTCCTGCTCTCTGTGGCCCAGGTGAGCCCCCTGACAAAGGTGTGCAGGTGCCTGCACAGGCTCTCTGCATCAGCACACCTAAACCAGGCACTGCACTCCTCATTGGAGAGATTTCTGTTTTCAACCCTTTTGTCTGAGGCGTGTTATAACACGACTTCTTAAATCACCCCAGGCAAACCCCAAATCCCTGTGGAGGGCTCCAGCACAGCCCCAGGGAGCAGGGAGCCCTGGGTTCCCCCGATCTGAGTGCTGAGCAGTGAGCAGTGAGATCGTGTCTCTAGGAGGAGAACACCTTCCCCTGGAGAGCTGGAGGCCCTGCCCGAGCCGTGCTGCTCAGCGCTGTGTGTCAGCCCAGGTTAATTTGGAGTGCTCTCTGCTGTCACCCCATGCTGCACAAACCTCTCCAGCGCTTGCATGCACAAGTACCACGTCCCCATCCCAAAGTCAGTGTTGGGTTTCAGGCGCTCTGATATAAACTGAAAGAGAAGATGTTTTCCCCTCTAATCAAAGCAAAGCTGTTCTCTCCAGGGATCCCAAAGACGTGGGAAGCAGTGGGGGAGAGCTGAGCTTACTAATGAGCCCTACACCAAAGGCTCTTCTATGGCAGAGGGTTTTTGAATAGGAAGTTGAGCTGCTTAAAGTCAAAGGAAGGGAACTTATTTTGAAGAAGGAACTTATTTTAAATCCATGTAGTGCATTTCAGACTGGGTGCTGATCTGGGGAAGAAGGTGTGCACACCTGGCAGAAACAGCTGCACCAATGAAAGGGTTTTCTCCAGAAACCCAAAGCGCCCTTCTGCCTGTGAAATCAGAGGGGAATTGCTGTTTCTGCCGAGAGGAGAGCTGCTGGCGCTGGAAAAGCTGCTGAGAGCTGCCCGTGTCTGAGCAGCTGGGTGGGTTTGATGTCTCTCTGTGCAGCCCTGCTCCTCCTGGCACTGCCTGAGCAGCTCCATGGAGGGGGTGCCCCAGCTCCTCCCCAGCCCGAGGCGCTCTGCTGAGTGCCGGCACAGTGAGCTGGGCTGTGGAGAGGTGGGGAACGGAGCCCTGCCCGCGCTCCAGCAGGGTGAGAGCTGGGGGACAGCAATGGCTGGGGCAGCAGTGCCAGGGGCACCAGGGTGTCCTGGGCACTGCAGTGGTGGGGAGAGCTCTGACAGGGCTGGGCTGGGGGAGCTGTGTCCCTGCAGGTGTGCTGCTGGTTCTGAGGGAGGGCTGGGGCTCTGCAGCTGCTGCTGCTGCTCAGGGGGCTCACCTTGTCCCTGCCCCTGCCCCTGCCCCTGTCCCGTCCCTGCTCCTGCCCCTGATCCTGTCCCTGTCCCTGCCCCTGTCCCTGATCCTGTCCCTGTCCCTGCCCCTGCCCCTGTCCCTGTCCCACCCTGCTGCTGGCACTCGCCTGCCCCAGCTCTCGGGTTCTCTCATGGACATTGCTGCTGCTCCTTGCCCAGATTTGGTGCTGATGCTCAGCCTGCTGTGTAGAGTGCCAGGAGCACGGGTGGGTGCTGCACCCCAACCCTTCTGTGCAGCCGGACAGAAAATGCAGCTGGGAATGGGGCTGTGACCCACAGATCCCTCCTCCTTTGGGCCCTTCTTTGGGTGCTTCAACTGAACATTACAGCAATTCCAAACACCAAAAAAGTTCCTGGGAGGAGTTCAGGCTTTGGAATTGTAAAACATTCCTGCTTTTATCAAAGTAGTACATTTTAATGAGTTGCAAATATTTGGTTTATTACATTACACAGTTCTTTGGTTCTCAACTATTGCCTGCTTCAACGTTTTGTTTTCTTTTTGGTCAGAGCTGGAGGTGATGTCTCCTGTTTGCTGCCTTGCTCACCCTGCCTGCCTGCAAATCCTGGGAATGTTTTCCTGGGGTGTTTTCCATGGGCAGCAGTGCTCCCTGCTGTCCCGGGCTGTGCTGCAGGAACATCCCTCAGCTGTGCCTCGGCCTCTGCTCCTGCTTTTGCGTTTTGTCAGCCCCAGGGCTTTTGGCTTCTCTGCTGAGTTCTCCTTGGAGCTGCTGCCCATGGTTACAGGATTCCAGAGTGGATTGGGCTGGAAGGGACCTCAAAGCTCTCAGTGCCACCCCTGCCATGGCAGGGACACCTTCCCTAACCCAGGGTGCTGCAGCCTGGCCTTGGGCACTGCCAGGGATCCAGGGGCAGCCACAGCTTCTCAGCGTGTGGAAAAATAAAACGTTTGGAATGGGAAAGACTTTTCCCACAGCTTTTGATTTTTCCGATATTTTCAATGCTATGGTGCTTAAAAATTTAAATAACAGATATGGAGCCCCGGGGTCTGAGGGGACAGGCAGTGTAATGCCCTTCACTGAAGTGACTATTGCTGCTCTTCTTGCCTTTCCATCCCAAGGAGGAATCACAGATATCACAAAAATCGCCATTTTTCCATTTCCACACGTCCCCACTTGGTGGCACCATTGGTCCTTATTACACCGTTCTTACAACTGCAGTTTTACTAAAACCACTCCAACTTTTGGGGTCTTTCCGACACAGCCTCTACACGTGAATGAAAAGAGGGACAAGTAGGATTTTTTGTTTAATGACTACAAAATTATGGAGATTGATCTTAATGGACTGGCTTTTCTGGGTCATGGTTTTTCATCTTTCTTTAAAGTGAAAAATATGTAAAACACAAGGAAATGATTCTGAACCCATTTCCAACATTCACACACTCTCCATCTGTGGGTAGAATACTGATACAGGAGGAGTGTTTTGTATGGAAATGCTCTGTCACAAGGTAAAATTTGAGGATTCATTTTTATACCCTGTAAGAGTGAATGCATAATTTCCATCTGGTAACCCAGGAGGTCCAGGGGCGGATTGATAACCACGGGACCAGAGGGCACAGCAGGGGAGACGGGCAGCAGGGTTGGGTTAGAGGAGGAATTCCCTGGGATAGCTTCCATTCGTGTTCAGGGGGGGACATCGGCTTCACATGGGGACATTGGCCTCATGTGGGGACATTGGCTTCATGTGGGGACATTGGCTTCACCTGGGGATATTAATTTCACCTGAGGACATTGGCTTCATGTGGGGACATTGGCTGTACCTGGAGACATTGATTTCACCTGGGAACATTGGCTTCACCTGGAGACATTGATTTCACCTGGGGACATTGATTTCACCTGGGAACATTGGTTTCACCTGGAAACATTGATTTCACCTGGGAACATTGGCTTCACCTGGAGACATTGATTTCACCTGGAGACATTGATTTCACCTGGGAACATTGGTTTCACCTGGAAACATTGGTTTCACCTGGAAACATTGGCTTCACCTGGGGACATTGGTTTCACCTGGAGACATTGATTTCACCTGGGAACATTGGTTTCACCTGGAGACATTGATTTCACCTGGGAACATTGATTTCACCTGGGAACATTGGTTTCACCTGGAGACATTGAGTTCACCTGGGAACATTGAGTTCACCTGGGAACATTGGTTTCACCTGGAGACATTGATTTCACCTGGAGACATTGGTTTCACCTGGGGACATTGATTTTACCTGGAGACATTGATTTCACCTGGAAACATTGGCTTCACCTGGGGACATTGGCTTCACCTGGGGACATTGATTTCACCTGGGGATATTCACTTCCCCTGGGGACATTCACTTCCCCTGGAGGCACTCACTGCCCTTGGCTGGCCCTGGTGGGGCTGAGCAGGGGCAGCTCCTGTGCTGCCATTGAGGCCAGCACCGTTTCTTTTCCTGCCCAGAGCAGCAGGCTGTGAGCTCGTGGCTCTGCACGGGGGCACTGTCAGAGTTCTGTGCTCCAGCATTTCACCTGAGAGGGGTTGGCAGCTCTAAATGGGGGTGGGCAGCCCTGGCACAGGTGCCCAGAGCAGCTGGGGCTGCCCCTGGATCCCTGGCAGTGCCCAAGGCCAGGCTGGACACTGGGGCTGGAGCACCTGGGACAGTGGGAGGTGTCCCTGCCATGGCAGGGGTGGCACTGGGGGGGCTCTGACATCCCTCCCAACCCAACCCATTCCATGATTCCATGCTTCTTTCCCACTCCCCGTTGCTGCTGGGGGCTGAGTTGGGGTGCACAGCCCCAGAAGGGCAGTGGAAGATGCGTAGGAGGGTTGCCAGGGTCAGGATGAGCAGCAGAGGGGAATCGCTGATTCCTTCTCTTGGAACCTGTTACTGGGGAGCAGCTTGCTCCTGCGACCCCGAGCAGGTGCTGCAGGTGCCCGTGTTAATTGTGTTAAACTGCATCAGGTGAGCATTTTCCTTCGGGCTGCCTGGAGTAAATTGGGCACTCGCTGCCCTAATTAACTGTCGAGTGGGAATGTCTGATCTGCAGAGATACAGAGCACTTGCTGCCCTTGCTGAGCTGAGTGCTGAGTTCAGCACTGGGTGATTCCTCTGGGGACAGCCCAGGAGCTGCCCAGGGACCCTTCAGCACCAGACACGGACACAGGGTCAGTGACTGGGAATGCTCATCCCAGTGACTGGGAATGCCCCATCCCAGTGAGATGGGAATGCCCCATCCCAGTGACTGGGAATGCTCATCCCAGTGACTGGGAATGCTCATCCCAGTGAGATGGGAATGCCCCATCCCAGTGAGATGGGAATGCCCCATCCCAGTGACTGGGAATGCCCCATCCCAGTGAGATGGGAATGCCCCATCCCAGTGAGATGGGAATGCTCCATCCAGTGACTGGGAATGCTCATCCCAGTGAGATGGGAATGCTCATCCCAGTGAGATGGGAATGCCCCATCCCGGTGTGCTGGGAATGCTCCATCCAGTGACTGGGAATGCCCCATCCCAGTGTCTGGGAATGCCCCATCCCAGTGTGTGGGAATGCCCCATCCCGGTGTGCTGGGAATGCCCCATCCCAGTTAGATGGGGATGCCCCATCCCAGTGAGATGGGAATGCTCATCCCAGTGAGATGGGAATGCCCCATCCCAGTGTGCTGGGAATGCCCCATCCCAGTGACTGGGAATGCCCCATCCCAGTGTGCTGGGAATGCCCCATCCCAGTGACTGGGAATGCCCCATCCCGGTGTGCTGGGAATGCCCCATCCCAGTTAGATGGGGATGCCCCATCCCAGTGACTGGGATCTGAAAGCAGCTGCCTGCCCCCATCCGGGACAGGGAGCACCTGGGAGCTCTCAGGTGTGCTTTACTTCTGGAGAGTTCTGCAAGGACAGGGGATTTGGGCTCAGTGAGTCCTGGGGGTTCACTCCTAACACAGCGTCTGGCGTGGGGAAACATGGAAATCACGCAAAGGCAGCTGAGTGCGTGCGGGGCAAAAGCGAGGAATGAATCCAATGTAGGGATTACCTTGGGGCACTCGATGGCTCCGGGCGGTGCCAGCGCCGCGGGCAACAGAGGGCACTGCTCCCGCACCGATGGAGGCTGCGCCCCGCACCCGGCATCCCGCAACCCCCTTCCCAGGTCTGACATCCAGGATCCCGCATCCTGCAGCCGGCATCCCAGCTCTGGGAACCCAGATCCCGCATCCCGGATTCCCCTTCCCAGATCCTGCAGCCGGTATCCCCCATCCGGGTATCCCCCATCCCATGTCCCGCATCCCGGATCCGGTATCCCTCATCCCATATCCCATATCCCACACCCGGTATCCCACATCCAGGATCCCAGATCCGGTATCCCACACCCCTCATCCCATATCCTGCATCCCACACCTGGTATTCCCCATCCTGTATCCCAGATCCCCCATCCCATGTCCCACATCCCCATCCCAGACCCAGGATCCCACACCCCACATCCCACACCTGGTATTCCCCATCCTGTATCCCAGATCCCCCATCCCATGTCCCACATCCCCATCCCGACCCAGGATCCCACACCCCACATCCCACACCTGGTATTCCCCATCCTGTATCCCAGATCCCCCATCCCATGTCCCACATCCCCATCCCGACCCAGGATCCCACACCCCACATCCCGCCCGGCTCTCACCACGCCGGTGCCCGTCAGGGTTTCCCAAACCCACGAGGACAGTGCTCTGCTAACTGCTCCCTGGCCGGGGCAGGGGAAATGCTGAGCCCTGGGCACAGCCACTGCCAGGGTTTACTGCTTGTTCCTCATGCTGCAAAAAGCAATCAGAGGGAGAAGCCAATCGAGGAAAAAACATTTCCTTAAATTATTTTTTTTTTAATTAGTACCTTACAAAAAATGCATATTAGAAAGTAAGGATTTACAACTGCACAAATGGGTTTTAGCTGCTTAGAATGAAACGACTGAGGAGTGACGAGTCTCTCCCAGGCAGCTGTGATGAAATATTAATTGGATAAAAGCTTTAATATAGATTTTTAAAGCAGCTTTTTTCCTTTCGATGTAACATATTAGAGCTGGAAACTGCTCTCATCCGCTGCTGTAAGAGCAGATGAGGACCTGACTCGCTGCCACTGTGGACATTTCCTACTGGTCCCTCAGTCATTTTTTATAGGAGGAATTAAGAAAGAATTCGGGGTGGAACAGGAGAGGAAATACAAAAGACAGATTGGAGGAGAGAGATCAAAGCAGTGAGAGGCTGGGTGTGTTAGAGCAGAGGTGTCACTGAGGAAATGAACTCGGCAGGATTTTGTCCCCTCTGTTCCAGACAGGAGGATTCATCAATTCACTCCTGAGCTTTCAGCACAGGAACACACAAGAGCCTCTGGCTCTGGATCCCTGCTCAGAGAGGCCTGGCTTTGGATCCCTGCTCAGGGAGGCCTGGCTTTACATCTGGGCTCTGGCTTTGGATCCCTGCTCAGAGAGACCTGGCTTTGGATCCCTGCTCAGGGAGGCCTGGCTTTGGATCTCTTCTCAGAGAGGCCTGGCTTTGGATCCCTGCTCAGGGAGGCCTGGCTTTACATCTGGGCTCTGGCTTTGGATCCCTGCTCAGAGAAGCCTGGCTTTATCCCTGGGCTCTGCTGGGTCTCTGCTCAGAGAGGCCTGGCTTTGCACCTGGGCTCTGGATCCCTGCTCAGGGAGGCCTGGCTTTATCCCTGGGCTCTGCTCCATCCCTGGCTTTATCCCTGGGCTCTGGATCCCTGCTCAGGGAGGCCTGGCTTTATCCCTGGGCTCTGCTCCATCCCTGGCTTTATCCCTGGGCTCTGGATCCCTGCTCAGGGAGGCCTGGCTTTATCCCTGGGTTCTGGGTCCCTGCTCAGAGAGGCCTGGCCTTATCCCTGGGTTCTGCTGCACCCCTGGCTTTATCCCTGGGCTCTGCTGGGTCCCTGCAGCACTCCTGGGGTCAGCTCCCAGTCCCAGCAGGGGCATCAGGGCAGGGAGAGGAGGTGATTGGGACAGGCATCAGTTCTAGCACAGGAGCTTTCTGTGCCCGAGGAACAGCAGCAGCAGCAGCAGAGCCTGCAGGGGGACAGAGCTGGGCTGAGCTGGGCTGTGCAGGTGACCCAAGGCAGAGCCTGCAGCTCAGCTCAGCTGGACCAGAGCTTTGGCCCATCAGCTGCCCCTGAGCTGGGTCACACAATCATCCCAGCCTGGTTTGGCTCAGAAGTGACCTCAAAGCCCCCCCAGTGCCACCCTGCCATGGCAGGGACACCTTCCCCTGTCCCGGGTGCTCCCAGCCCTGGCCAGCCTGGCCTGGGTTGATTTTGTGCCCCGCTCACCATGGCATCTGCTCTGACCAGGGTTTTTCTGTGGCTGCTGGGGGCACAGGTCTGGGTTTGCAGGGCATTGCAATTCCTGCATCCCTGGCATTGCAGGGAACCCACTGCAAGGCTGGGGATTGCTCCCCATCCTTGGTCCCTGGCTGTTTCACGCCTTCTCATTTCCAGTGTGGGGGGATTTTCCACACACAGCTCAAAGCATATGAGCAATCAAGATGCAGCAAGACATGAAACCCAATATTTTACTGCAACTCCAATTTATAACTTTTCTTTTCATCTTCCAACCCCGTAACACTGTCAGAGAGTCGATCAAGTTTCTCTAGAAAGATTTCTCCTTTAGAAATTGGTGTTTATTACATGCCAAGGCACTGCTGATTGATTTGAGAGATTAGTGGTTTTCCCCTCTCAGAGTTGTCTCCAAACAGAGCCTCCCCTGCTGAAATAAACATCTGAGCATGCTGCCCACAGGGCTGGGGCTGGAAGAGCTGCTCCTGGAGAATTGCAGCAGAACTGGGGGAAAATCCTTGAGAAAATAAACCATTGGCTCATTAGGACAACCTTTTGCTCTGTGGCAGTTTCACGAGTGAGAGGAGAGGCTTTGGATGTAACCTGAGTTTTCTCAGGGGAGAGGAGAGCTTGTGCATAGCTGGGACAAGCATCCCCCCAGCCCCAGGAACTGTCCCTCACCCTGCTGGTTTGCCCTGGCACTGCCTGCTGCCACTGGGGCTCCTGCACACACAGCTGGGCTGATCTCTGCCTGCCCAGAGCTTCTCCGGGGGGACATTAAAGGCACAGAGTGGAAGAGCCAAACATCATCATGGAGCCCCCTGGTTTGCGTTGGAAGGGCCCTAAAGCCCATCCCATGGGCAGGGTTTGCCCCAGGCTCTGCTCGGGGCCCCGTGCCAGCTGTGCTGTCCCCAGCAGGGCAGGGACAGGGTGGCAGTGCCAGCTGTGCTGTCCCCAGCAGTGCCAGCTGTGCTGTCCCCAGCAGGGCAGGGACAGGGTGGCAGTGCCAGCTGTGCTGTCCCCAGCAGTGCCAGCTGTGCTGTCCCCAGCAGGGCAGGGACAGGGTGGCAGTGCCAGCTGTGCTGTCCCCAGCAGTGCCAGCTGTGCTGTCCCCAGCAGGGCAGGGACAGGGTGGCAGTGCCAGCTGTGCTGTCCCCAGCAGTGCCAGCTGTGCTGTCCCCAGCAGGGCAGGGACAGGGTGGCAGTGCCAGCTGTGCTGTCCCCAGCAGTGCCAGCTGTGCTGTCCCCAGCAGGGCAGGGACAGGGTGGCAGTGCTGTGGCCCACAGTGAGGCAGCCAGCAGTGCCTGTAATCAGCATTAACCGTTCATTAATCAGCATTAACCTTTCATTAATCAGCATTTACTGTCCTGAGGGCAGCCTCAGCCAGTCCCTCTCTCCAGGGAGGAAGGGATGTGTTTGGAGCCCCTCTGTGGGACACAGAGCACAGGGAAGCTGCCACCTGTCCCCATGGCATTTCCTTGGCACACTTCTGCACTGTTTCACTGCATTTTGTAGCCAGTGCAAATCGGTGCTGCTTTCTCACAGCCATATGTTCTGTCCAGGCTTCATCCTCCTCCCCCTGTTTAAATGCGCTTTCTGTGAGTGTTTCTGCCTTCTGCAAAAGAACTTTAATATTTCTGTTTACTCTTTCGGAGACAAAATCAATATTTGTTAGATGCAATTATGAAGAATGATGGATGCGCTGTCAGTGGCGTGAGAGTCAGGAAAATGATATTATGGCACAGGGCTGTGCTTAACAGAACCAGAGAGGAGACACATGGGCTGCAATAAACAGCAAGCTTGTCAAGGGCTGCTCCAAATTGGAGCTGATTGCCTGCTTTGGGCAGGGACTGAGCATTTGCCTAAAGAGGAACTGAGTTTGCTGGGCTGGCTGTGCCCCTTTGGGTTTGGTGTGGGGACAATCCCGGGGGTGTCACACACTGGTGGCACACAGGGGTGGCACAAATATCTTTTATGAAAGATCCTTTCCTTAGGATTTTTCCTCCTGAGGAGCTGGGAGGCCTCAGGAACAAAATGCAAACAATGGTTATCTGCTGCTGTGGGATGGAACAGGTGCATCTGGGATTGGTCTGGTGTGGTTGTTTCTAATTAATGGCCAGTCACAGTCAGCTGGCTCAGACACAGAGCCGAGCCACAAGCCCTTGTTATCATTCTTTCTTTCTTTTTCTTTCTATTCTTAGCCAGCCTTCTGATGGAAACCTTTTCTTCTATTCTTTTAGTATGGTGTTAATGTAATATATATCATAAAATAAGAAATCAGCCTTGTGAAACATGGAGTCAGATCCTCATCTCTTCCCTCATCCTGGGACCCCT
The DNA here is from genome assembly GCF_035770615.1 of Melospiza melodia melodia. Lineage (NCBI taxonomy): Eukaryota > Metazoa > Chordata > Aves > Passeriformes > Passerellidae > Melospiza > Melospiza melodia. Next base: position 862,666 of record NC_086202.1, read on the forward strand.
GTGAGCACGGTCACACATGGGTGTCACACCGGGTGTCACAGGGGTGTCACAGGGGTGTCACATGGGGGTGTCACACATGGGTGTCACACAGGGTGTCACACTGGGTGTCACAGGGGTGTCACATGTGGCTCTGCAGGCCTCACCACCTCCAGCCTGCCTGGGGAGCTGCTCGTGCTGCCAGCACAGCCAGGTCCTTCACATTCTTCCCTTTGCCTTCCATCTCAGTCTCGGTTTAACGCCAGGTGAGGTGGGGTTGTGGCACTGTCCCACCCTGACCGGCCATCTCCCTACTGCTCTCTCTCAGGTGACCATTCCCATCCAACCATTCCCATCCAGCCATTCCCATCCAACCATTCCCATCCAACCCTTCCCATCCAACCCTTCCCATCCAGCCATTCCCATCCAACCCTTCCCATCCAACCCTTCCCATCCAACCATTCCATCCAACCATTCCCATCCAACCCTTCCCATCCAACCATTCCCATCCAACCATTCCATCCAACCATTCCATCCAACCCTTCCCATCCAACCATTCCCATCCAACCATTCCCATCCAACCATTCCCATCCAGCCATTCCCATCCAGCCATTCCCATCCAACCCTTCCCATCCAACCATTCCCATCCAACCATTCCCATCCAACCATTCCTATCCAACCCTTCCCATCCAACCATTCCCATCCAACCCTTCCCATCCAACCATTCCCATCCAACCATTCCATCCAGCCATTCCCATCCAACCCTCCCCACCACTGTCCCAGCTGCCCTTGGCTGCCTTTGGGCAGTGCCAGGAGCTGTCCCTGCCCTCTGAGCTGCACGCAGGGCAGAGCAGGGCCCTGAGCCACACTGGGGAATGTTCAATGCTCTGCTCTGCAGTGCTGCTGGCTGGGCTGAGGGGAAGGACAGGGACACAGCTCAGCTGGGCACTCCAGCTAATCCCAGCCCACAGATTCAGATTTATGAGCCTCCTGGGTTCACCTCACGGGTGATTTTTCTCCTCATTCCTTTCCTGCCTCGGAGATTTTCCCAAGAATGAAGCTCAGAGTGTGGTTTTCCTCAGGAGTTTTCCCAGGATGGCTGAGGGGATGGGGATGCTCACCCCAACTGTGCCTTTATGGACCCAAACCCTCCACAGAGCCTGTTGCCTTTGGGCTGGAGCTTTTCCCTTCTCTGTGTTCAAGGTTAAACTTTCACTACAGAGAATTAGCTGGTAGGAGACAAAGAGCACTGCTCAGGAGGGGTAGGGAAGATAAATTTCACAAAAGATTTTCAGCTGCAGTACCTGAAGATAGATCAATATTTTCTATTTGCCTTAGCACTAAGCTTATTTTCCTTCATCACTGAAGAGATACTCAGTTGTGCCTTCTACCAGAACATTAAACTGTTCTCTGCTGATAAATGGTTAAGAAAGACAAACAACAGCACTTTCCAGGAGCTGCTTTATCTTGCAGGACGACATCAGTCCTTCTGATGCACAGAGAGCTCACACTTCTGTCTTAACTCGGAGAGCCCAGCTGGAGCCCAGCCTGGCTGCTCCCTGCTGCCTGGAACCCCAGTTTCCCCATTTCTGGAGCCCCTCAGCGAGGTGTCCCTGCAGGCTGCTGTCCCCGCCTCCCCAGCACACACGGTGATGCCCAGCTGGCTGTGCCCGTGGCCAGGGCACCGTGGGGACAGCGAGCTGCAGTGTGTGCTGTCCCTGCTGAGAGCCGGGTGTGACACAGCCCAGAGAGCTCAGCAGGCACAGCTGGAACGAGCCTGGTGCGTGCTGACAGGGTGAGGGGCTTAGGGCCAGCCGGCAGGGCAAGGGAGCACGGAATTAGTGACGTTATTAATGAGTTATTAGTGCAGAAACTGCCCTGTGCGTGAGGAGGGGGGAATGGCTTCCCCTGCCAGAAGGCAGAGAGGCACAGGATGCTGGGGAAACTCCTGGAGAGGTGCAGCAGGGCATGGCTGCTGGGCAGGGAATGGCTTGTGCATGGCTCCAGTGCAGGGAATGGCTGCTGTGCAGGGAATGGCTCCAGTGCAGGGCAGGGCTCAGTGCAGGGAATGGCTTGTGCATGGCTGCTGTGCAGGGAATGGCTCCAGTGCAGGGAATGGGTGCTGGGCAGGGCATGGATCCTGTGCAGGGCAGGGCTCCAGTGCAGGGCATGGCTTGTGCATGGCTCCAGTGCAGGGAATGGCTGCTGTGCAGGGCAGGGCTCCAGTGCAGGGCAGGGCTCCAGTGCAGGGCATGGCTTGTGCATGGCTCCAGTGCAGGGAATGGCTCCAGTGCAGGGCAGGGCTCCTGTGCAGGGAATGGCTCCAGTGCAGGGAATGGCTGCTGTGCAGGGCATGGCTTGTGCATGGCTCAGTGCAGGGAATGGCTCCAGTGCAGGGCATGGCTCCTGTGCAGGGCATGGCTGCTTGTGCAGGGCAGGGCTCCGGTGCAGGGCAGGGCTCCAGTGCAGGGCATGGATCCTGTGCAGGGCATGGCTGCTTGTGCAGGGCAGGGCTCCAGTGCAGGGCAGGCCTCCTGCACGGCTCCAGCTGCTCCCAAGCTGATGGAGAGGAAGGAAGGTCATGTTTTGAACCCTGAGCATCACAAAGGGAGCACACCAAGAAATGCTGGCTGCCAAGCTGCTGTTCCCTGCAAGGCTGTGAAAGTTAAAGTGTTAGCAGAACGGTGGTGAAGGGGTCACTATGGGGTCTGAAGGGTACACATGTTCTGATTTTCACTAAATTTCTGGATTCTTATCAATAAATCCACGTAAAGAGCCCCAGAGTTTAACCCCCGTGTGCCAACAGCACGTGGCAGAGGGGGAAATGGGGCAAACCACGGAACCACCTGGTTTAGAATGGGCTGGAAACACTGGAGCAAGGCCTGTTCACTCTGGGAAGGATGTTTGCTTGCCCCTCCTGCCCAGGGTGTGCGTGCCCTCTGTTAAAGCAGGGATGGCAGGATCTGCCTGGGGCTGCCCCTGCTAGCAGGGCCACGCCTGGGACCCTCAGGGGCTCCCTGGGGTGTGGGATGGGTGTGGGGTGGATGGATGGATGGGTGGATGGATGGATGGATGGATGGATGGGTGTGGGATGGATGGATGGATGGATGGATGGATGGATGGATGGATGGATGGGTGTGGGGTGGGTGTGGGATGGATGGATGGATGGATGGATGGATGGATGGATGGATGGATGGATGGATGGATGGATGGATGGGTGTGGGGTGGGTGTGGGATGGATGGATGGGTGTGGGATGGAGGGATGGGTGTGGGATGGATGGATGGGTGTGGGATGGGTGTGGGATGGATGGGTGTGGGATGGATGGATGTGGGGTGGGTGTGGGATGGATGGATGTGGGGTGGGTGTGGGATGGATGTGGGATGGGTGTGGGATGGATGGGTGTGGGATGGATGGATGTGGGGTGGGTGTGGGATGGATGGATGGGTGTGGGGTGGGTGTGGGGTCACCCTGGCCATGTCTGCACAGCTCCTCATTCCAGGCTGACGAACGCCTGCGCTGGGATTGTCTGGTTGCACCAGGATTTATTGGGATGTGACCGTGCTTCCAGCTCCCCTATCACAAACATTGCAGTTCCTTGCTCGATCGTGTACATGTTTCAAACCCAAATCACATTTGTGTTTTCCAGCAGCTTTACGGCCCTGGCAGATGGAGGGCTGCACAGCCCTAGGTCAGGTTTTGCAAAATAAAACTGTATTTTTCCCGAGGAATGGCTCCTACCAAACAGCAGAGAGGATTTAGGTGTTATTTTTCAGTGACATTTGGCTCTTTAAACCCGATTTGGCTGTGGAATTGTGGCTGGCGGCCCGGTGCAGGAGCAGGACGTTGTGGAAAGGCAGAGCTGTGCTGGTGGCTCGTCCTGGGGGCTGCAGGGGGCTGGAGGAGCAGGGGCTGCTTGTGCACAGGTAGAGACACATCTGCTGTCCCTGCCCGAGCCCCAGAGATCCACAACTGCAGCACCAGTTCATCCCAGCCATCCCTGCCTGGGCAGGCACTGCCTGAGGGGGCTTTGGGCTCTGTGGGGCTCTCAGCACACTGGGGGGTGGCACTGGTGGCACTGGTGGCACTGGTGGGTGGCACTGGTGAATGGCACTGGTGAATGGCACTGGTGAATGGCACTGGTGGGTGGCACTGGTGGGTGGCACTGGTGGGTGGCACTGGTGAATGGCACTGGTGGGTGGCACTGGCGGGTGGCACCGGTGGGTGGCACTGGGCTGGCAGGACAGGGAGCACAGCGGGCCAGGCACACAGAGCTGCACTCTCCCGGGCTCACAGACTGAGGAGAGCAGAAACAGGCAGACTCTGAGCCGATCCAGCTGCACTGGAGGCCTCGGGGGCTGGGGCAGCAGGGCCTCTCCAGGCTGCTCGTGCTGGGTTTGGTTTCACTGGGTTTGGTTTAGAGAAAAGCATCTTCTGTGCTGAGCACACAGAGAACACTCACCAGGGTGTCTGTATGGGAGGCATGAACAATGTCCAGGGACACTGGAGACTCGAATGTGGGATGGTTTTGTTTGTTTGTTTGTTTGTCTTTACAAGGTGATTCCCCCTCCAGTGCCCCTCCCCAGCCTGCCCCTGCCTTTATTTCTCTTCCCAAGGCAATTCCTCAAACACTCTGTGCACGGAGCCTCCCGACCCCGCTTAGTGTAATCAGATAAACATTGATTGCACTTAACCTCACCGAGCTTCAGATGGAGACTTTCAGTGGTTAATTAACAATTGTTAATGGCTGTGGCTGTGGGAGGACGCTTTTGTTCCTGTGCTGTGTGCCCAGGGCTGCCCAGGGTCCCCAGCTGCCACCACCCTGTCCAGCCCTGCCTGGGACACGGCCTGGGATACAAATAAAAAATAAATAAATAAATAAGTGTCTGAGTGCACAACCCGTGTCATTGCCATGATTTGCTCCAGAGGAACTGCTCCGTGTAGGAAAGTTATTTTTGAACACCATTAATTCCTGTTGTTGCTGCAAAGGTTCTCTTGTACATCCAATTAAAAACCACGCTTGGTGTAATTTGTAACCGGAGAAAAATCGATTCCAGCGACAAGCCCTTCGTGTTCAGGGGTTTGGTGTCAGGTGAGGGGCTCTGAAAGGGAGCCCCAGGTGAGGCAGAGCATCAGGCAGCTCCAGTGGGGATGGACAAACACCCACCCGGAGGGATGGACTGACAGCCCTGCAGAGGGACAGACAGCCCTGCAGGGGGACAGACACACAGCCCTGCAGAGGGACAGACACACAGCCCTGCAGGGGGACAGACACACAGCCCTGCAGGACCAACACCTCCCCATCACAGTGGCAGCCCTGGGAAGGAGGCAGCCCTGCAGCTCATGTTCAGCTGTAACATTCCCAATTTCCCCTTCCCCAGAGCTCTGGCCCTGCTGTCACTCAGGGCCTGCTCCCCAGCATCCCCTTCAACATCACACCAAGATTTCTGTCACCCTTTCCATCAGCTTAACAACAAAACCATCACAAGAGTTTGGGTTCGTCCTTCCTAGCTGATCTCTTGTGCAGGCTGAACAAAGCAAGGTCTGCTCTGGCTGCCAGGCTCCCTCCATCCTGAGCCTGTCTGTCCCTGTGCACGTTCCCTCCTGTGTCACCCTGGTTTTTTAATATTTTCTAAGCCTTCTGATGTTGACATTCCTGTAACGAACTTTCTCACACACTTTCTGTAAATAACTCATTGTTCTGCATTCTTTTATGAAGGAAGAGAAATTTGATGGACTGTTGGTTTGTCCAGTGTCACTGGAGAGGTGGCACTGTCACCCTCCAATCCAGGGTCCCTTTTGGACATCTATAAATGTTGGAGTCAGAAAATAAACTTCCCTTTTCTTCACCTTGAGAGCAGCAGTGTGAGATTGTGTTCTTTGGTGTCCCGTTGTGACACTCCTGCAGTGACCCCTCCATCTCCTCCTCCTCTCTGCCATCCACTGCTGCAGAGGCTCTGTGGCAGTGGGGAGAAGGCAGAGGGGTAACTGTGAGAGGAGCACAGCAGATTTATCTCCCCGGTGTGAGCACCGCTCTGGTTTCCCTGCTATTTGTATAAATTACCCATCCCTGCCCATCCACTTTGCACCTCCAGCGCTGCCTTTGCATCCCGAGGATAAAAATAGCAGAGCAATGCTGGTCGATAAAGGATCTGAAAAAGGAATGGCAGTGGGAGTGTGCCTGCCCTATTTCTCGGGTTAATTAAAGTCAGGAGGTTTGGCTCCTTCTCTCCCAGAACTTGCAGTTCAGCTCATGAGTCTGTCCTGGAATGGGACCCCGAGGCAGGAACACCTCAGCAGCACCTCTGCAGAGCCCTGGGATTCACTGTGTGGGGTGCAGAATTCCCTGTTTGGGGTGCAGGGTTCCATTTGTGGGGTGCAGGATTCCATTTGTGGGGTGCAGGGTTCCATTTGTGGGGTGCAGGATTCACTGTGGGGTGCAGGATTCCATTTGTGGGGTGCAGGATTCCCTGTTTGGGGTGCAGGATTCCATTTGTGGGGTGCAGGATTCCCTGTGTGGGGTGCAGGATTGCATTTGTGGGGTGCAGGATTCCCTGTTTGGGGTGCAGGGTTCCCTGTATGATGCAGAATTCCCTGTTTGGGGTGCAGAATTCCCTGTTTGGGGTGCAGGGTGCTCTGTCCAGCTGCCAGAGCTGCTCCCCACACCCTGGGAATGGGACCCAGCTCTGCTCCCAGCCAGGGGCATTGGGGACCCTCAGCCCCTGGGTCCTGATCTGAGCCAGCTGATGGAGCACCGGAGAATCTCTCACAGATCTGTTACCCATTTACTGCAGATTTACTGCAGATTTATTGCAGGTTTGCTGTCAGGGCAGCTCAGTGCAGCTCCATCGCCAGCAGTTGGTGCTGCAGATGGTCCTTCAGCTCTGTTTGCATCTCAGAGGGTCCCAGGGGGACAGAGCAGCTCCAGCCCCCCTGTGCCTGGCTGTGCCCAGCCCTGGAAAGAAAATAAACAAGCAAAAAATACCCCCCCCCCAAAAAAAAAAACCCACAAAAAACCAAATAGAAACGAAAACACACCCCCCCAAAAAAAAAACCCCAAACAAATCAAAAACAAAACAAACAAAAAACCCAAACCAAAACAAACAAACAAAACCCCCAAAAAACAACAAACAAACAAAACCCCCAAAAAACAAACAAACAAAAAAAACAAAAACAAAAAACCCCGAAACCCCCAAAAAACAACAAAAATCCCCCCAAAACACCCCAAAACCAAACAAACAAAAAACCCAAACCAAAACAAACAACCCCCCCAAAAAAACCCCAAAAAACAAACAAACAAAAAAAACCAAAAAAAAACCCCAAAAAAGCCCCAAAACCAAACCAAACAAAAAAAAGTCAAAAACAAAACAAATAAACAAAAACCCAAACCAAAACAAACAAAAAACTCCCCCCAAAACAACAACAAAAAAACCCAAACAAAACACAAAACAAAATGAAACAACCACAAACAAACTCAAACAACAACAACAAAAAATCCCACCAAAAACAAAAGACAAAAACAAGCAAACAAAACCACAAAAACCAATGATAATGATACACACACACAGTAACAGCCTGGCAAGAAAATAAACAAACAAACCAAAAAAAACACCAGAAAAAAAAAAAAAACAGAAAAAAACCAGAAAAAAACCCCAAAAAAGCAAAATAAAACCCAAACAAAATACAAAACAAGATGAAACAATCACAAACAAATAAACTCAAACAACACCAACAAAAAAACCAAAACCAAAAAAACAAAACCAACCAAACAAAACACACAAAAACAAAACCAAAACAAAACAAACAACAGAAAACAAACCAAAAAGTCAGAAAAACTAACAAACAAAAATCCTAACTAACCAAGCAACCCACAAAGCACAGAGCCCCTCAGCTGCCCTGGCTCAGCGCCCCAAACCCCTCCAAGGGAGAACAGTCAAAAATGTCACAGTGCATTTTGAAACCTAAAGAAATGCTAAGTTTCAGCTGATTTTAAAAACCAGCCTTTGGAACTTTTGCTTTCTGCTCTTTGTGGGGGTGCTTTTGCCCTTTTATTTAGGGAAATTCTGCTGATTAGATGGTTTTCTGCACAGTATGATAATTATGCAAATAAATGCATAGTACCTGTGTTCAGCTTAATATCAAATTCTGTTGTGTACATTCAATTTTTTGTTTTTCATATTCTCAAACTAGACAAAACCCACAAATACTGTAGAACGAAGATAACACTGAGCCCCCTTCCAGCAACATGTGCTCAATCAGAATGTAAAAAATTTCCTTTATTCTGCCATTTGTTAGCTGACAAAACCTCCTCTTGGCTGCTGCCCCAGGGGAGCAGACATTCCTTCAAGTAAGGTTTTATTCCCTGTGAGTCCAGATCAATTTATTATAAGAGTCCTTAGAATAATGAGGAAAGACTCCCACATGCTCACAAAAAGACAATGCAGCAGTGAAAAAATAGCCACAGAAAATTGGTCAGAAGGGCAATTTCCAGCTAAGGGGCACATACATTAATCTCTGCTCTGAAAGTCAAGGGCTCTTGCTGCTGCTGCCTGATTGCTCAGCGCTGCCTCAATGGCAATTGAGGCTTTTAAAGAGCCAAGGGGAAGCCAAAGGGTTCGTGGATGTCAGGGGTTCCAGGTCAGGGAGCAGCTGAGGCCAGCTCCTGCTGCATGTCCCCATGAGCACATGGACACCGTGAGGACAGGGCTGCACAAGGGACCAAACCCATTCACAGAGGGAAGGAAATCAAAGCTGGAGCTCTGCAGAGGCTCTGCCTCCTCCTCCTCAGCCCTGCGGGAGCTGGGTGGGATCAGTGTTGGCTTGTTTGGAGCTCAGAGCCCTCGTTGTGGTCAGTGTTTGTTTGTTGGAGCTCAGAGCCCTCATTGTGGTCAGTGTTTGTAGCTCAGGACCCTTGTTGTGGTCAGTGCTTGTTTGTTTGGAGCTCAGAACCCTTCTTGTGGTCAGTGTTTGTTGGAGCTCAGAGCCCTCGTTGACATCTCAGGATTGTCCCCTTTGGGCAGCCCGTGGACAGGGAAGGGAAATGGTGCTTTGAGAAGAAGAATGAAGTGTTCCTGTGTTCTCTTCTGAGAGCTTGGCCGGTGGGATCCACCCCTGGGCCAGGAGGGACCTGGAGCTGCTGGGGAATCCAGAGGAGGCACCAAATGCTCAGGGGATGGAGCAGCTCTGCTGGGACACCTGGGGGGACTCACCTGGACAGGGGAAGGTTGGGGTGACCTCAGAGTGGCCCCACAGCACCTGAAGGAGCCACAGGAGAGCTGGAGAGGGACTGGGGAGGGGTCCCTTCCCACCCAAACCATGCCATGGTTCTGTGATTCCATAACTGGAAAATGGTTTGATTTGCCCATAGGGGTTTCTTTCCAAAGCAGGAGCTCAGCACAGGGACAAAACTCTCCCCCATCCTCCTCTGTTTCTGGAATCATCTCCCAGCCCCCCAGATCTGTGCTGTACCCTGTCCCTGTGTGCTCCCAGTGCCACAGGCTGCTCTCACACCCCAGCAGCACCAAGGCTGCTTATTCACATTTTACGCTCATCCCTCTCATAAGCATGGAACATTTGGACAAAGCCTCATTCCTAGAAATCATTTCCTGTGGGAGAGTGCTTGGTTAAACCTGGGGGCTTCCCCAGCCCTGCGTGGTTATGGCTGATCTGGGCTCGTGTTGGCTTTCAAAGCTTTTGAGTCTAATCCTCGCAGTATTTACTCTGCATCTCATAAGACCATTTACCCAGGGGAGGGCTTAACCCTGCACACTTTGTGGAATACTTTGTGAGAGTAATTCTCCTCTCAGAGTTCCCTCAATAAGGCAGGCAGGTGTGCAGGAGGGCAGGATCACTGCAGGCAGCCCAGGAAAGTACCTGCACATGTTAAAGGGGCAGGGGAGAGCCCCAGGAGGGGCAGGAGAGGCTGGAACTCTGCAAAATCCACTGCACAGCATTGGAGCTGTGAGGGGAGAATGCTCCTGCCAGGTGTGAGAGCACCTGCTCATTTCCTGAGCACCTACAGGGTGGGGACTGAGCACCTCCCTGCAGGGCCTGACCCCCCTGTGGGGATGAACCTCTGCCAGTGTCCCACCTGAGCCTCCAGTGCAGCTGGAATGGGGAGGAACCTCTGCCAGTGACCCACCTGAGTGTCCAGGTGCAGCTGGGATGGGTGGGAACTCTGCCAGTGACCCACCTGAGCATCCAGTGCAGCTGGAATGGGGAGGAACCTCTGCCAGTGTCCCACCTGAGCCTCCAGTGCAGCTGGGAGCACTGTGTGTGTTTGGGGATTTGCAGTGACCTGAGTCAGACGTCCTTACCTGGGTCAGGATTAATGAATGGAGGCTCAGGACGCGCTGTGAGCCCCTGTCCCTGTCAGAGGAGGGAGCAGGGCAGGGCAGATGTGTCACACACATCTTTTATGAAAAATCCTTTCCTTAGGATTTTTCCTCCTGGGAAGCTGGGAGGCCTCAGGAACAAAATGTAAGCAATGGTTATCTGCTGCTGTGGGATGCAACAGGTGCAGCTGGGATTGGTCTCATGGGGTTGTTCCTGATTAATGGCCAATCACAGACAGCTGGCTCGGACTCTCTGAGCCACAAACCTTTGTTATCATTCTTTCTTTTTCTATTCTTAGCCAGCCTTCTGATGGAAACCTTTTCTTCTATTCTTTTAGTATAGTTTTAATGTAATATATATAATAAAATAATAAATCAGCCTTGTGAAACATGGAGTCAGATCCTCGTCTCTTCCTCATCCTGGGACCCCTGTGAACACCACCACAGGGATGGAGGCTCAGGGTGCAGGATGAGCCCCTGTTACACTGGGCAGGGCAGAGGGGGGCTCAGGGTGCAGGATGAGCTCTCCGTGGAGCCAGCAGTGCTGACCGCTCTGCCTGGCCCTGCCCTACAAGCACACACATTTATTTTCCTGTTACTGCCTCTGCGCAAGTCCCTTCCTTGCTCTCTCCTCCCTGGAGTGATGGATGGAGTGATCCAAGTCTGGGCAGAGCTCATCATCCTGCCTGGTGGGAAGGATGAGGCTCAGCAGAGAGGGGAGCAATGAAAACCTCCTGTGAAAGCAGCAAAGGGGAAGAACTAATGAAACCCCAGGAGAACAGGGCTGTGGCACTGCTCTTACCAGGTGTCCCCTCAGGTGTGACCCCTCCATGCCCTGGGCAGTGAAATAAAGCATCTCTCCCAGCTGTGGTGGGTGTGCTTTCCCTGAGCTGCTGTGCTCTTGGAATGCTCCCAGGAGGGAAATCAGGGTTTATTCCTCCCTGGGAGCAGCTGCTGCACAGCCCAACAGCCTTTTCCCCCCTGCTCGTTGGGCTGCACGTGGAAATAACAATAACTTTTTACCTCATGCATGATAAACCATTAAAAAAGCACGGAGTGTAATAAAAGCTGCAGTCACAGCTGGTCCCAGGTGGCCCCTCTGCCACAGGTGAATTTGCAGTGTGGGCCCGAATCCTCCTTCTCCTTGAGCAGCCCCCTGAGAGGCATCAGCAGGGCTGAGGGTGGATGGAAGGGCCATTTCCCACACCTCTGCAATTATTGTACTTGACAAAATAGAGCAGGGAAAGTGTGCGGTGGCAAATAAAGGGAGATTCAGGTTAGTACTGAGGCGTGTGTCCCTGCGGGTGATTCCTGCTGCTTTCTGTGCAATAAATGGCGTCACACAGATTCCCCAGCCCTGCTCCTCCCTCTGGGGTGCCTGGGAGGGTTCAGCTCCCAACCAGGGCTTGTTGACAAAGGAGGGGGGAGAGCAGTCAGTGAGGAGCTGCCAGTGTCTGACAGGAGCTGGCGAACCCCAAATCACAATTCCTTCTCCCCATACCAGGCTGCTGTGGGGGAGCTGAGTGGGTTTCACTGGTCTGATGTGTTTGTGCTGGGGAGGGGAGCGGAGCAGCTCACCTGCCTGCAGAGGGAACAGCTCCCACCTGCTGCAGAGAATCCCAGCTTTGGGAGCTCAGAGATCAGGCACAGACACGGGGCACGTCAGCAGGCACAGCTGGGGAGGGGTCCTGAGATCTCCCCACATCTGCTCACAAATGAAGGGCTCGTTTCCCCCAGGGATTGATCCTTTCTGCATTGTATCACTGGGGAAGAGCAGGGTTTGATTCTTTCTGGATTTTATCACTGGAGAAGAGCAGGGTTTGATTCCTTCTGGATTTTATCACTGGAGAAGAGCAGGGTTTTCTCCTTTCTGGATTTTATCACTGGGGAAGAGCAGGGTTTGATCCTTTCTGGATTTTATAACTGGCGAAGAGCAGGGTTTGATCCTTTCTGGATTTTATCACTGGGAAAGAGCAGGGTTTGATCGTTTCTGGATTTTATCACTGGAGAAGAGCAGGGTTTGATTCTTTCTGGATTTTATCACTGGAGAAGAGCAGGGTTTGATTCTTTCTGGATTTTATCACTGTGGTGAGCTCATCCTGGCTCATCCTCTGACCCTGCTGGGTCCTGGCTCCCACCAGGGCCTTGGTGCCACAAGGGCTGCGGGATGTAGGGGATAGAATATAAGAAAATAAAGATGGTGCAGAAAGTAATCTCACCCCTAAGGAGCTGCAGCTGGGCAATTATCAAAGATGAGGAACAGGCCTGACTCTACCAGGCCACAGCTGTACCCAATGAGAAGAAGATGCTATAAAAGTGTGGGGTGGCCTTGAGAAGTGAGCTGGAGTCAGTTGGGTGCTGTGTGAAGCAGGAAGAGTCAGTGCTCTGAGAGCTGCCCATGAGGAGCACAATAAGGTATGGAATTTTGTGATAAGGAGAAAAGAGCATGGAGCCCCTGCAATAATATGACAACAGCAGGATGCAATGTGAATTATTGGCATTTCTATTCACCTTTCCTGGTGTCCTGTGCCCAGGTGGGAGCCCTGGGCAGCCCACCCAGAGGTGTTTCCCATCCCTGCCTCCTCCCCTGCTCACCACCCCAGCTTCAGATCAATCCACAAACGTCATGTATTACAAGTGAAGTTCTAGTGGTGACAGACATGTCACAACACCTCAGGATATCCAGCCTGTCTGATGGGATGATCCAGCGTTATTAAAAGACTCACTTCACTTTATTAAAAGAAGAATGAATTATATCAGATCCCTTTGTCAAAGTGGTTAGGCTGTACTGAAGCATTTGGATCTTAATTTGATATTTCATTCTCTGCTTCAGACAGGAATATTACTAGTGGGACATTTTATGAGTAAAGATAAATTTGTAATAAACCACGGTGCCTATTTAAAACCTCATTATCCCCATCCTGTTCTTGCCCTGAAAAGCTGCACGTGAGCTTTGGTGCCTGTGGGGAGAGGGGAAAAGGCTGGTTCTGTCTGCTCTGACCCCTTGGCCATCCCAGCTGGTGCTGCTGGGGTGAGGAAGGACAGGGCAGGGGTGCAGACAGGTGGGGTCAGGGGCTTTGTCAGGTAATGGGGAAATAGTGACAGGACAAGAGAAACAGCCTCAAATTGGGCCGGGGCCATTCAGGGGGAATATTTGGGAAATTCCTTCCCAGAAAGGGCTGTCCAGGCCTGGCACAGCTGCCCAGGGCAGGGCTGGAGTGCCCATCCCTGTGATGGTGTTCACAGGGGTATGAGGATCTGACTCCGTGTTTCAGAAGGCTGATTTATCATTTTATGATATATACAGAGGGCCTGAGCAGCCGGGGGCTTTGGGGTGGGGAATTTGGGGTCAGAGCCCCTCAAGAGGGTCAGGACCAGGCTGGATCAGAGGCGTGGGCACCCAGAGCAGGGTGTGCAGCCCAGCCTGGCCTGGTTCCATCCCTGCACAGCCTGCAGGGCCCTGGCACAGCTCACACCCTGGGCACCTTCTGTTCATTTACACTTTGCTGCTTTTTGGCCGTTTCCCCCAGATTGTAACGAGCTTTGCCGTCCCTGCTGCCAGTGCAGGGGATGATTCTCGGCTGTCACGGGCACAGGACCCTGGCCCAGCCCCTGCTCCTCCTCACACACCCCAGCACTGCCCAAACCCCCAGGACACTTTGGGGTGAGCTGTGCAGCTTTGGGGTCGCTGTCAGGGGTGCTTTGGGCCGTGCCTGGCCAGGAGCTCCTTGCTGCAGCAGCTCGGCTCTCACAGCACAGCTCCCCTGACAATGTGTGAAATGAAGCCAGGCAAACAGAGCAGAGCTGAGCCTTGTGAGGCTCCCTGGTGCTGTCACACGGTGAGGAGCAGGAACTTTCTGGCACCTTTTCTGAGCAGGCTGTTCCTGAAATGTGGAACGCACACAACACAGGGCCGTGGGGTGAGAACAGGCAGGAAATACCAGCACAGAAATCATCAGCAATTCACTGCGTGTGCAGAGAGAGGCACCACCCTGCCGCCAGGCTCAGGTGAGGTGTTTTCTGCCCTGGATTTACAGAGGGTTTGGTTAAAGCCAGCAGTAATTGCTGACATTCTCTCTGGATTTAGCACACTTTTCTGTACAGGGCTCTGAGCAGGTGAGAAGTCAGAAATCTCTCGGTGGTCCCTCTGCTCCTGCTGCTGCCGGGCTGTCAGTCACCCTGCCCTAATCTGGGTATTCCCCACCACGAGATCTCTTCAAGGCTGTGAAATCCTCAGGCTGAGTGCCCTGCTGCAGGGGGGAGGCACTGCAGAGGGGTGGGCTCTGGGCAGCTGTGCCTGCAGCTGGGAGCACTGAGGGTGTGCTGGGGTCAGGATCCAGCTGTGCCTGCAGCTGGGAGCACTGAGGTGTGCTCAGCCCATGGCCCAGCTCTGGGAGCAGTCAGGGTGTGCTCAGGGCCCCAGCTCGGGCTGCCTGTGCTGTGCTGCAGTGGGATGGGCTGGCAGAGACAGCTGCAGTGGGTTTGGATCAGTGTGAGGGCCCAGAGACAGCTGGGTTTGGATCAGTGTGAGGTGTGATGGAGCCTTTGGGAGTGCTCAGTGATGCTCTGGGAGAGGAAGATGGGGGCAGCTGGGTGAGAGGGGCAGGGATGGGGGTGGCTGTGAAGGGTGTGGGTGGGATGTGGATGTAGATGTGGATGATGTGGTGTGGGTGTGGAGGATCTGGATTTGGATGATGTGGATGTTGATGTAGATATAGATGTGGATGGTGTGGAGGATCTGGATATGAATGTGGATGATTTGGATGTGGATATGGATATAGATGATGTGGAGGATGTGGATATGGACTTGGATGATATGGATGATGTAGGTGGTGTGGGTGTGGATGATGTGGATGTGGCTGTGGATGATGCAGATGATGTGGGTGTGGTGTGGGTTGGATGTGGATATGGATGATATGGGTGTGGTGTGGATGTGGAGGATCTGGATATGAATGTGGATGATTTGGATGATGTAGGTGATGTGGTGTGGATGATGTGGTTGTGGACATGAATGATGTGGGTGTGGGTGGCTGTGGGCGTGGATGATGTGGATGTGGACATGGATGATATGGGTGTGGTATGAATGTGGATGATTTGGATGATGTAGGTGATGTGGTTGTGGACATGAATGATGTGGGTGTGGATGATGTGGATGTAGATCTGGTTTTGGATGATGTGGGTGTGGGTGGCTGTGGATGTAGATGTAGATCTGGTTTTGGATGATGTGGATATGGACATGGACGATGTAGATGTGGATGGGTGTGGATGTTGCTGTAGGTGCTGTGGGCACAGACACACAGCCAGGTTTGGAGGATTCTGTGTGGGGAGCCCTTTCCTGGGGCAGTTCCCAGAGCCTGGCTGGCTGCTGAGGGTGTTTTTGTTGTTTCTGCCCTGAGAGGAGCACTCTGGGCTCCTGCTCCCCCTGTTCCTGGCCGAGCACCCCAGCCTGCAGAGCCTGCCTGGTGATGGATGGGGATGTGGCAGCCTCTGCAGGGAGTGCACTTTTAACAAGGTGAACTCTGCTGCTCTAAACCCTCTTCTCATTCGGTGTCCAGCAGCTTTCATGTGTCACAGCCACGCAGGATGCCTGAGAGCACCCCAGGGCTCTAACCCACTTACAGAGAAGCTCTGGGAACAGGGGGGAGTTTGTTCTCTACCAGGTATAAATCTGAAGGTGGGGATTCCACTTCTTTCCCAGACAAAAAAAAAAAGCGGTTTGAAAACTTGGCTTCTGGAGGTAGAAAAATGCCGGAGTAAATAGATATATTTTTGTAATTTCTTTGCATTTAGAACAGAGACCCTGTGCTTTCTGTGTAATCTTATTTTATGCTGATTTATCTGCTTTATGTTGAATGTGTATTTTGATGGAACTATTTTGTTGGGGAAAATTATATGAAATAACAGCTCTGGGTGGTGCAGAGCAGCTGCTATGGCTCTTGCAGGGCAGGGTGAGCTCTCCCTGCTGCCACTTGCCCACTCCTTGGCCCAGGGAGCTGCTTCCCAGTTTATCCTCTCAGAGTTTGTGCTTTCCTTCCTCTTTCACAGCTTTGGTGCTGCTTCCTGCGCTGAGTTACACTCCCTGCCTCTTGCAAAATGTGCTGCAGATCTGCTGTGCCAGAATTAGAGTGCTAAAATTTGGAGTTTGGGTGTCACTGAGTGTGGCACAACACCGGAGCTCCCTGTCAGCAGCTTCTGCTGGGGGCCAGGGAATCACCAGGGGATGGTTTGGGTGGGAAGGGACCCCAAATCCCCCCCAGTGCCACCCCTGCCATGGCAGGGACACCTCCCCCTGTCCCAGGGTGCCCCAATGTCCAGCCTGGCCTTGGGCACTGCCAGGGATCCAGGGGCAGCCACAGCTGCTCTGGGCACCTGTGCCAGGGCTGCCCACCCTGCCAGGGAACAATTCCCAATTCCCAATGTCCCACCCAGCCCTGCCAGGGAACAATTCCCAATTCCCAATTCCCAATCTCCCATCCAGCCCTGCCAGGGAACAATTCCCAATATCTCAATCTGCAGTTAAATTTCCCCCCTCTCCCTTTGTGCCCATTGCTCCTTGTCCCATCGGCTCCTGCTGAAGGTCTCTGTGATCCCCCAGCCCCTGGAAGGTTCTGGAAGGGCTCCCCACACCCTTCTCCTCTCCAGGTGAGCACCCCCAGCTCTCCCAGCCCATTTTTGGGGGGATTTGGTCCTTTTTGCCTTCCTGGCCTCCCCTGCTGCCTCTGGGGCAGGAGCTGCTCCGGCTGGTGCTGTCCAGCTCTGAATTCCCCAGCTCTCTCTCAGAGCACTTAGGGCCAGTTTGCCCCACTCAGGGACTGCAGAGCCGCATTATTTCAATAATTAAAACCAGAACAATCTGATAAAATAGTTGGCATTTTTGCCTTCTGCTTAGAGACAAAACTTTTATTGCAGCAAATGGAACTAAAATCAATATACATGGAAATGACTCGCATTTGGGGACCCTGGGTATTGTTGATTTAATACTATTTATTTAACAGCTTGGCAAATGTGTGGTTTGTCTGTCTCGATAGATTTTGAAGAAAATGATAATGTTTTATAGTAAACAGTATAAAAATTCAAGCAAAGGCATCTTAATCAACTCCTATAAAAATTAAATGAGAGATTGAACATGTCACAAGCTCAAGTCTGTTTTGTCATGCTGCTCATATTAATGCTGCAGCTCCTTTTGTGTTGGCTCCATCAATATTCATGAGGGCTTGAGTGCAGAAGTGTGCCTTTCTTCCTGGGCTTCCCTCCTGCCTTGTCTCCAGCCAAAATGCAAACCCTCTTCAGCCCTTAGAAACAGCAGATTGTCTTCAGCAGCCTGTTGGACGTAAGCAGAAGTGACATCTGTGGCATCCTGAATGTCAGCCTTATCCCGGATCCCAACACAGCTTCAGCTGGTGATAAAACCCCTGGCATTCCTGCAGCTGGGGGCAAACCTGGAGGAACCTGTGATGGTGCTCGCAGGGGTCTCGGGTTGAGGGAAGGGATGAGGATCTGGCTCCATGTTTCACAAGGCTGGTTTATATTTTATGATATATATTATATTAAAGTTATACTAAAAGAATAGAAGAAAAGGTTTCATCTCAGAAGGCTGGCTGAGCTAAGATTGGAAAGGAATGATAACAAAAGTTTGTGGCTCGGACAGAGTCTGAGCCAGCTGACTGTGATTGGCCATTAATCAGAAACAACCCCATGAGACCAATCCCAGCTGCACCTGTTGCATCCCACAGCAGCAGATAACCATTGTTTGCATTTTGTTCCTGAGGCCTCTCAGCTTCTCAGGAGGAAAAATCCTGAGGAAAGGATTTTTCATGGAAAGGTGTCAGTGACAGGAACCAACCCAGCAGGTAACAGCAGCCAAGCCTGGGTCCCTGCCCTGCCCTGGGACATTTTGGGTCTGTGTTTGCTGTGAGGAGGGTTTGGGATGGAGACAAAGGTGATCCCCCAGAGGTGGCTGCCCTGCACCTCCCTCCCTGGCAGGGCAGGAGAGCAGGGCTTGGCACGGGGGCCTTGGCAAGGGCAGGAGCAGGGCTTAAGGGGATAAATGACCCTCCATGTCCACTGCTCTTCCAGCAGGGAGCCCTTGTGATGAGGTCCCTGAATGGTGGAAAGGGTCCTGATGGCCCTTGCTGCTCTGAAAATCATTTTTTAAAGGATTGCCAGGATGGAGGTTGAATTCCTCTTTTTGACTGTGGAGGCAGGTTGGTAGCTCCTGTCTTCCCATGGTGGGGATGACTTCTCTCCCCTTCTCACTGAACATCAAACAAGCCTGAATAATATCTACTTTGATGTATTTATTTTATAAAAGCCAAAAAGGTGTGCTGGGAGATCAAGGACCTGTCTTTGGAGAAATCCCTATCAAGGAGTTTGGAGATGAAGGTCTCTCTTGCTCCATGGCAGTGCTAACGCAGTGAATGACAAATCATGAAGGAATAAATTTGCATTCATATTTATTGAAGGCAATCCTGAAATATCCCCGAGCAAGAGAGACTTGTGTTTTGAAAGAGAAATTAAGGTGACATTGGTAATCAAAGCAGTGGCTGTGGGATGGGGAGTGTCACTGCTGGGGCAAACCCAGGAACTTCAGAGCAGCTTCTGTCCAAAGCAGTGCCAGGAGAAAGGGGAATAGCTTTAACTGGAGGAGGGTTGATTTGGGTTGGATTTTGGGAAGAAAACCATCCCTGGCAGGGTGGGCAGCCCTGGCACAGGTGCCCAGAGCAGCTGTGGCTGCCCCTGGATCCCTGGCAGTGCCCAAGGCCAGGCTGGACATTGGGGCTGGAGCACCTGGGACAGTGGGAGGTGTCCCTGCCATGGCAGGGGTGGCACTGGGGGGGATTTGGGGTCCCTACAACCCCATCAGTGGTTCCATGAGCCCAGCGAGGTGCTGGAACAGGGACAGGCTGGGACAGGCAGGGCCAGCCCTGCCCCATGGGGATGGGGCTCTGACCCTGCTGCTGTCCTGTGAGGGGTGGGAGGGTTGTGTCAGCTGGGGAGACCCCTCCTCACAGCTCATTCCCTGTGGTATCCATCACAGAGGGTTTTTCCCAGGCAGCTGAGCCCACGGTGCAGCTCAGCCCAGTCTGGAGCTGTTTCTGGGAGCAGAGCCCGGTCTGGGGCTGAGCCAGGCTGGGGCATTGCTGGGGCTGGCGATGAGCAGAGACCCAGGGCCGTGTCCCCTGGTCTGCAGCTGCCCCTCTGTGCTGGGGCCGTGTCTGGGGAGGGTTCAGGCGCTCCCAGCCTGCACAGGAGAGCAGTGCTGCTCTGAGGCACCGCTGAGCTGTGCCCCAGCAGCCCTGGCACAGAGGCTCCGGCCTGTGAGGGCACTGCGGGCTGAGCCCTGCCGGCTGATGGCTTCAATCAGCCGTTACCACACAGTGTCACATCCAGGGCCACCTGTCCCCTCTGGCCCCCGTGCAGGACGGGCTGACTCCCCCATCTCGGGTTTAGCCTCCCCAGCTCACCCTGGGCTGATCTCCTGCCCGTGTCTCTGTATTGCCCAGCCCCAGCTCCCGTGCCAGGGAGGGACTGGGGCTGCAGGGATCCTGCAGAGGCTGGGGACGAGTGGGAACCTCTCAGCTGGTGGCAGTATAAGACATTGAATCAAACAGCTTCTCCTGCTGTGCTCCCTGGCTCTTCCCTGGCCCTTTCCTGGCCAAGCAGGACGTTCCTGCAGCTCCTCATTCCCTGAAACTGAGCTGTGATGTCCGAGCAGGTGACGTGGCTGCGACTCTGGGTTCGGTTCTTGCACTCTGGAAAACACAGAACTGAGAATTCCTGCCTCTGTGTGGCTGGCAGTGGGTCAGGACCTAAGGCAGGCTCAGCTGCAGTTCCTGAGTGGCCAGGTGAGCAGTTCTTGAAATGCTCAGGTGAGATTTTCATCAGAGGACACAGATTTCCATCCCTCCTGCAAAGCCCAGGTTTCCTGGGAGTGTGGTGAGAACAGGGGCTGAGTCCCAATGGGCAAGGACAAGGTCATTAACAGGATTTAATGTGCTTAACCTGCAGGATCAGTGCCCTGTGCCCCTGAATGCAATCAGGATCCTTGCTCCAGCTCCATTCCTGTGCTACTTCCATCCAGCACACTTACTTTCCTTAAGCTCCCCTCATATCTCCATTTTTAATTTGCAAATTATGAAGCATTTTGCTCTTTGTTGCTGTCTATCAGACAGGTCAGAAACACTCTCAGGATGGAGAGATACCAGCCTTGCCTTCCCCCCAGGACCCTGGCAGCCCCTGCACTGCAGAGGAGCAGATCAGAGCAGGTGAGGAGCCAGGTGAGCAGAGGGCAGTGCCCACGGGCGCCTGGCAGGAGCTGTGGGCAGGTGCCCGTGCTCCCCATGCCCTTCAGGGCTCCTTCCCAGCACAGCCCCAGGGCCTGCCTGCTGCAGCAGTGATCCTCTCTGCCTTTCAGCTTTGCTCAGCCACCCAAAGGTCAATAAACTGCTCATTTATTGGAGCGCTAACGCTTCACTGGGCCGACAAATCTCCATCTCCGCAGCAGCAGGGCGGGCTCGGGCTGTGATCCCAGGTGCAGCCTGGATTTGTAGCCCTGCAAGTACAACTGCTACAAGTTAATAACCTCTTAAGGGCACTTTGACCTTTTCCCCCTTTATTGCCTCATTTTCCCAAATTGGTTTGATTCCAGCTCCTGTTGCAGCCAAACTCTGCAGCCTTCAGGTGTCAGGAGAGTGGAGCCACAGCCACTTCTTCCAAAATTCATCATTTTTTGGTTGTGCTGGGAGCAAAACTCAAACGAGCTGCAGCTCAACCATTGTAGCCGGACAGTCCAGAAGGATGGAGGAAGGGATGATTATTTATTTTACCTACAAATGCATCTGACTTATGTTAGAATCCTCAAGGCGATGCCCCTGGCTTTGCTTGATGTCGTTAGGGGGAAAACCCCACAAAAACAGCTGTGGTGTGAAAACAATGGGAGAGCCCCTGGAAGGCCTGCAGCCCGAGGGTGTGGGATGGGTGCTGAGCCCAGAGAGCATCCAGGGCTGGTTTGGCTGCAGGGCCCAGCCAGGCCTGGTTAAAGCCGAGTTTATCCCAAGTTTCTGCAGCTCTGCAGGGCCCAGCCAGGCCTGGTTAAAGCCGAGTTTATCCCGTGTACCTGCAGCTCTGCAGGGCCCAGCCAGGCCTGGTTAAAGCCGAGTTTATCCCAAGTTTCTGCAGCTCTGCAGGGCCCAGCCAGGCCTGGTTAAAGCTGAGTTTATCCCGTGTACCTGCAGCTCTGCAGGGCCCAGCCAGGCCTGGTTAAAGCCGAGTTTATCCCAAGTTTCTGCAGCTCTGCAGGGCCCAGCCAGGCCTGGTTAAAGCTGAGTTTATCCCGTGTACCTGCAGCTCTGCAGGGCCCAGCCAGGCCTGGTTAAAGCCGAGTTTATCCCAAGTTTCTGCAGCTCTGCAGGGCCCATTTAGGCCTGGTTAAAGCCGAGTTTATCCCATGTTTCTGCAGCTCTCAGGATCCCAGCCAGGCCTGGTTAAAGCTGAGTTTATCCCAAGTTTCTGCAGCTCTGCAGGGCCCATTTAGGCCTGGTTAAAGCCAAGTTTATCCCAAGTTTCTGCAGCTCTCAGGCTCCCATTCAGGCCTGGTTAAAGCCGAGTTTATCCCATGTACCTGCAGCTCTGCAGGGCCCATTTAGGCCTGGTAAAAGCCGAGTTTATCCCAAGTTTCTGCAGCTCTGCAGGGCCCATTTAGGCCTGGTAAAAGCCGAGTTTATCCCAAGTTTGTGCAGCTCTCAGGATCCCAGGCTGGCAGCTGGGCCCCCTTGGCTCTGAACAGTTGCTGGAGCACCCAGAGCTGCTGTTTCCAAACAAGGCCCTCTCACACAGATGGCCAGAGCTGCCTCATTTAGAGCTCATCTCATCTTCCCACCGGCCTGCTGGAGTTTAAATGCCACTGAACATATTGACAATTGCACAGGCATTAAAAATAAAAGATGTCTTTAAACTCGCAGCAAAAATAACTCGCAGAGAAATATTACTAAAGAGCGTTGGTTCATCAGAGGGGTCTGGAAGGGGGATTTCGGTTTGCACGGTGAAAAATGAGAGGCAGGAGTGGCCAGGAGTGCTGGGATGGCTGTGGAGGGAGCTGCTGTCTGTGGGCAGCCGTGGGAGATTAAATGGAGCCCCGCCTGGGATGCTCATGTGGCTTTTCCAAAATGGATTTCTGCCCAGCTGGTGCCTGGATTTGCAGGGTCATGTGGAAACCTGATGCTCCCAGCTTCATACTGGCTAACAGGATTAATTTAGGGAGAAGAGAGAGTATTTGAGTTAAGGTGCTTCATTTGTGAGTTAAAAGTCCCCAAACACCAAAGCACCAAGAGGTAACAGGATTGGGTTACACAAAAAATGTCTCTTTAAAGGTTTAACTTGGAACACTCCAAGCAAACTCTGAGGGATCAGAGAGTGTGTGGAAAACAAATCTAATTTAAAACAGCAAAGACAAGCCAATAAAGCTGAGCCTATCAAACAGTTTCAATAGTGGGATAAAATGCAGAGCTGCTTTTAACCAATGCAGCTCTGAATACAGGAAAAACAGCAATTTGATTCCGTGTACAACCAGCACTGGATCAGGGGCTGAACTGGTGAAATTCAAGAAGTGATCTCTGAGGAATTGCAGGGATATTCTCTGAAGGGAGGGCAGAGCTCTGTGTGTGGAGCTGAGCCTGAGGAGCTGCTGTGCCCCTGGTGTGGTGCCACAGCTCCAGCCTGGGTTGGGATGGGAAAGGGACCCCAAATCCCCCCCGGTGCCACCCCAGCCATGGCAGGGACACCTCCCACTGTCCCAGGGTGTCCCAGTGTCCAGCCTGGCCTTGGGCACTGCCAGGGATCCAGGGGCAGCCACAGCTGCTCTGGGCACCTGTGCCAGGGCTGCCCACCCTGCCAGGGAACAATTCCCAATTCCCAATCTCCCATCCAGCCCTGCCAGGGAACAATTCCCAATTCCCAATATCCCACCCAGCCCTGCCAGGGAACAATTCCCAATTCCCAATATCCCACCCAGCCCTGCCAGGGAACAATTCCCAATTCCCAATCTCTCATCCATCCCTGCCAGGGAACAATTCCCAATTCCCAGTATCCCATCCAGCCCTGCAGGGAACAATTCCCAATTCCCAGTATCCCATCCAGCCCTGCCAGGGAACAATTCCTTCCTGGTTGTTTCTGCTCCTGATGTTTAAATCTGCATCCTGAGACAACGCCCAGCAGTGCTGTGATAGCAATTGCCCTTTCCACAGAAACAACTTGTAAAAAGCCTGACTTTGTGCCTTCATGGCTGGCATTAAATTGCTGAATGGAGGGGATGTTTCTGTGGTTAAAGGAAAGTGGACCATCCCTGTTTGCCTTTGCAAGGTGACACTTGCAGCCAGCACAACAATTTCCTCCCTCCGCCACGCTGCCATTTCAAAATTTGCCCTTTTCAAAAATCCATCTGAAATCTCATCTTTTCCTGGGTTTACCCAAAGTGCTAATTCTAACCCTGCTCTCGCCATGCTGTATTTGTTTGAGTTGTGTGAACTACTATTTTCTCAGATTTTCGTATTGCTGTGTTGTGTGCTTTGTACCGCTGCACAATCCAACCTTAAACATTGATAAAAGTCCTTAAAAACCCAGAAAGTCAGACCAAAGAATAAGCCGTGAACTGATTAATCTGTTACACCACTTAAAAACCACCAGGAGGGGGTGAGCAAAGCAGCACAGGGACAGTGGGATTGAGAGGAGTGGTTTTTTGAAAAAACCCAATTTATTTAACAAACAGAACTAATTAGGCAGGGCAGGGCTCAGCCCCTGCAGCGGCTCCCTGGCTGGCAGGTGTGGAGCAGGAGCTGGGGCTGCAGGGCTCTGAGGCCATGGGAGCCCCAGGCAGGTGGGCAGGCTCAGGTGAGCCAGGCTGGGCTACCTGTGCCACAGGGAGGGGCTGGACCTGAGGCTCTTGTAGCTTTCCAGAGGAGGGATTGAGGATGTAGGTGGAGAACAGAGGAGGGTGTCAGAACTCAGTGCATCCCTCTGGGTGTCCAGAGTTGCCAAGGACCCCGTTGGGGGGCTCAGAGACCCTGGCACGCAGCCCAGAGCACCTGGGGATGTGATTGTGACCCTTGGAGCAAGGTACCAGCTTTGTATGGGGACCTGAAAGTCACACAGGTTTGAATGGTGTAATAATAAAATATGCACTGGGTGAAAATGGAGATTTTGGGATTTTTGGAATGGGAGTTATGGGGACAAGATGGAGGAACTTGGGCATGTCCAGCCTTTCTTCTTTTTCTTGTTGTTCTCCATTTTCTGCAGTGATGTTGGCACTTTGGGATTGGGTTAGAGTAGAAGTGCACTGTCTAACACAGGTGATGAGTATTGGGAATTAAGTGTAAATATGTTATATGTAGTTTGTAGTATAAAAGGACAACACAGAGTGCCTGTGGCTGCCCTGCTGAGCAGATCTGGGCTGGGCAGAAAGAAAATTTTATAGATAAGAATTAATGAACAACCTCAAGAGCGAAAAGTGAAGAGCCCAGACTCGTTCTTCAGCTGTGCAGGCTGAAGCAGAGACACCCTGCACATCTGGGGCAGCAATTATCAACCAAAACCCGAGAGAGGGGAAGGAGTGCAGGCTGTGAGCAGGGTAAAAAGGTGATCACAGAGGAGAAACAAGTGAGGCAGCAGGGCTGGGAGGAGATGGAGGCGCTGAACAGGGTGGGGAGAAGGACAAAGCAGCTCAGGCTGGGAAAATGCTGTTGTAGCAGGGCACAGGGCTCTGGGCTGGAGGCTCAGCCCCTGCACAGCCAGGGCTGGGCTGCTCAGGCCATGGCTCTGCTGGCCAGGGATGCTCCCTGCCTGCTGGAGCGAGATAAGCCCTTATCTGACTGAGGGGGAAAGAGACAGAACTGTGCAAAAATTGGTAATTATATAAAGCTCAGCTCATAATAGGCCATCATAAGGAAGTCTGGGTGATAAATTGAAAGATAAGTGCTCATGAAAATGAAGTTAAATTCTTCTCTGAGCAACCTGGGCTAGCGGGAGGTGTTGGGATGAGATGGGGTTTAAGGGCCCTTCCAACCCAGACCAGTCTGGGATCCTGGGAATTTCCCAAGTTTCTGTGACTGAATTCCTTCCCAATATCCCATCCAGCCCCGCCCTCTGGCAGTTTAAATTCTCAATTCCCCTTTTAGAAGAAGATCTGGCTTCTTGCAGAGCTTAATTCTGCCAAAGCACTGCTGGTGGTTAACCCAGAGGTTTTCTCCTCCAGCCGTCACCTGGTGCTGCCTCAGCCCTGCCCCAGCCTGTGCACACAAATGTTATTTCCCCCCACAAATGAGCTCTCCTTCATGCAGATGGGAATTTAAAACCACCTTATGCTGACACCTGGATTTTTCAGCCATTGAGGGGTTGGATGAGCAGGTGGGATATCCATGGCCGAGGTTGCCTCCGGTGTCATTTTGGTTTATGGAGAAACTGAGCCACCCCCAGAGCTGGAACAATACTTTGAATTCTGTGAGTGTTCCCTTGGCACCTTGCTCAAAGCTCTTGTTCAAAACCAGAGAACTCACACTGGAAAGGTTTTCAGTAATATTAATTTTCCTCTTGCACACAGTACAACTCCCTCTAAAACAAAGGTTTTTTTCAAACAGTGTACATCATATTTTGTTTCAAAAAACCACTTTGCAGTGTACATGATGTTTGGATTTGCTACAGAAATGAATTTCAGTACACTTGTGTTTGAGGTATTGATTGGAAGATGGATACCTGACAAATCCAATACAAATGTGATGTTTTAGAGCTGCGGGTGCCACCTGGAGCAGGTTGGGATGTTCTTTGTGGCAGGCACAGAGTGTGTGCTGCATGATCCTCTCCTCATT
This sequence comes from Melospiza melodia melodia, assembly GCF_035770615.1. Classification (NCBI taxonomy): domain Eukaryota; kingdom Metazoa; phylum Chordata; class Aves; order Passeriformes; family Passerellidae; genus Melospiza; species Melospiza melodia. The sequence continues at coordinate 888,828 of NC_086202.1, forward strand.
GCAGGGCCCAGCTGACCTGTGCTGCCCTCCTGGCAGAAGGGGGAATTCAGAATTCACTTCTGTGATGGTGTTCACAGGGGTCTGAGGATGAGGGAAGAGATGAGGATCTGACTCCACATTTCAGAAGGCTGGTTTATTATTTTATGGTATATATTATATTAAAACTATACTAAAAAAATAGAAGAAAGGACTTCATCAGAAGGCTGGCTAAGAATAGAAAAAGAAAGAATGATAACAAAGGTTTGTGGCTCAGCTCTCTGTCTCAGCCAGCTGACTGTGATTGGCCATTAATTAGAAACAACCCCATGAGCCCAATCCCAGATGCACCTGTTGCATCCCACAGCAGCAGATAACCATTGTTTGCATTGTGTTCCTGAGGCCTCCCAGCTTCTCAGGAGGAAAAACCCTAAGGAAAGGATTTTTCATAAAATGTGTCTGCAACACGCTGCCTTTAACCTGGGACAGAATTCACTGCCTCCTCCAGCCTGGGACAGAATTCACTGCCTTCAGCAGTTTGTACATTCATCCCAAGTGTGTTTGGGATTCAGGTGCGAGGAGGTGAACAGGTGAAATTTAGCTGCTGGATGATCTGGTTTTGCTGATGCTCTCCGTGGCTGAGCAGGTGCTGACCCAGGCTGTGTTCTCCTGGCTGGGATGTGGTCTGTCTGTCCCTCCATCCCAGGGGTGTCTGTCCTTGGTCCCGAGGCCGGGAAGGCACAGCTGGTGCCCCTGGGGCTCTGCCACCCCTGGCACCTGGGTCACAGCCCAGGCTGAGAGTCCCAGGGCTGAGCCTGGCAGCTCAGGGGGCACAGGGAGCTGATGCAGGGATTCTGCAGCACTCCTCACTCTTCACCTGTTCAGAATATCCGAGAGCTGCAGAGACAGAGCCTCTCTGTACACAGAGCCGTCGGTAAATAAACCCATCTGCAAATAAACCCATCTGCAAATAAAGCCATCTGTACACAGACCCATCTGGAAACAGAGCCAGGGCTGCACGGGGTGATCTCCAGAGGTCCCTTTCCCCTGGCACTGCTGTGGCTCAGATCTGCCTCCCTGCCCCTCCTGCACCTGTCCTGCAGGGAGCCTCTGGCGTGCTTTGGGAAGCCTGGACATCACAGAGCTGCAGAAGCACTGGGGCTGGGAACATCCAGTGCAACCCTTCCCAGCCCTGCCAGGCCAGCGCTGCCCCTGTGCCCAGTGCCACATCCACAGGGCTGCTAAACCCCTCCAGGGATGGGCACTCCAACCCTCGCTGCGCAGCTGTGCCAGGGCTGGGCAGCCCTTTCCACGGGGAAATTCCCCCAGTATTGGAAATAAACCTCTCCTGGCCCTTCCTGAGGCCATTCCCTCTCCTCCTGTCCCTGTCCCCAGCCTGTCCCCCTGGCTGTCCCCTCCTGGCAGGGACTTGTGCAGAGCCACAAGGGCCCCCTGAGCCTCCTTAGCTCCACCTGTGCTGAGGCTCAGGGCCCAGGACTTCAACACCGTAATTAAAATAAAAGGTATGCTAGCAGAACCTCTCTTGTGGGCAATTAAACAGTTACAACAACCATTTTACACCTGTGTTAGCACAGGGATGTTTCTGAGCCGTAAGTGCCAGGTGATCTGGAAGGCATTCCAGTTCAGAGCTGCTTTGGTAGCAACATACAGAAATAAAAGAATAAAAACTTCTGCTTAGAATGGCTTTTTCCTTTTATTAATCTTGGATCTGCTCCTTAGATCATTTGTTCTCCTTACCAGCTTTGATTACAAGGGTTACTTGGTGCATTGCTCAGTAACGTGCAGGTGGGTGGCACTTGGAGGGGGTGAGTTAGACACGGGATTATTCCTTTCTCTGCTGAGTTTAGGGAGTGGTGCTGGGGTGTTTTCTTTAATTGTTACTGTGTGCTTGGGGTTTTGTTCTGTGTTTCTGTGTCTGGTTTGCTGTGCAGTGCCTGTTGCTGTAATTGCAGCCCCTGGCTGTGCCCTCGGGGTCCCTCCCCAGTGCAGATCCATTTGCAAACACGGATTTCCATGTCAGTGCTCCCGCCCTGCCAGCCCCACGCTGCTGGGGACTGATTTGGGCTGTCATTACTCAGAGCAGAAGGGGTGGGACTGGGAAATGCAGATTGGTTCTGCCTGTGGTTTCTGGAGATGAATTGGCAGGTGCTTTCATGAAGACACTCTCAGGAAATGACTCAAATACAAAGATAAACAGCACTTAGGGAACGCCTAATTAATAACTACAATCATAATATTTTGGTCTAAATATTAAAGGAAGCCTCCTGAAAGGAGTGCAGAGGCTGTTATTTAGGCTGGCTAGGCTGGGGGAGAGCCGGATTTGTCAGGCTGGGAAGTTTCTGCGAGGCTTTGGTTGTACTTAGGAGGTGTTTGAGCACAAAGCAGCGTCTGTGTGCCACAGCACTGATGGTTTCCAGCCCAAAGGGGAACCCTGGGCAGTGCCAGGAGGGCAGAGGTGCAGCAGCACCCTGGGGTGCTGGGATGTGGCTTCCCACTGATTTCTGACCCCTGCTCTCCAAAGCCACGGCTCACCCAGGCTTCATTTCCTTTCGTTGCCTGTCCAGCTGTCCCTGCAGTGGTAAATGTGAGGTGAGGGTGCTCCACACGTCCTCTGCTGGCAGTGGGTGAGCCCTGGCTCCTGCTGCTGCCTGACCCAGCCACTCTGGCCCTGCTGGAACGGGGGCTGGATGCTGCTCATCTCTCCCTGAAGTTCCCATTTCCAGCTTTAATCTCCTGTTATTAGGAACAGACTGGTTGCTGTGTGTTTGCTTGTTTGTTTGGTGCCCAGAAATCCAGAGTTCCCATCCTGACAATCATTTCCAAAATGCTCCTGGTGCTTCTGTGGAACAAATCCTGTTAGTGCCGCTCACAGCAGCAATATCCCTGCACAGGCCTGGCTGGAGACAGGGGCAGTTCCCTCCAAGCAATACCACAGGTCGGGTTTGCTTTCTCAGAGCAGCCTCCTGTGTGAGTATCTGCCCTGAGCAGCTGCAGGTGAAGCATTGCTGGCTCCCCTCTCCCAGAGCCCTGCTGGAGAGCATTTCAGTCTCGGCAGGGCTGGAAGAACAGGGTCTGAATGTGGAGCTGGCTTTCGAACTCACCTGGCATCGCCAAAATAACGGGTGGTGCCGCTCAGAGACTCTTTCTAGCACCCTTTCCTGGTAATTCCAGCTGCTCTTCCCCAGTGCCTCACTGGTGAGCTCCTGCTTCCCTCCAGCACACACCTGGAAGTTCCCCAGGCCCCACAGCTCCAAGGATGCAAGGTTGGTTCATTAACAGCTTAACCTTTAATTGCAAGGTGGCTTCATTAACGGCTCAGGATGCTCTCCTCAGACCTCTGGAACTGGGATGCAAAGTGTTTTTCAGGGACATTGTCAGAAATTGTCACGGGCTTCAGATGGAGGAGATAATTCTATTAGGATAATATATTTATTTCCTTGTTAATCACAGGCAATTTGCCATGGTTTTAATAACTATGACTTGTCATTTCAGACCCAGGGAAGTAATGTAGAGGAACAGATAAGAACTTTATCTACTAATTCAATATATCCCATGCCTATTATCTCCTTTGTGGCGAGACTTGTGTAATGTGAAGTGTTACAGTGGGAACAGAAGATTCTATGAAGCCATTAGAATTAATTTCCATAAACAGCTTTGTACTGAGCTTTTTGGGGGAAAAAAACCTGGAGGAACAGGAACAAAATATTTTCTGATCCAGGTTTCAGCCAACATTTCTGAGTGGTCCCATAATAACAACAACAACAACAACCAACAACAATAATAATAAAATATCCCACTTGCACTTGTGGCTTCTGTGAAGAGCTTTGTGTGCACTGACAGGGGACACAGAGCTGTCCTTCATTCTGCTGATCTCACAGGCAGTTTGGCACAAACACTCAGGGAGAGACAAAGGAACAGAGAGAGAAAGAAGAGTTATCTAAAAGCAGTAAAGCGTGGATGCAATGGGACTTCTTCATTTAGCACTAGAGCAACCTATCAGCCTGAGCCTTGGTTTCAATGCCTTCGGTATCTCCAGCAGCTTGGAGACACCAGAAGTTCAAACATTTATAGCTTCCTGTGGATGTTATTTCCATTTTAGCAGATTCTATGCTCAGTGATTTGGGGTTCATTCAGATGCTTTCTGTGTGAAGGGCATTCTCCATCCAAGGCTACCAAATATTTCATAAACGCTGAAATGAAACTTTGACCTTTTCTGCGCAAGCCCAGTAGGGAAGGAATGTGCAAAGCCAATTTCCACCTGTGTTAAAACAGAAATTTCTTCCTGAGCTGTCTGCAGTGACCACGTGGGACATCTCTGCTGCCAAAAATCCTCAGTGAGAGGGAGGAGGAGACCTTGGCCAGATCAGGGATCCACGGCAGCCCCAGCTGTGCCAGGGCCTGCCCACCCTGCCAGGGAACAATTCCCAATTCCCAATATCCCACCCAGCCCTGCCAGGGAACAATTCCCAATTCCCAATATCCCACCCAGCCCGGCCAGGGAACAATTCCCAATACCCAATTCCCAATATCCCATCCAGCCCTGCCCTCTGCACTGGGAGCCATTCCCTGGGTCCTGTCCCTCCATCCCTTGTTCAGGCTGCCCCAGAGCAGAGGCTGGGCAGAGTCACAGAATACAGCAGGGATTGATTCACAGGATCTCCTCCATGGATGCCCCTTGGGCAGCACCAGAGCCCAGCCAGGGCTGCACCCAAGATGAACCAAAATGGCCCCAAAATGCACGGCCGGGCACGGGCTCTGTCCCTGGGATCAGCTCTGCTCCATTTGCACCTTGCAGTTCATTGTCCCATTCCAGCTTTAGCCCCTGCAGTCCCACCCTGCTTGTTTTTCTCTCTGCAGCCCACGGGGTTTGTGCTCCTGGGCTGAGATTTGGGTCATTTGTCCTTGGTGCCCAGCTGGAGCAGGAATTGTTTTGTGTCCCTGCTCTGTGCACAGAGCTCAGCATCCCTGATGTGAGCCCAGCCCCACACACTAAAGCAGCACAGAATGGGAAACAGAGAAAAGCTAAATCTGAGGCATCAGCTCCATCCCTGGTCCCCAGTCACACTGAGGGCACCCCAAATCCTCTCCTGCCCAGGTGAGCAATGCCAGCTGTGCCAGCCTTTCTCCAGCAGAGCTGCCCCATCCCTGCCCGTCCTGGAGCCTCCTCTGGGCTCTCTCTGAGGTCGAGGACGGAGGGGAAGGGAGCAGGAAGGGTTTGCTCCCTGTGACACCAGTGGGTCAGGATCAGCCCCTTCTCCAGCAGGCACGGTTTGGAGCTGGGGGGAAGCAATGCCTTCCAGAAATGGATTAAACACGGGAAACAAAGGGGCAAAGTTAATTGAAAAGGAATGTGACAAATGAGCTTTTTAATGAGTTAGAAAGGCTTTCTCACTTGCTATGTGAACAGAAATAGAAGGGAAAAAAGCATAATTTGCATTTTTCCAATCAGGAGCGATAAAGCAGAATGCTGCAAATACCTGAGGACAAACAGTGTCAGTTTTGGATTAGCGGGTGATGATACAATTGTTATTAAAAGTGTGCTCTGTGGGGCTGCTTGGCAGATTTTTAGCACAATATTCCTGCAGGTACTTTTATGCATATTGAACAGCAAAGAAAACACGGATTTTTTTTTTTTTTGTCCTTTTTTTATCTTGTTCATAAAACCTCATTTTGCCCAGTGGTGTTCAGTGGCTGTTCCTGTGAGCAGCAAATATAATTATTTTGACTGCTATCACTGAAAAGCCACTAACAGGCTCGATTTGCATATGACACGGCACCCACTAGAAGTAATTTTGCATGTACTTATCAGACAATTAGGTGATTCCTGGGCTAAGCCAGGCCAATGTGAGCAGAATAAACTTTTAAGTAATATTAAGACTGTGAGCACCGTGCTGGTTATTCCCTCAGCGGCCTCTCAGCCCCAGTTGTGCGCCAGTCTGAGGCTGTAATAATTCCTGAAGAATTACTTGTGTAGTTTGTTCCAGTTTACAGGTTGGCTCCCTTTCCTCCCGGAGCCCGCTCGGAATTTGCCCAAACGCATTTCTCAAATTAGAGCCTGGGAAATGCAGGGCACGTAAATCTCGTTTGCATATCCCTGTGAATAATATAGCCAGCCACTTGATTATGCATACATGCAGATAGCAGATCTAAATATAGCAGCGTGCTCGGGAGGGCTGTGTGGGGAGGTGCCACAGCCCCGCTCCTCCTCGGCTCAGGATGCGCCCCGCAAGCCTCAGCTCTCCCCTCCTCAAAGCAGCCCCTTTGAAGCTGCCAGGAATACACCTGTAATTGGGAGGTCCTTGCCGGAGTTCAGCTCCTCCAGGTGGCACATCACAGGGAGATCCCATTAATTCATCCACTGATGGCGCTCACTGGGATGAATTGATGGAGTTGGAGGCGCTGGGAATTATAAATTTTGCCTTTGCTGTAGTGTGGACACTTTGGAGTGTCTGGGCATGGGAGCAGACTGGGGAATGAGCACTTCCCTGGCACTACAGCCTTGCTCCCTCCCATTATCCCATCCCATCCCATTTACCCATTCCTGTATCCCATCCCCTTATCCCTTCCCTTTATCCCATCCCCTTATCCCATTCCATTACCTTATCCCATTATTTCATCCCTTTATCCTATCACATTATCCCATTCTATCCCCTTATTCCATCCCATCCCCTCATCCCCTCCCATTATCCTATCCCATCCTCTTATTCCATCCTATTATCCTACCCCATTATTTCATCCCCTTATCCCATCCCATTATCCCATCCCCTTATCCCATTCCATCCCATTATCCCATCCCATTATCCCATCCCATTATCCCATCCCCTTATCCCATCCCCTTATCCCATCACCTTATCCCATTCCATCCCATTATCCCATCCCCTTATCCCATTCCATCCCCTTTTCCCACCCCACCTCCCAGTCCCTGCCCAAGCCCTTTCCCTGCTCTGTACCCAGAAGCACAGGAGGAGAAGGGACATTATTTTTTTTCCTTATTTCACATATCCAAGGTCTCTGTCAGTGCCCGTCCCAGACAGCTTGTCATTAATTCTGCCTTTGAAAAATTCACTGATTGGACAAGTGGGAGCCTAAACTTTGCTTAACATTAACTGTCCTTGTGTCCCTTGTGCTTTGAAACCTTGGAGCCACCTTTTTGGAATGAAAAGCAGCACTTTGGCTCTCCTCAGCCCTCATTCTGTAACTTGAAGTCCCCATTCATCTCCCATTTCTGCTCTGAAATGACATGGGGGAAGTGCTGGGATGTCAGGAGTAATTGCTTTTTTGTTAATGTGTGCCTGACTCTGTTGTAGAATAACTCAAAATTAAAATTCAGCCTTGCTTGGAGTGCCAGGCTCCCAACTATCACAAAACCTTTCATTAAGGCTGCACACTGCCAACTGAAACAGATTTTGGCAGGGAATTGGAATTCCACACAGGTCTGGCTTGGCTTTTCCCTCCCCAAGTGTTAAAACACAGAAGCAGTTGAACATTAGTGTGGAAGACCCATGAGAAATACTGCTGTGAGAGGCAGGTCCTGCTGGTAGCAGGGTGAGTGGGTGGCCATTACATTAATGCAATAAAATGTTGCCCAAATGTGTAATTCAGGATGAATGACTCATGTGGGGTCCCCATCCAGAGCTAAACCTTGGGCTTGACTCGACCTTTCCAATGCAGCCCCAGCCCAGCACACACTGTGCTCCTGGCACGGAGACGTGGCAGCAAAATACACCTTAAATATCAGCACTTCAAGTTTTCAAACATCACTGTCATGCTGCCAATTTAGAGGCAAATTGGGAGCAGTTTCTTTAGAGAACACAAACCCACGTTGGCAGTGCTGGCATCGCTGTGGGGGCGTTGCTGCTTTGCAGGCTGCTGCTGTGAGTCAGCCTCTTGTTTTGGGACTCGGGCAGGTTCTGCTGACCCTGCTGCAGGCTCACGGCTCTCCAGCAGGGGATGGGCAGCAGCCAGCCAGGAACAGACCTACCAGCACTCAGGGTTCCCAAAGATCGCCTTCCAGCAAATCCAGAAATCTCTCAGGTGGGTTTCTGCCAGTGCAGACTCTTTGCTAGGCAATATTGCTGAAATAAAGTGGCTGAGATAGAAAACCCCGTGTTTGCTCTCTCTGGGCCATGTTTGGATGTTCTTTCTCAATTTTAATTGCATCTGCTGTGTTTTCAGACCTCTGCTCACTGTGGTCCCATCCTGAGCTGCCACAGAGCAGCACCTGATCCCTGTGATGTGCTCTGGTCAGTGCTTCCCAAAAAAACCCAAATGTTGCTCTTCATTTGGTCTCCTTTTGGTACAGACCCAGTGAGAAACACTTTTGGCAGTATGGGCGAGTAAAATTCATAATTCCCAGTGCCTCAGACCCTGCAGAGCCCTCTCCACTCCCACCTGGGCAGGGCAAGGCCAGGCCCTGGGGCTTGGCTTTGCTTTACTCCTCCAAACCCACAGCTGAGCCCTCCTGCCAGGGAGCCCTGGGGGAAGCTGGGAGCCTGGGCAGGTGTTGAAGATTGCCATGCAAGGTGTTTTCAGTCACCATCTGTATGGCAGATTGCCTTTGCCATTTGGGCAGTTTGCCTTATCTCTCTCTCTGAGTGACCACATTCACACCTCCCTCGGCAGGGGACATTGCTGATAACAGCTATTGAATGTCCCTGCATGGCTGAAAAAAACTGCAGCATCCCATTGGGAGATGTGAGCCCAGAGGGAGCAGCCAAGCATTGCTGCCCGGATATAATCCAGGGGGAGCAGCCAAGCATTGCTACCCAGATATAATCCAGGGGGAGGAGCCAAGCATTGCTACCCAGATATAATCCAGGGGGAGGAGCCAAGCATTGCTGCCCGGATATAATCCAGAGGGAGGAGCCAAGCATTGCTGCCCAGATATAATCCAGGGGGAGGAGCCAAGCATTGCTGCCCAGATATAATCCAGGGGGAGGAGCCAAGCATTGCTGCCCAGATATAATCCAGGGGGAGGAGCCAAGCATTGCTGCCCAGATATAATCCAGGGGGAGGAGCCAAGCATTGCTGCCCAGATATAATCCAGAGGGAGGAGCCAAGCATTGCTGCCCAGATATAATCCAGGGGGAGGAGCCAAGCATTGCTGCCCAGATATAATCCAGGGGGAGGAGCCAAGCATTGCTACCCAGATATAATCCAGGGGGAGGAGCCAAGCATTGCTGCCCAGATATAATCCAGGGGGAGGAGCCAAGCATTGCTGCCCAGATATAATCCAGGGGGAGGAGCCAAGCATTGCTGCCCAGATATAATCCAGAGGTTTTTGAGACACCAGCATGGCTTTCTCCACGGGATTCCCAGAGGAACAGCAGCTGCCTCTCATTCCACTGGATCTTCAGAGGAAGAACACATCCTTCTATAGGATCCCTGCTCCAACAGAACCACCCCTGACACTGCAGCCACAATTCCAATGGGACTGCCGCCAGCACCCTGACCCACAGGGTGTCAGGCTGGGTTCTGACTCTGGCAGTGCTGTTCTAGTGTACTGCATTGGTTATTTTATCCTTTATTTATTTTCCCTTTCCCTATGAAAGAACTGTTATTTCCTGTTCCCATATTTTTGCCTGAGAGCCCCTTAATTTAAAATTTATAGCAATTGGGAGGGGTGGGGAGGGTTTACATTCTCCATTTCAGGGGAGGCTCCTGCCTTCCTTAGCAGACTCCTGTCTTTGCAAACCAAGACAGCAGGGCAAGGCCAGGGTGGGGAGAGCTCTGAGCCCTGCAGGGCTTTGGGGGTGCTGGGCACAGGGAATGCTCTGCTGCTGTCCCCATCCCACACTGCCCTCCTGGGATCCAGCCCTGCTCCCCTCCTGCCTGAGCAGCTCCTCAGGACTCTGAGGGAAATGGGACAAAAGAGACAAATCAGTGCCTTGTCTGGGTCAGCTCCATTGGGTGAATCCATTATTTGTGATTTACACATCTCTGCACTGATCTGGCCCTGCTCCTGTGTTTTGCTGGTTTCTCCTTGCCCTGGTGGTTCTGGGGTCTCTCACAGGGTCGGTGCAGATGTTCTGCCCCACAAACACCTGGAAATGCAGCCCAGCTCTCTGAAGAACACAGAATGTGTAACATCATTTATTGAGAGTGAAATATTGATGTACTGCTTCAAACAAATCTGTTACTCTACAAATCGAGCAAAGAACCCTGAAAATTAGCTGCTTTATTATCAAATGAGGTATTTAACCATTTATTACTTACAAATAATTAGGGAAACAAATTGCTCCCTAATCAGCTCAACTGAAAATACTTTTCACAGTAATTTTTTCTGCAACCAGAGCCTGAAGCGTGCACATTTCTCACTTTTCCCCTCTCCCACGCTGCGTGAGCGTTTTCATTTCCTGGGTGCTCCCTGGGAGGGAATCAGGCTCTGGGAGCCCTGGAGCAGCTGCAGCCAAAGCCCCAGGCTGTGCCCTGGTTCAGCTGCTGAGCTCTGACCCATCCCTGTGCCCCTGTGGGTTTGTGTGGCTGGATCCCAGCTCAGGGAAGGATGGGGGGTCCCATTTGCCCCTGTGGGTTTGTGTGGCTGGATCCCAGCTCGGGGAAGGATGCAGGGTCTGATTTGCCCCTGTGGGTTTGTGTGGCTGGATCCCAGCTCGGGGAAGGATGCAGGGTCTGATTTGCAGCCAAGATTAACACAGAAATTCTCAGCCTCAAGAGTTTGAGTTATGGAGAGAAAAAAGAGTGGAAACGGATTTAATGCTTCAGTCCAAGAAGCCAGTTAGCAGGGGAGGGTCTTCCTTGGCCAGGAGAGGAGGCTGAGGAGCACCTTGGCCCTACAGATTTCCCTGAAAATGTCCTGCTTGCGTGCTGGCAGGGGAATGGGGGAGCACTGAGGGGCACCAATTTCATGGAATACAGAACAGCTGAGGCTGGAAAAGCCCTCTGGGAACATCCAGTCCAACCCTTCCCAGCCCTGCCAGGGCCACCACTGTCCCCAGTGCCACATCCCCAGGGCTGTGAAATCCCTGCAGGGATGGGGACTCCAAACCTCCCTGGGCAGCTGTGCCAGGGCCCCCTTGTCCTTCATCAAACATTTTGCCCTCATGGTTTCCCTCCCGCCAGGGCTCTGTGGGGTTTGGCACCCCAGGAATTGGGCATCTCACAGAGCCTGTCTCTGGTGATGGCTCAGTGTCTGCTCAGGCTCTCATCAACACAAATTCTGCATGATGAGTTTGTAATAATCTGCATGTCATTAGCACATTTTAATTGTCAGGGCTTGGTGAACAAAAGGCTTCTGAGCACAGACATATTTCAGGGCTGGATTTACAGCGAGCAGCCTTAAATATTGTATCTCAATTTAAAGAATATTTTAGTTTAAATGACAGATGAGCCCCTAATGATTCACCTAAGCAGGAGGAGAGTGCAGGCCCCTAAGAGTGTGGAATGTTAATTAAATGGATGTTTTTACACCACAACGTATTTGGTTATATAAATCAAAGATTTATTGGATGTCTATAATGGACAGAAATAAAACTTGATTTAAAATTCACAGATTTACAAGTGGAAAAGATGGAGGAAGCTCATAATTGGAACTATATTTTTTTTCTCTGCTGCTTTCTAGAATGGTGACAATACAAGAACTGCATTCAGCTCTCAAACCCTAAAATTGTATCTGGTATAGGAAGGGAGAAATAAGTAAATGGCAAAGAGACTCAGGGTTTCTCATCTGATGGTCATTCATTCCCTTTGGGTGGGTCCTTCTGCACTGCTGGAAATTGGGATCAGCATCAGGGAGCCCAGAACCCATGGGAGCCTCCTGATGGATGCAGGAACAGCTCCCAGCCCCACCTGAGGCCAGGAGAACCCTCATTGTTCCTGGCTCACTCTGCAAATATCAAACCAGGGAAATCAGATCATGTTTTGGGCTGGACTAAGAGGAAAATGGGCTGAGTTTTCTTGCAGAAATAAAACAATTGTTCTACCTTCTTTTTTCCCTGTTTTGCAGCATTTCGAGGAATGAATGATAACAAAGGTTTGTGTCTCAGGGCTCTCTGAGCCAGCTGACTGATTGGCCATTAATTAGAAACAACCCCATGAGACCAATCCCAGATGCACCTGTTGCATCCCACAGCAGCAGATAACCATTGCTTGCATTGTGTTCCTGAGGCCTCCCAGCTTCTCAGGAGGAAAAATCCTAAGGAAAGGATTTTCATAAAAGATGTCTGTGACAGTCAGCCCAGAGGGGCACAAACAGCTCTGCTCCAGGGTTCCAGGATCTGCAGCACAGAATTCCCATTCCTGGTGAGCCGATCTGTGAGCAAAACACAGCAGGGATCTCCTCCATCCACCCAGGAGCACAAAATCTGCATTTGGAGTGTGGGGTGGAGCATGTCCAGGGAAGGAACAGAGCTGGGGAGGAAATGGAGGGGCTGAAAGGAAAATTCCTCCTGGAGGGGCTGCCCAGCCCTGGCACAGCTGCCCAGGCTGGAGCCCATCCCTGGGGGTTTCACAGCCCTGGGGAGGTGGCACTGGGCACATGGGCACGGCTGGGCTGGCTGCACTCGGTGCTCCAGAGAATCAGTGTGGGCAGTTTAATGCAGTGCAAAAACTGGAGTACAGAGCACCCCAGGATACTCACTAATGAAATGTAGTGGTTCTGCTAATTTCTGCAGTGTGTGTATTTAAATACCTGCTACACCTGCAATAATTGCTGGCACTTGGCTGCCTGTGAAGGAAAATAAAATATAAAATAAAAAATAAAATAAAATAAAGCTTTGACTATTCCTCAGCAGAGGAAAGGGAAAACATGAAAAGTCTGTTTGAACAGCTTTGCCTTTGGGTTTTAAATGAAAATGTCATTATTAAAATACAGCACACCTTTTGGCAGGTTAAATGGGAACATGTACAGTGTGTCCATCTGCCTGCACGTGGGCATATAAACAATAAAGTTCATTTATTTGATGCAGCTGCTCAAGGCAATAGCCTCAAGTCCTGTGGCAGCAGGACCTCCCTGTGCCTGACCAGGGCTGGGGTCACAGGAGGGAGATCAGCCCAGTCAGGAATTCCTCCTGCCCCAGGTGCAATAAACTCTGGGTACCCAGGTGGGGAAACCATCAAACCCTTTAGTTATTTAAAATAATTAATTACAATGCTAAAACTCAGAATGTAATTTCACCACGGCTTTGTGCTCATTCCAAACAGCACCCAGAAACTGTTTCCTCTCCCAGCTGCGCTGGGTGGGATTTGTGAGTGGGGTTTTGCATCCTGGGGCTGAGCTGCTGCAGAACTGTCTCTAATAAACGGCTCATCCACCCTCAGAGCTTCCTTTAAAGTTCTCTGAAGTGAAGGCAGGAAGGAAAATCTGCACTGAGGGAAATGGAGCCTTGATGCAAATTTATTTTACATTCTAGCACCATTCCCACTAATGATTATGACACTATTTTTCTTTCAGGGAGATAAATCCTAACTGGTACATAAATATCATCCTTTTTCCATATCCTTTGTGGGGTAATTTTTATTCACAATCACCAGACTTGCTGTTGCTGTTGTTGTTGTTGTGTGTCACTGGGGCACAGCCAGGCTGTGTGCATGAGTGTCACCATGGTATTTTCTGAAAAATCCTCTTTGCCCGGGATTTTCTCCTGGGAAGCTGAGAGGTCTCAGAAAAGAATGAAGACAATAATGATCTGATTGCTTGGGAATGTGGTGTGGATATCGTTTATCAACATGTGCAGCTTTGATTGGTTCCATGTGAATTGTTTTTAATTAATGGCCAATCCCAGCCCAGCTGTGTCAGACTCTGAGGAATCAGTCACAGGCTTTTATTATCATTTTTGTCAAGCCTTCTGATGCATCCTTTCTCTTTCTTTAATATAGTTTTAGTATATAATTTCTTTTAATATAATGTAATGTTAAATAAGGTAATGTAATACAATATGGAATGATGTAATGTGATATAATGTGATATAATGTGATATGATATGATATGATATAATATAATATAATATAATATAATATAATATAATATAATATAATATAATATAATATAATATAATATAATATAATATAATATAATATAATATAATATAATATAATATAATATAATATAATATAATATAATATAATATAATATAATATAATATATCAGCCTTCTGAGACCTTGGATTCAGATTCTCCTTTCCCACCTCATGCTGGGACCTCGCCCCACCACCCATGAGCAGCTCAGCGAGGCAGTTTGTGCTCAGAGCTGAAATTCCCCAGTGAGGGCACTCAGAGCTCCCTGGCAGCAGAGCCCCAGTGTTTTCAGGGCTGTTTGTGATTTATCTGAGACAATGAAATGCTCTGCTGTTCCTGCCAGAAGGGAAGCAGAGGATTTTGCAGACTAAGTGAGGCAGAGTGCTGTGCTTGATCTCAGCCCTGTTTGGGGGAGGGAAAGCAGATTAACAGCGCAATGTTTGCTGCCTGGTTGTGCTGATGGAAAGGCAGGAGTGCTGTTTCCCCTCCTGTCACTCCACAAATGTGTATTTTGTGCTGTGGGGCTGGGAGGGTTCCCCAGGTGGGCTGATGGTGATGGGAGTGTGGGGGGCACAGAAGCACAAATTGTGGAATATCTACATGTCGCCTTTGCCGATCTAGGATTTGCTGTTTCTTGGAACTGCCCTCAGCCATTGACAGAATGACTAAAGCTGAAAAAGGCTCTGGGTTCATGCAGTGCCCCCAGCACTGTCCCTGTCCCAGGTGCCACATCCAGGCTTTCCTGAGCCCCTCCAGGGATGGGGACCCCTCCCCACTTTGTTCCAGTGCTTTACAACCCTTGCCATGACTTTTCCCCTGACACACAGGGGGGGCTGCAGCTTTGTTGCCTCCCAGAATAAACTGAGATACCTAAAGCATTACCCCTGACCAAGAGACAAATGTACAACTACACCAAGGACACAGATAGGTGCAAAGTGTTGAGTAAAACCATTCCAATTATTTTTGTTGAGTAAAACAATTCCAACTATTTTTGTTGAATAAAACAGTTCCAATTATTTTTGTTGAGTAAAAGAATTCCAACTGTTTTTATTCCGATGTTCCATTTGAGTGCAGCAGTTTCAGACCCAGCGGCAGGGGTGGGGTGTGCCCCCTGCGTCCCTGCCCAGCCTGGCTGGGTGGGTGTGAGCAGCAGGGGCACACAGAATTTATGGAATCATGGGTGGGGTGGGAGGGAGCCCAAATCCCCCAGCCCCTGTTTGCTGCTGTGATCAGAGCAGGACTGACAGCCTGAGCAAGCACCAAGGATGCTAACAGCTCTGTTCAGTGCCTTTAACGCTGTAAAAGAGGTGGTGTGGAGCTCGTGGAAGGTTTTATGGCAGAGCTTTAGTGCCTGTCATTAAGGCAATAGAAAGTTATGCCCCTTCTTCCATAGGTTAGGAATATTTTGCCATTACCTACAACTGCATTTTCATTGCACTGATGGCATTCTCAACAAACGTGCCATCACGAGAGCAGCTTTGCTTCCCTGGCAAGGATGAAATGCTGTGTGTGAATATCAGTTTAAGTGCTGCCAGTGCCAGCTGGGGTTACAGAACAGCTGAAGCACAGTGCAATCAGAGTCCCAGAGAGGTTTGGGCTGGGAGGGACCGTGGGGACTGTCCCAGCCCATGCCATGGCAGGGACAGCTCCCGTGTGTCAGGGTGTGCCCACGGCCTGGCTGGGACACTCCAGGGACCCAGGGGCACCCACAGCTTCTGCTGGGGATTCTGCAGCGTTCCTGCTCTGGGATGTTCCAACTGGGGAGGAATTCAGGGTGAAGGGAGGGTGGAATCAGCACCTTTCATCTCTGGGTGGCCCAACAGAGGCTCTGTGGCCATCACCCCTGGGCACAGGGACCAGGGGGTGTCACAGACATGTTTTCATTAAAAATCCTTTCCTTAGGATTGTTCCTCCTGAGAAGCTGGGAGGCCTCAGGAACAAAATGCAAACAATGGTTATCTGCTGCTGTGGGATGCAACAGGTGCATCTGGGATTGGTCTCATGGGGTTGTTTCTAATTAATGGCCAATCACAGCCAGCTGGCTCGGACTCTGTCTGAGCCACAAACATTTGTTATTTATTTCTATTCTATTCTTAGGCAGCCTTCTGAGATGAAGCCTTTTCTTCTATTCTTTTAGTATAGTTGTAATATAATATGCACAATAAAATAATAAATCAGCCTTGTGAAACATGGAGTCAGATCCTCATCTCTTCCCTCATCCTGGGACCCCTGTGAGCACGGTCACAGGGGGTGCCCTGCAGAGCCTGGGGATGCCATGGGGTGCCACGGGGTGCTCTGGGGTCTCTGCATGGGTGGGATGGAGCTGCTGCTGTCCTGCCCTCCCTGCAGACCCCCAAAGCTGCTGCAAGGACAGACAGACCCATGGCTCCTGCCTGCCCTGACCATGCTGTTCCCAGGGACACAATGAGGGACTCAGCCAAGTGGAAATCGGGCACACACCAAGCAGATACGGCTGCTTTTATGAGTTAGCAGGAAAATGATAGTTCAAAATGCTTGTTTATTCACTGCATAGACAGAGCTACGTGCTTCCTTCCATAAATTTAACTTGTTCACACTTCATTGTTCCCAGAAGGATAAATACAAGGAAGCGGGGGAGGATTGGGAGGGGAAGGCATTTAGAAGTGCTGCTGGCCCAGGTCTGAAACCCAGGGAACGCTGCACCATCCTGTGAGGGCTCAGCAGCAGCTGCTCCTCGTGGCACTGCCCGGGCTGTCAGTGCCAGCTCAGCCTGCCCAGGGGGCTGCACGTGTTCATTGTGGCTGTTTAGTGTCTGTGTGAGCCCTGCAGGAGCCCAGGGTGTGCCTGGCAGCAATGGGAAATGGGGTGTCCCTGTCACAGCAATGGGATCTGGGGTGTTCCTGTTAGCAGCAATGGGAACTGGGGTGTCACTGTCACAGCAATGGGAAATGGGGTGTCCCTGTCACAGCAATGGGATCTGGGGTGTCAATGTCACAGCAATGGGAAATGGGGTGTTCCTGTTAGCAATGGGATCTGGGGTGTCACTGTCCCACACAATGGGATCTGGGGTGTCCCATCACAGCTTTGGGATCTGGGGTGTCCCTGTCACAGCAATGGGAAATGGGGTGTCACTGTCACAGCAATGGGAACTGGGGTGTCCCTGTCACAGCAATGGGAAATGGGGTGTCCCTGTGACACACAATGGGATCTGGGGTGTCCCATCACAGCTTTGGGATCTGGGGTGTCCCTGTCACAGCAATGGGAACTGGGGTGTCCCTGTCACAGCAATGGGAAATGGGGTGTCCCTGTCACAGCAATGGGAAATGGGGTGTTCCTGTCACAGCAATGGGAAATGGGGTGTTCCTGTTAGCAATGGGATCTGGGGTGTCACTGTCCCACACAATGGGATCTGGGGTGTCCCATCACAGCTTTGGGATCTGGGGTGTCCCTGTCACAGCAGCTTTGGGATAAGCAATTCCCAGCCCTTCGGTTTCTCTCAGAGGAGTGCCATTATCTGCTCAGTTCCAGGTGGAAATGACATTTCCCTCCCTGTAGAAGGCATTTTCCTGGTCCAAAGCCCATTTCTGATGCTGCAGGTTCCTGCCCTGTCCCTCTGGAGGGGCAGGAGCACTGTGTGTGTGTTTGGGGTGGGAGCTGCTCCCCCAGCCCAGGGCACTCTGCACACAGAGTGACATGGATTCACCGCACAGATGGGCTTAGTCTCTGTCCTCTGGGAGGATGAATATCTATATTTTGGTGCACCAAGGGGTGTGGTGAGTGTTGGAAGCCCCAAACCCTGTGGGCATGGTGAGGCTCACTGCAGGAGCAGCTGGGGAATGCAGCTTTGTGTCCCAACAGGAGCTGCCTTTTCTGCTTATTTACCACAGATCCCAATGAAAGAAACTGGCCCTGAATTCCCTAAAAGCTTTTACATCTTCTCTATTCGAGGCACTAAATAAAAATCAGCTCTCCACCAATAATTTTTTGATTTCCAGTACAAACCCTCTTTCTCTGCTATTTAGGGGCTGAGATATGATCAAGTTATTTTCTCTCTTTGTGGCTGTTGTGCTGTAGATGAAATAACTGCTGCTGGAAAAAAAACTGCCTGATTGGCTACTTAATCCTTTACCAAACAACCAAACATTGGGGCTTTTTATTTCTCACAAATCACTCTGAGGGAGAAATGCTGCTTTGCAGCCCCTGTGTGTAAAAGGGAAAAAGCCATCTGTGACCACCCAAATGAGCACAAACAAATGGCTGGAGAGAAAGAATCCTGAGGGATCTGGGTGAGCAGAACAGGGGGTGGGAACACAGAAAATGCCAGTGGCTGACAAAGGACCCCACTTCTGAGGGAATCTGCAGCCTCTGGGCTCAGCTCTGGGTTTGGAGGGCTTTGGAATCGTAAGAAGTGTTCAGAGCCAGAATAATATAATGGATTGTTGTGGAATACATTGTCCTGATGTTTTCCCTGTGCTTTACTTTCTCTGGGGGGACTGTCCTGGCGCTGGAGAGGGTCTGCCTGGCCCCTCTGGGACTGGGAAAGGCTGGAAAAGGATGGAAAAGGCTGGGAAAGCAAACCTGCTCCATGCACAGAACTCCCTCCAGGCAGCAGAGTGGCTTCTCCTCTCCTCCTGCTCCATCTCTGAACCACAGCCCAGCTGGGCTGGAGCCACTGCCCAAGCTGTGTCCTGTGAGGGAATGATTTCCTTTGAACAAATCCCTGCTTTGTTCTTTAACTCTGCCCCAGGGAGCTCTGAGCATCCCCAGGACGTGTTCCCAGTCCCAGCCCCATTCCCACGCAGTGCCCCCCAGCAGGCCCGGCAGCGTGTGCTGTGGGCAGGAGCCATTCCCAGCCCTGTTCCCATCCCAATCCCAGCCCATTGCAGTTCCCAGCCTGATTCCCAGCCCTGTTCCCATCCCAGTCCCAGCCCTGTTCCCATCCCAATCCCAGCCCTGTTCCCATCCCAGTCCCAGCCCTGTTCCCATCCCAATCCCAGCCCTGTTCCCATCCCAGTCCCAGCCCTGTTCCCATCCCAATCCCAGCCCTGTTCCCATCCCAATCCCAGCCCCGTTCCCATCCCAGTCCCAGCCCCATTCCCAGCCCCGTTCCCATCCCAGTCCCAGCCCTGTTCCCATCCCAATCCCAGCCCATCGCAGTTCCCAGCCTGATTCCCAGCCCTGTTCCCATCCCAATCCCAGCCCTGTTCCCATCCCAGTCCCAGCCCTGTTCCCATCCCAGTCCCAGCCCCATTCCCAGCCCTGTTCCCATCCCAATCCCAGCCCCGTTCCCATCCCAATCCCAGCCCTGTTCCCATCCCAGTCCCAGCCCTGTTCCCATCCCAATCCCAGCCCCGTTCCCATCCCAGTCCCAGCCCCATTCCTAGCCCTGTTCCCATCCCAGTCCCAGCCCCAGTCCCAGCCCCAATCCCAGCCCTGTTCCCATCCCAATCCCATCCCAGTCCCAGCCCCAGTCCCAGCCCCATTCCCAGCCCCAATCCCAGCCCTGTTCCCATCCCAGTCCCAGCCCTGTTCCCATCCCAGTCCCAGCCCCGTTCCCATCCCAGTTCCCAGCCCTGTTCCCAGCCCAGTCCCAGCTCCATTCCCAGTTCCCAGCCCAGTCCCCATCCCAATCCCCATCCCAATCCCAGCCCAGTCCCCATGCCAGTCCCCCCCAGCAGGCCCTGCAGCATTTGAGTGTTGTGCCGTGGGCAGGAGCCATTCCAGGAGATTGGGATCAGCCTGGAGAACAGGCAGGAGCTCTCAGGAACACGAGGCAGCTGCTGGCAAAGCAGAACAAGGCAAACACAATTTCACCTGCTGCAGCTGAGGGGCCTTTGGGCCTCTCTCATCCTCCTCAACAGCAGAACAGAGACAATGCTTGTGAGGGCTTTGGTTTGGGGAGAATTGTCTCGTCTGAGAGCTGAGGGATGGAGAGGCATTGTCAGAGCACAGGCTTTAATTAAAGTCTGCCACGCTCAGCTCCCGAGCTCTCAAACCCTTCCCGAGGAGAGAGGGAGCAGCAGATGGAGAGCAGGAGTCAGGAGCAGTCTGGAGGTTTCCATGGCTGTGAGGGGTGAAAGGTGGAGCCGGGAACTCTGTCCCTGCCCAGCTGTGGGTACCCCATCCCCACAGGGGCTGTGAGCACCCCAGGGTGGGCAGAGACAGCAGCACCCCCGGGCTGCAGGCTGAGCTGGGAACAGGGCTGGGACTGGGACTGGGATGGGCTGGAAATTGGGAATAGGGCTGGGATTGGGACTGGGATGAGCTGGGAACAGGGCTGGGATTGGGACTGGGATGGGCTGGGAACTGAGAACAGGGCTGGCATTGGGACTGGGATGATCTGGAAATTGGGAACAGGGCTGGGATTGGGACTGGGATGAGCTGGGAACTGGAAACAGGGCTGGCATTGGGACTGGGATGATCTGGAAATTGGGAACAGGGCTGGGATTGGGACTGGGATGCGCTGGGAACAGGGCTGGGATTGTGATTGGGATGAGCTGGGAACTGGGAACACAGCTGGGATTGGGACTGGGATGCGCTGGGGCCGTGCCTGCCCCAGGCCAGCCCTCCCTGCCCCCTCAGGGTCCCTCTCACTCCTCCCAAACACAGGCGGCCCCAGCCTGGGGGTGGGAGAAGGAGCAGGGATGGACACAGAAACCCAAAGGAGCTGAGCTCAGCACTGAGAGCTGAAATAAACAGGGAAAGGGCTCAGGGAAGGACAGCACCGAGGGAAGGGTGAGGTTTGGGAGATAACACCTCTCCAGCTTTGCTGTGCAGAGCGTGGGGCAGGAACACTCAGTGGGCAGGGACACTCCGTGGGCAGGGACACTCCATGGGCAGGGACGCTCAGTGGGCAGGGACGCTCAGTGGGCAGGGACACTCCGTGGGCAGGGACACTCAGTGGGCAGGGACACTCAGGGGACAGGGACACTCAGGGGACAGGGACACTCCGTGGGCAGGGATGCTCCTCGGGGACCCTCCACGGACATTTTGGGAGGGCAGCAGGGGCTGAGGGCTCCTGGCCCTGGTGCCTCCCTGCTCGTGACCTCCAGGAGGGAATCTCAGCAGCTGGAGCCAGCAGCTCTATGCTTTTACTGCTGGCACTTCCAGCCGAGCACTCGCAGTTTACTGCCGACTTTATTGGGAGATTTTGTTTCTCCTTGAAGTCACCCAGCCTTTTCTTTTCTTTTTTTTTTTTTTCCTTTTGTTTTTTTTTTTTTTTTTTTTTTTTCCCTTGCAATTCTGCTTTTCATATCTCCTTGGATAGGATGAGATTCCCAGGAGCAGGGAGATGCAGGGCTCTATTTGGGGCTGCTGCAGTCAAATATTGCTGCTGAGGCTGGGGTGGAGAATAAAGGGAACCCCAGCTCCCACCAGCCTGTGCCCCTCTCTGCTCTCTGCTCTCTGAAGCTGCTGCTTTTCTGTCTGCCCTGCTTTGGGGGCAACACAAACATTCCTATTTCCAGCCTGAGGAGGTCAGGTTCCTTTAGAAAACTGTCATGAGAAAAGTGGGGGCAAATGAACTCTTATTTTCAGTTCAGGGAACGACTCACTGGATCCCCTTGGTACTTTAAAAATGATAATTGCAAGGGTCTTTGTTATGTAAGCACAAACCTTGACTGGTGGGAGTCCTGGATGTTTAGAACACGTGGAATTTATGGATTTTGAGAAGTAATTGTAATCTTGGGGCCAAAAATATCTGGTTAGTGCATGGGAAAGGAGGAAAGGAAAGGGGAAAGGAAGGGAGAGAGCAGAGCATTTTACACTGCAGCCATTAAATGTGAAAGCCCTTTCACCTGTGCTTTACCTTTTGGGTCAATCGGATCACAAAAGGAAAAATACACCGGGGCCAGGAGACAATGTGGATAGAGCCTGCTGCCTGTGATTTATTGTTTTAATTAAAAGCTTTTTAAGCTTTAATTAAAAAGGTACATCAGCACTCAGTATTCAAGAAAAATGCCTTTGTGTTTAGGTCAATTGAATAACGTAAAATATAATGAGATACATATTTCTAGTCTGGAGTTTCACATGGAAAAAAAGCAATATGCATAATTAAAAAGTAAATTCCAGCTGATAGAAGGGGGCTGTTGCCAGGCGAGATAAAAGCTTTGCTTTAGACTAACACCAGTAATGAGGATGGGATTTTTATTTGCCCCCTGTAACACCCCTTAGACACCCCAAGGCACAAACACAGGTTCATGGGTGAGCATCCAGGGCCCTCATTCCTGACCCTAAGGGGACAGCAGAGGGTGGCAGCTGGGAGGTGGCACTGCCGTATTCTCTGAAAAATCTTCTTTGCCTGGGATTTTCTCCTGGGGAGCTGAGAAGCCTCAGCTTCTGCTGAGTTTGCTGCTCTGGAATGGGGTCTGGAGATTGTTTATCCAACATGTGAATGGTTTTAACTTAATGGCCAATCACAGCCAGCTGTGTTGGACTCTGAGGAGCCACGAGTTTTTATTATTCATTCTTGTTAAGCCTTCTGCCTGTATCCTTTCTCTTTCTTTAGTATAGATATGAATATAATATAATATAATATAATATAATATAATATAATATAATATAATATAATATAATATAATATAATATAATATAATATAATATAATATAATATAATATAATGTGGTTTTAGTGGTCCAAGGTTGTTACAGCCTCAGAGACTCTGAAGTTTATGGGTACAAGTCAGAAGTTAGAGGAAACTGAGGGAAAATTATTTCTAATCCATCTTAACTTGTTATTTTCTTCTATTAAAACATTTTTTCAGGAGGGCATCATTACATGTCAACACTGTAAATAGGAGTGCTAAATGGAATTTATGAGGATTTGTTTTAACAGCTTTTGACTCCCAAACCTCATTTTGGTTTTATTGGAGCCAACACTCAAATGTACTGCAGGCAAATGGAGAGAGTTCATCCCAGAGCAGAAATCTGCTCCTGCCAAGGTCACTGCTGGGCTGGGCAGGATGGAGCCCCTGGCTGGCCTGAGGAGCAGCTCAGCATCACTCCAACAGGCATGATGTTCCTGTTTATTCATTAACAAATCTGAGCATTGGAAGGCAAACTGCTGGAAGAGTGGAGACCTCCACTCACTTTTGTTTGTTTGGTAGGGTTTTGCTTGTTTGTTTTGCAGGTTGGTTTTTGGTTGCTTGGCAGGTTGTTTGTTTCTTTGGTAGGTGTTGGTTTGGTAGGGGTTTTTGGTTTGTTTGTTAGGAGTTTTTGGTTTGTTTGGCGGGAGCTTTTGGGTCGGTTGGTTTGGTAGGAGTTTTTGGTCGGTTTGTTTATTTGGTGATATTTTTGTTTGTTTGGTTTTGTGGTTTTGTTTGTTTTTCCCTGTCCCAAACCCTTGCCAAGGTTTCTGCGTGCCCCTGGCTCAGGTGTGTGGGTGCAGCCCCCGGGCTCCGTGTGGCTCTGCACTGGGGCTGTGCTTTGGGGTGCTGTGTAAAGCCTGGCCCCACCGTCCTCTCTTTAGTCTGTGTTTGTTTTTCTCTGCAGCCTTTCCCTCCTCTGCACTTGGCTGTCAGGCCCCTTTTCCCCCGAGGGTCTGAATTTCCTTGCAGATTATCTGGCTAAGCTAAAACGAGCCGACGCTGAATTAACATCTCTTTATTCTGCTGTTAATTGCCACTTGACCAGCTACTCCAAAATTACACTGTGAAGCTGCATAATGAAAGAATCCACCATTGAGAATGTTCTGTGGATTTTTCCCTCATTTAAACTCCAACCAGTTTCTGTTATTTGCATTAATGAGTTTCACAGGAGCCAAGCAGGCTTTGGAAAGGCTGTGCTGGGGGAAGTGTTGGGGTTCCCCTTCCCTCTCCAGCTGCTTTTTATCATTTACTTTTGCCCTTGGGTGCGTTTGTCAGGCTGGGTTGTACATTCTGGCTGTGAGTGTGTTGGGTATTGACTGTTCCTGTTGGCAGCTCTGCTGTTTTTTGGGTGAATTCTGTGCTCTCACTCCCCAGAGTGCTGCAGCAAACCCTGGGTGCTCCTGCCTGGTGAATTCCCCCCTTTCCTTCCCCTTTCTGGCTGCCCCTGCCCTCAGCTCACTCCCAGCTGAGCTCCTGCTCTCCTTGCCCACACTGCTGTAAATCTAAAATGACTGCCCGGGCTCAGCAATCCGTTCCTGTTCCAGGGAAAGTCAACTTGATTTTCCCCTCCTTGCAAAGCGCCTGGGTCTGCCCGTGGAACAGCCTTGTAGAGATGGAGCTTGATTTTCCTGAGGTCTTTTTTAGCATTGCAAAAATACCCGGTGTGAATGCTGCAGAAAACCCCAGCAGGTGTTTCTGCTCTGCTCTGCTGTGTCTCTGTGCTGAGTTATTATTGGAAATTAAGGTTCCTGGGGTTTCTGTGCTGCCGAGGGCCGTGCAGCCCTGCCCAGGCTCGCAGGGATGCCCTCCCGGCAGGGTTTGTGCATTTTGTTGGTGAGCTGTGTCCCTGTTTCTTGTCACTCTCGGTGAGCTCAATCTGTTCCCCGTGCCTCCTGCCCCTCTCCCGTGGCCTGGCCAGGCTGTTCACATTCAGCTGAGCACCGAGCAACATTTGGTCTGTGCTGGAAGAGTTTCCAGTCTATCTGCTCATCACTTCCCATGTGTCAGGCACAAACTGCAGGGCTACAGAGACAGGAACCTTTTCTGTGGCTGTGCTGGGAGTAGAGAAGAGGTGGCAGCTCTGTGATTTCTGTCCTCCCCTCTGTGCTTTCTGCTCTCCCCTGTCCCTGAGGCTTCTCAGCTTCTCAGGAGAAAAAGGGTTTTCTCAGGAGAAAAAGGATTTTTCATAAAATACGTCCATGACACCCCTCTGAGACACTCCTGTCCCCGTTTCAGCCTGGCCCTCGGGAACATTCAATCCTTGGCTGGCCCCTGTTTTGCAGGGCAGGGTTCAGGCTGCTGGAGGTGGAGCTGCCCTGGGGCACAGTGGGTTTGCCCTCTCCTGCACTGGATTAATTTGTATTCCAGCTCCAGCAGACTGCAGGGTCAATGCCAGCAGATTCCAGAGCAGAATTACAAGTGGGGCTCCAGGCAGGTTGCAGCAGGTGGATGAGGGGTTTTGGCAGCCAGGGCTGCTGTGGCTGGAGTGGGGCAGTGCAGCTGGAGATGCTCTGGCCTTGTTTTCCTGCCTCTCTTTACCTCCTTCCCAACAAAGTTTGTGGCCACAGGCTGAGGGACACTTTGGCAAGTGCAATCCTTGTTAGAAAATGTTAGCAGCAGGTCTTTGGTGTTTTATGGTTGTGTCTCAAATCCCTGTCTGTGCCAATGTTATGCAGCTCTTCTCTTTCTCTGATTTTCTCCCATCTCTGCTCCATCAGGTGTTCTGCCTCTCTCATCTCATCCTTCCCTGCCATTCCTCGGGCTGTGTCCCCTTGCTCTCCCTCTCCCTGTTGCTCTCTTTGCTCTCCTGTCTCCCACATGCCCAGGGTTCATTCCAGAGCCATCTCTGCTCACATTTTCCAGCCTCCAGAAAACCAGACAGGTTTATGGATCAGCACAAACCAGGTTCTGGCTGCTGCTCCAAGGCACATCCCCTGCCCAGGAGCGGCTCCTCCAGCCCCTGTGTGAGTGCTGCCTCTGTGCTGGGGTTTATTTCTGTATTTATTTATTTATGATGAGCTCAGTGGAGGCAGGAGCCTGTTCCTGGTGCCTCTGATCCTGCGCTGAAATCACGGCCACCATTACCAGGAGCACTTTTACTGCAACCTGCCACTTCTTGTTTCCTGCTCCTGGGCCACCAGCAGTTTGCATTATTTATTTTTAAAAACCCCAACCCCAATGAGGATTCACTGGAAGTGCATTTTGCAGCCTGAAGGCCTAAATGTCATTGCAACCTTCCTGGTGTTCCCTCACTTCTGGGTCAGCCTTTTCCTGCTGGGGTGGCAGCCCAGGAGGGCTCCAGTGCCATGTGAAAAATGTGTATTTTATGGTTGGCTTTTGGCAAATATTCAAATGAATATTATATGTGTTGTGTTAGAAAGTGATGCTGTATTAATTATCTTAAGTAGTGTGTTAAATATAGTTTTAGGTTATAACAAAATGTTAAAATAGAAACTATGCTATGTAGGATACTTTTTTTCTAAAGAGAGGACTCACACTGAGACAGCAGCCACAGGACACCTGAATCTTTCAGAGAAAGAGAATTTATTGCTCCATTATCAGGAGAAATGAACTTCTTCCTGCCTTGAAAGTGCCGTCAGGATTCAGAGGAAGGAGCTGACACTGCCCAGCCAGAATCCTGTGTTTGAATGGGATTTGTGCATCATGGATGAGCTGTATGAATATGCAACAGGCTGTTGCTTTTAAGGGTTAATCCTCTGGTAACGTGGGGCCTTTTCCGGCCCTGCTGCCCAGAAAAGGTACCCGGGCTGTCTGTAACTCTTTGTCTCTACTGTCTCATATTGTCATAATTCAGATTGTCCAAATTATTATTACTCTAATTGTATTACTAATTTTATAACCATTTTATTACTATAAAACTTTTAAAATTTAAAAAAAATCCAAGTGATTGGCGTTTTTCGCATGCCAGCTGAGAGCAGCGGCACAGTGCACAGTGCTGGGATGCTCAGCAGGGCTGGGCTGGCTCTGAGTGTCCCTGGGTTTGGGGTGAGCAGGGAGAACCCCAATGGGGCTGGGGCAGCTCCTCTCCAGGGATGAACCCACCTGCAGGGGTTTTGGGGAGCCTGTGGGAGTCAGTCTGGCCCGCAGTGCACACCTTTCATGCATTTATATATTTATATTCCAGAAGCCTCTGCCTGGAGCAGCCCCATTAAACTGCAGAGAGGCCTCTGCTGCTTTGGCTTTCTTCTCCCAGCTCCCGAGCTGCACTTTGAACAGGCTGACCCAGCAAACAGCCCCTTCCCCACCAGGCTCGGGCATGAGCTGTTCTCAAAGCGCATTCCATCAAACCTGCCAGATGTGACCCAGGAAGCATGACCCTGAGAGAGCATGTGCTGCTTGTTTCCCTTCAGTTCCTTTGCGTTGCAGAACAGTTTGGTGGCAAATTGCTGGGATGGAATGTGGAAGGGCAGGGTGTAAATCCCTGCTGCCTCAGGAGATGGAGCCGAGCACAGCTCCCTCCCTTGGGCTCTGCCTGAGGTGCTGGGCTGGGAAAGGGCCCCCCTCGCCCACCCTGGTGTGGGGAAGGTGCAGAGCCCTGGGCTCACGAGAGGAGGAGGAGGAGGGGATGGTACTGCGGTGGGGAGCAGGCACTTTGGGGTTTGGGTGTGTGTGACCGTGTTCACAGGGTCCCAGGATGAGGGGAGAGACGAGGATCTGGCTCCATGTCTCAGAAGGCTGATTTATTATTTTTTAATATATATTACATTAAAACTATACTAAAAGAATAGAAAAAACGGTTCTCATCAGAAGGCAAGCTAAGCTAAGAATAGAAAGAAAAGAATGATAACAAAACTTGTGTCAGTCTGAGCCAGCTGACTGTGATTGCCATTAATCAGAAACAACCCCATGAGCCCAATCCCAGGTGCACCTGTTGCATCCCACAGCAGCAGATAACCATTGTTTGCATTGTGTTCCTGAGGCCTCCCAGCTTCTCAGGAGGAAAAATCCTAAGGAAAGGATTTTCCATAAAAGATGGGAAGATAAAGATTAATTTACACTGCTTTATTTTGTGCCTCAGCCAGTGGTGAGGGCTGTGTGAGGAGCAGAACAAGCTGTGCAGCACAAAATCAGGTGTCAGGGGACAATCACCTGAATTATTCTGTACAATCACCTGATGAGGTCATGCTGTGTTAAAAAAATAGGTGTCTCAGGTGTCCAGGTGTGTCAGGTGCCCTCAGAGGGGCACCGAGCGCAGCCCAGGTGTGTCAGGTGCCCCAGCAGGTGCCAGGGTGCCCAGGTGAGCCCCTCGGGAGCTGTGTTTGAAGCCCTGCCTGGCACCAGCAGTGTCCCTGCAGGCAGGTGCTCCCTGCTCTGGTTTCTGTGTGCTTGGGGAGCAGGATCCTCAGCCCAGCCCTGTTCCGTGGAGTGTCCCTGAGGCGGCAGCAGGGCTCCATTCCCTCTGGAGAGCTCTGCTGGCTCTCGAGCGTGGGTTTGTGCTGCTGGATGGAAATTGCCCCTGCTGGCCCCGGAGGCTCTGTCGTGTGAGTTGTTGGTGCCATTGTGTCCCTGCCTGCTGCTGGCACCTCCTGCCCGGCTCCTCTGGGTTCTGTGTCCTCTCCCTCGCTGGGCTTCCAGGGCAGAAACTCTGCCCGTGCACACGAGGGGCTCTGTGCCCCCCAGGGCAGGGAAATCTGAGACTGCAGAGCCCCAGGGGTGGCTCCTCCATCTCCCAGCAGAGAAAACCCCTCCGAAATGCAGTTTGGGCAGGGCTGTGGGGGCTGTGGTGCCTTTAGCTCTGCCCTTGGTGCCACCCTGCTGAAATATAGAGGCCACTTGGAGGTCACTGCCAAATAATGCTGCTGCCGTGGTGGGGAAATGGACCTTTGACTAATGTGGCATTTCTGGGTGCATTTAAGTCACAGAAAGCTCCCCTTCCTGAAAGGCTGCTCGGGAGAAGTCAAAACACTGTTCCTCTTTGCTGTAAATAAATGCTGTGGGTCTGACAGCCGTCACGG
Organism: Melospiza melodia melodia; assembly: GCF_035770615.1. NCBI lineage: Eukaryota > Metazoa > Chordata > Aves > Passeriformes > Passerellidae > Melospiza > Melospiza melodia. The sequence continues at coordinate 917,334 of NC_086202.1, forward strand.
ACCTGACTTTAAATTTATTCTTTGTATACACAGTTTATCAAAAGGGCTTAGAAACATCATTTTAAAACAATGCTGTGCTGCTCTCTGAAAACACAACGTGTAAATAATATTTCCTCAAGCATTCCATTTATACTTTGGCTTTTGGATGCAGCCTGTGGAAACCGATCTGTGCTGTGACATGAATCCATCAGACTGACCTAAATTACCTTTAAATTACCTTTCTGAGCAGAGCCTTTCCTGGTCTGGGGGTACGGGAGAGGTTTTGGTGTGGGGAGAGCGAGGCTGTGCCCCCTGTGAGGGGCCTGGTGCCCGCCCTGGGGATGGCACAGCCCTGGGCAGGTGGCACTGGGGACACGGGCTGGCATGGCATGGCATGGATGGGCTGGGCTGGCATGGCTGGGCTCAGGGCTCTGAGAGGCTTCTCCAGGCAGTTCTGTGGTTTCCTGGGACCCTGCCCTGTGATGGTGCCCACAGGGGTCCCAGGATGAGGGAAGGGACGAGGATCTGACTCCATGTTTCACAAGGCTGATTCATTATTTTATGGTATGTATTACATTAAAACTATACTAAAAGAATAGAAGAGAGGATTTCATCAGAAGGCTGGCTAAGAATAGAAAAAGAAAGAATGATAACAAAGGTTTGTGGCTCTGCTCTCTGTCCGAGCCAGCTGGCTGTGATTGGCCATTAATTAGAAACAACCCCATGAGACCAATCCCAGGTGCACCTGTTGCATCCCACAGCAGCAGATAACCATTGTTTGCATTGTGTTCCTGAGGCCTCCCAGCTTCCCAGGAGGGAAAACCCTAAGGGAAGGATTTTCCATAAAAGATGTCTGTGACACTGCAACTTGACTTGTTTAGGTTAATTGTTGCTGGCCATGTGCTGAAGGTCTGTGTTCAGTATTGCCCTGGCTCCCCAACCCTGGCAGGTTCCCTGTCCTGTGCACCACAGTGTGCCACAGCACCCTGGAAATTCTCCTGAGCTGAGCAGCCCCTGCCCTGCTCGCAGCTTCCCCTGAGTGTCCTGGTGTTTGTTCAGCTCCCTTTAGGGCCAGGAGCTGTGTTTGGGGCTCGCTGCCCTGCGTGTTGATACCTGTGGGGCTGTTCTGGCACTCTGACTGTTGTTCAGGTGCCTTTAGGGCCAGGAGCTGTGTTTGGGGCTCACTGCCCTGCGTGTTGATACCTGTGGGGCTGTTCTGGCACTCTGACTGTTGCTCAGGTGCCTTTAGGGATCCAAGCTGTGTTTGGGGTCACTGCCCTGTCCCACTCCGTGCTGGGCTGTGCAGACCCCTCCTCCTGCCCTCCCACCTGGCTGTACCTTCAGCGTTGTTCTTGCCTGCAGAGCAAGCAGGACTGGGCTTCAGCTCCTCCTCAAGGCCAATTTTTCAGCCGCTCAAGCTCAACCTCCATCCCATGGAACCACGATTACTCTTGGCTTGGCACACCCCATCTATTTGCTTAATGAGAAAATAATTTCCTGCTATTTAAAGCCGCCTTCTCCTTTGCTCCCTTTCCTTCCTGAGGGGATTTGACAGGTTTCCATGTGGCCTGCACGGTCTGGGGTGCTGTGGTGGAGTGGGAAGTGATGGTGTTGAAGATGATGCATTTGTTTGAGAGCGAGAGGTGAAAACATGTAAATTATAAGTTGATAAAAATATCAAAAGCTGGCACAACTTGGAGTAAGCAAATGCTGACATAAATGGCACTTTAACCTCTGAAACAGGGTGATTGCCAGCAGTGGAAGTGCATGCTATTGTACCCCTGGGAAAGGAAACTCTGGGAGTGAGGGGGGATCTCCCACGTGTACTGAAAGCCAGTGGTTTGATCAACATTGACCTGGGTTCTGCTCTGGGCTGCTCCCTTGGGATTTCCCTGGTATTTGGTTGTTAATTGCTGCCCCAGATGTGCAGGGTGTCTCTGCTTCAGCCCATGCGAATGAAGAACGAGTCTGGGCTCTTCACTTTTCTCTCTTAACGTTGTTCGTTAATTCTTATCTATAAAATTTTCTCTCTGCCCAGCCCAGATCTGCTCAGCAGGGCAGCCACAGGCACTCTGTGTTGTCCTTTTGTACTACAAACTACATATAACATATTTACACTTAATTCCCAATACCCATCACCTGTGTTAGACAGTGCACTTCTACTCTAAACCAATCCCAAAGTGCCAACATCACTGCAGAAAATGGAGAACAAGAAGAAGAAGGAGAAAGGCTGGACACGCCCAGATTCCTCCATCTTGTCCCCATAACCCCCATTCCAAAAATCCCAAAATCTCCATTTTCACCTGTGATCATTTTGTTACTACACCATTCAAACCTGTGTGACTTTCAGGTCCCCATACAAAGCTGGTACCTTGCTCCAGGGGCCACAATCACATCCCCAGGTGCTCTGGGCTGTGTGCCAGGGTCTCTGAGCCCCCCGGCAGCTCTGGACACCCGGAGGATGCACTGAGTTCCGACAGGGGTTGGTTTTTCTTGCTGTGAGAAGCAGCAGAGGCAGCTCCGGGGCTTTGGCTGGTGGGAATGCGCTGTCCCTGTGTGTACCCGGGCTGGGTTCATTCAAACTGCTCTAAAGGTGCTTACCCTGTGTTTGGGGGCTCTCCCGAGTGTCCCTGCCCAGCCTGGGTGGCAGGGGGTGCTGGCCCTGCCCAGGTGACAGGGGGCCGTGTCCCTGGTGTCACACAGGTGGGGTGGCAGGGCTGTGTCACTGGGAGTGTCCCTGCCACCCTGGGCGCACCCTCTCTGCTCTGGCCTGGCTCTGTAATTCCCTGCTTTGTGGTTCAGAGTTCTGGGACCTGCTCTCTGCTATTTTTACCACAATGCTCTGTAGGGGATAGAATATAAGAAAATAAAGATGGTGCAGAAAGTAATCTCACCCCTAAGGAGCTGCAGCTGGGCAATTATCAAAGATGAGGAACAGGCCTGACTTTACCAGGCCACAGCTGTACCCAATGAGAAGAGGATGCTACAGAAGAGTGGGGTGGTGTTGAGGAGGGAGCTGGGGTGGATGGCTGCTGTGTGAAGGAGGAAGAGTCAGTGCTCTGAGTGCTGCCCATGAGGAACAGCGAGCAGGTATGAAACCTTTGTGATAAGGAGACAGCAGCATGGAACCCCTGCGATAAGATGCCAACGATGCCCAGGATTTGGAGGTCAGAATGTGTCTGCAGTGCTGGGGCAGGGGTGGACCCCGTGGCCTGAGGGCTTTTCCAGCTCCTGGGTCCCTGCTCTGTGATGCTCCCCTGCTCTTGGAGTGGGTTTGGGTCCTTTTCCCCTGGAACCCCAGCCCCACACCTGTACCCAGGGCTGAGCCTGTCTGGGCCCTCTGGGGGCTGTGAGGGGCAGGAGCTCCCCCAGCTCCATCATTTCCCATCCATCTCCTCCCTGGGTGCTGTGGGGTGACCCCAGCTGGGGGCCCTGGGGACCCCCCCACCCACAGCAGGGCTGTGTGCTGCTCCTGTCCCTGAATTACAAACCAAACCCTTCCCCAGAGGTGCTCTGTGCTTCTCTCCAGCATTACTAGCTCACCCTCACTCTCTGTTGTGGGTGCATCACACAGAAAATGCAGAATTGGCTCCTGGGCAGCTCCTTGATGTAGGCGAGCCTTGAACATGTGCTGCCTCATTATCCGCGTTGGGGATCGCCTGAAATTCCTCCTGAATCCCAAATTCACCCAGAAATTCGGTGTAATCCCAAGTGCTGGTTATCTGAATCCTTCAGACATCCCTCGAGTCACACAGCTAATCAGGATCATTGGGATGCAGCCTTTAAGCATCCTAATTTATTCAGTCAGGAAAAGTATCACTAAAGAATAAACCCCATTGCATGGCAAATCAGCTGGATCCGTTTAGTAGGGTTTAACATTCTCATTTTCTCTCCTTTAGCGTTTTCCATTAGGATCAGTGCAGAGGATTTGACTGGAGCTCTCGTGGACACCTCTCTTTGGCAAGGAGTGGCAAAGCCAAATCCGCTGCGTCCCAAACCTGCTCCACAATCCAATGTCCCAGCAGCCCTGTTGGTTGTGAGCAGGGTTTTGTTTTTGGGAGCTGGTGGGTATGAGCAGCAGCGAGGACGCAGAGCTGAGCCCTGCTGACTGACAGTTCATTTCACACTGTGCTGCAGCTCCGTGTGCCTCTGCCAGGGCTGCGGGGTGGGGGCAGCTCCCCACAGCCCCGGCACCCACGGGGGCGAATTCCTGGGCTGGCGCCGTCCCCGGGGGAGCCCCAGAGCTGCCTGCAGCCCCTCCTTCCCCAGGGCTGCTCCCACTGAGGGAACACCTGGGGCAGGTGTGCTCCCTGTGCTGGGGAGGCGCAGCAGGGTGGGAGCCCAGCCCTGCTGTCCTGGGGTTTGTGTTTGCCACGGGGCTGGACACCTGCTGGCCTTGGTGCTTCAGCCTGGCACTCCTGGGGTGCTCACCTGGACAGGAGCAGCTCCAGGCAGAGCTCAGAGCCCCTGGCAGGGCCTGAAGGGGCTCCAGGAGAGCTGCAGAGGGACTGGGGACAGGGATGGAGGGACAGCACACAGGGAATGGCTCCCAGTGCCAGAGGGCAGGGATGGGTGGGAGATTGGGAATTGGGAATTGTTCCCTGGCAGGGCTGGGTGGGATATTGGGAACTGGGAATTGTTCCCTGGCAGGGCTGGGTGGGATATTGGGAATTGGGAATTGTTCCCTGAGAGGGTGGAATGGGATATTGGGAATTGGGAATTGTTCCCTGGCAGGGCTGGATGGGATATTGGGAATTGGGAATTGTTCCCTGGCAGGGCTGGGTGGGATATTGGGAATTGGGAATTGTTCCCTGGCAGGGTGGGTAGCCCTGGCACAGGTGCCCAGAGCAGCTGTGGCTGCCCCTGGATCCCTGGCAGTGCCCAGGGCCAGGCTGGACACTGGGGCTGGAGCCCCTGGGACAGTGGGAGGTGTCCCTGAGGTGGGATTTGTGGTCCCAGAGCCATGGAAGGGATCCCAGAGCTCCCCACCCTGTGGCTCAGAGCTGTTTCCATCCCCAGCCCTTCCAGCCCATGGCTCGCCAGGCCCTGTGGTGACAGCTCTGCCTTTCATTTTTCCTGTTTAACACTATCTGGTTAAACATTCTCAGCTCTCATTAATGTGATCTCCCTCTCCTTCCTGCCTCACCTGTGACAGAGCTGTGTGTGAGCAGCTGGTTTGGGTGGGGGTGCAGTTTAAAAGGGAGTGTTATTGCCTCAGACCAAGTGAGGTGAGGATGTGAGTTTGCTTCTCTTTTACTGTCTCCTTTCCTTGCCTCGTTGTTTTTGTGAGAGGACCCCTCTGCTCTGTTTTGGGGGTTTGCCCCCCTGATCTGTGGGTTTTTGCTCACCGTGGTGGTGCTGTAAAGCTGCTGCAGGCTCAGGTTTTGTCCCCTGTGCAGGGTCAGGGTTTGTCCCTGCACACACCCAGGCAGGCTCTGTGCCTCACCTGGGCAGGTTTTTTATCCCTGCACACACCCAGACAGGCTCTGTGCCTCACCTGGGCAGGTTTTGTCCCTGCACCCCTGAGCAGGCTCTGTGCCTCCCCTGGGCAGGTTTTTTATCCCTGCACACACCCAGACAGGCTCTGTGCCTCCCCTGGGCACACGTGCAGCTCACTGGCAGGCTCAGCACGGCTGCACGGGCACAGTGCTCTCTCCAGCACGTCATCTAATCCAATTTCTCGTCGGTGTGCTTGAGAGGCAGTGATGGGAAGCAAAGAGCTGCAGATTGGAATAACTCACAGGCATCAGAGCACAGGAGTGCGTGGGGAAGGGGGAGGACTTGCCCAGCTGTATTTTGCTGTCGTTTCTCTAATGATAACACTTAAATGGGCCCATTAGCCATTCTGCAACGCAATTGTGGCGATGTACAATTTCCTGCGCCGCGCTGAGCGAGGGACTTGACCTATTTAAATCTCAGAAGGAGAGAAGGAAAATGATGGAGTGTGGTTGCCTGCACCTGGAACTTGCAGGCTTGCAGGAACTGCTCCTGGCTGGGGCTGTTCCCCAGGGCTGGCACAGGGACCTGGGCTCCCTCAGCCCCGAGCTCACCTGTCCCTGCCACAAAGAGCCAAACCCCTTCCCAAAGCCCTTGGGCTCTGCAGCTCCTCCATCTGCTGCTCAGGGGGAAATCCTGGAGAGCCCCAGAGCTGTGCCTGGGAGGGGATTGGAGCTGCAATGGGATGGGGCAGCAAAGGAGGGATCCATGGGACCGTGGGATACTGATTTAGATGGGTTATTGGGATATTGATTTAGATGGGGAGTTGGGAATTGTTCCCTGGCAGGGTGGGCAGCCCTGGCACAGGTGCCCAGAGCAGCTGTGGCTGCCCCTGGATCCCTGGCAGTGCCCAAGGCCAGGCTGGACATTGGGGCACCCTGGGACAGTGGGAGGGGTCCCTGCCATGGCTGGGGTGGCACTGGGGGGGATTTGGGGTCCTTTCCACTGAAACCATTTGGGATCCTGCAGCTGTGGGACATTCCCAGGAGGATGCTCAAAGCAGTAGCTCTGTCCCAGGAGGGGCAAAGCTGCTGCCCCAGCAAAGGAAGGGTCCTGCTGGATTGTGGAGGGGTTGGAGGGGGTTTGTGAGGTTGTTTTGGAGGGAAAAAAAAAGGAGGAAAAAGTGATTATTAATGAAGATGGTATTTCATTATTAATTTTTGAGTTCCTGAGCAGAAAAGTCACATATTGCATAACTCTGGCTCCAGCTGTAAGAGCAGCATGGGAAGGTGGCAAAGCTTTGATTTGTGTGTTATATCTGTGGCCTGGGTTCACTTTAGCCTGCGTTCTAAGGGAAGGTCACGCAGAGCCTGAGCACTCACCAGGACACTGGTACGGGGAGCTGGGGAGGTGTAAGTGAACATTTGTGTGCTGAGATAATCACATATGGGTGGGGACGCTGCTGCAGGATGACATGAGGGAGAATTTTGAAATCACATGTGTGTTAACAGATGGTCCAACCTGACACCAAATGTGGATTTCTTAGAGCAGAAACCAACAAGAACAATTTAAAAATAATGGGCGTGTGAAATAATGAGAGAAACGAGCCCATTCTTTATATAAATTACAAATTACCTAGCTGCAAGGAATTGGCCTGTTGTGGGGTGCTGTGACTGCAGGAGCTGCACAGAGGGTGCCAGGCTGGTGCCAGGGGTGCCAGTGCCTCTGCTGGGCAGGAGAGCAGGCAGGAGGTGCCTGTGTGCCTGAAATGGCTTTGGCAGGGCTGGGTGAGATAGCTGAGCTGGGCTGTGCCTGTGAGAGCAGGGAAAGCCTTATCCCTGGGCTGGGACACTGCTGTCACCTCTGGCCACCGCTGCCACCGCTGCCACCAGCCGGGCTCAGCCCAGGGAAGGGAAGGGGGGCTCGCCTTTGGAACCCCAGGGTGTTTGCCTTGGAAAGGACCCCAGAGGCCACTGCAGGGACACCTTCTGCAGCCCGGGCCGTGCTCCTGATGCCACAGAGATCTCTCCCCATCTCCCACCCCAGTCCAGGAGGAGCTGGAGCCGCCGGGTCCCTCTGAGCCACGCTGGTGTCACTGTTTGTCACAGCTCTGCCATGCCCCAGCTCCCTGGCTGGAACTGGCATCTCCGCCCGGCACCTGGCTGCGTTCCAGCGCCACAATTGGAATTTTGAAGTGTTTTATTTTCCCCTAGCCTGGAAGCACAGAGATTAGTGCACAACGTTCGCGGCGCGTGGCGGCGGCTCCTGCTCTGGAAATGCAGAACAAACCTGCTCTAAACCCAGCAAACACCAGCTGAAGGCTCGCATGGTTACACAGCCTAATTATAAACATTCTGCACATTCCAAAAGCACAGCGCAGTAAATAAATGCATCACCCAGCTGAAGAATGCATCCCTCAGTGTCAGACAGCAAGCACTTTGGAAAGTAATTAAAAGCAAACTATCCATTGGAGTTCTGCAATTTAGCAGAAGTTTAGATTTCACTTCAGAAACTGGGATGGAGTGGAGGGGAGCCCCCCCCTGCAAACAATAGCCATGAATATTCATGTCTCTGGAGCTGGGAAATGAGTGGTTTCTGTGAGGAGAGAACAAAGTGGGGGTTTTTCTGGATATCTTTGAAGGGGAAAGGCTGTGTGCACTATAGAAATCACCTGTGTTGTGTGATGGTGCTCGCAGGGGTCTGAGGATGAGGGAAGAGAGGATCTGACTCCATGTTTCAGAAGGCTGGTTTATTATTTTATTATATATATTACATTAAAACTATACTAAAAGAATAGAAGAAAGGATTTCATCAAAAGGCTGGCTAAGAATACAATAGAAAAGTATGGTAACAAAGGTTTGTGGCTCGGCTCTCTGTCTGAGCCAGCTGTGATTGGCCATTAATTAGAAATAACCACACCAGACCAATCCCAGATGCACCTGTTGCATCCCACAGCAGCAGATAACCATTGTTTGCATTTTGTTCCTGAGGCCTCCCAGCTTCTCAGGAGGAAACACCCTAAGGGAATGAATTTCCATGAAATGTGTCTGTGACAGTGTTGTTGTGCTGTCACAGTGTGTGGCGCAGGGCAGGGGCTGGGCAGCTCTCCCTGAGGCTGGCCAGCTCTTGGATCCATTCATCACCGCTGAGGAGCAGCGTGGCAGCTCCCGCTCTTCTCTGAGCACCTCCCGTCCCTCTTCCCTCCGAGTGGTCCTTGATGCTGCAGGTGTTCCTGAAATAGCCCGTGTTGTCCCTGGGAGACTGATAGGAGAGGATAAAATCCATTTATTTACAGCCTCTCCAGCTCTGCTGTCAGTGCAGTGTGCTGCAGCAGCGGGCACCCTCCGGGCTGTGCCCAGGCCTGAGCTGTGGCTGTGAGTTACTGAGAGCTGCTGGGTCAGCAGAGTGCCATGTGGCACGTCCTGCCCCTCCTGGGTGTGACTGCACTCACAGGGCTGCTCAGGTTTGGCTTTTCTCTGTTTCCCATTCTGTGCTGCTTTAGTGTGTGGGGCTGGGCTCACATCAGGGATGCTGAGCTCTGTGCACAGAGCAGGGACACAAAACAATTCCTGCTCCAGCTGGGCACCAAGGACAAATGACCCAAATCTCAGCCCAGGAGCACAAACCCCGTGGGCTGCAGAGAGAAAAACAAGCAGGGTGGGACTGCAGGGGCTAAAGCTGGAATGGGACAATGAACTGCAAGGTGCAAATGGAGCAGAACTGATCCCAGGGACAGAGCCCGTGCCCGGCCGTGCATTTTGGGGCCATTTTGGTTCATCTTGGGTGCAGCCCTGGCTGGGCTCTGGTGCTGCCCAAGGTGGGTCAATGGAGGAGATGCTTTGGATAAATCCCTGCTGTATTCTGTGACTCTGCCCAGCTCTGCTCCAGCTCAGCCTCCCCAAGGCCCTGGCTGTGCCCTGACCTCCTGTGTGTTCTCTGTGCCAGGGCAGGGCATCCTCAGCCCAGCTGTGCCACAGCTGCTCCTGGATCCCAGTGCCCCAGCCAGGCTCTCCGTCCCTGCTGTGCCCAGGAGAGGGTTTGGCACTGAAAAAGAAGGTGTTTGGGATGGGAATGGCTTGTACCAGGATCCAGCAGAGCCCTTTTTGATGATGAAGGAATGGTAGGACCTTGCCCTGGCTGGGCTCTGGCTCTTTGGGAAGGTTGGGATCACTCCTGGCCCTGCTCAGCTGTGGAGGCTCCTCCTGGCTTTGGGGGCACCACAAACCATGGGAGGGCTGCTGCTCGGGGAAACCCACGGGGAGCAAATCCTCCACCTGCCCCGGCCCTTGGCCAGCTCCCCTGGACCCCCACGCTGGGATGGAAATGGGATGAGATGGGGCAGGGCTGGGAGTTGTTGCAGACACATTTTATGAAAAATCCTTAGGATTTTTTGTCCTGGGAAGCTGACAGGCCTCAGGAACACAATGCAAACATTGATTATCTGCTGCTGTGGGATGCAACAGGTGCATCTGGGATTGGTCTCATGGGGTTGTTTCTAATTAATGGCCAATCACAGTCAGCTGGCTGGGACAGAGAGCCGAGCCACAAACCTTTGTTATCATTCTTTGCTGTTCTATTCTATTCTTAGCCAGCCTTCTGATGAAATCCTTTCTTCTTTTAGTATAGTTTTAATGTAATATATATAATAAAATAATAAATCAGCCTTGTGACACATGGAGCCAGATCCTGGTCTCTCCCCTCTCCCTCAGAGCCCTGTGAACACGGTCACAGGGGTGCTGGTGGCCCTGGGGCTGGGCAGCCTCGGGCTGTGCTCTGCTGCCCCAAGGCAATTCCACCCCAAGGGGATGCCCTGGGACAGCAGAGCACGCTGGCCACTGGCACAGGAGGGCAGTGCTGGCTCCAGGTGCTCCCTGCCTGCGTTCTGCTCCTGTTCCCAGCAGCGGGGTTGGCATGGCAGCACAACCACCCCAAATCTGCCTCTAACAGCACAGAAATACAAGCACTGCATGCAGGGATGAGCACTTAATTAAAATTACAGCCCAAAGCCACCCACCCCCAGACTCTGAGCTCTGCATGCTTCCATTTGTGCCCCACTCCAGAACAGAACGCATTATTTAGCTGAGATGAAGCCTCCTGTCAAAGCAGCTCCTTACCTGCTCCGGGGGAGGCTCACGAGCTCCTCAGCCCTGACCTTTCCTATTTCCCTTTGTTCCTAATGCACTTCTAACAAGTAGATTTTAATTGTTGCCGTTCAAGGTTTGGAGGAGACTTGTAGAGATAAAATTTGAAAGGCTGGGAAATTAGGAGACTTCTCAGAAGAGAATTATCTCAAAGGTCAGAGGCAAACACCGGACCCAGTTATTTATTTTTTAAACAGTTTTCTGTCGTTCTCCAGCCCATTCCAGGTTAAGCCTGTCAGTGAATTGGCTCAGAGGGACTGACAGGAGCTGGCCTGGGTGCTCCTGGTTCCATCACTGAGTGCTTGGGCAGCCAAAGCCCACGGGCAGGTGCTGTCCTGAGTGTGGCTGTTCCCATCTTCCCACCCTTCCCGTGGCACATCTTGCTCTTGGCACTGGGGCTGGGGTGCCCTGGGCTGCTTTGGGGTGCTCTGGGTGCTTTGGGGTGCTCTCTGTGCTCTGGGATCTCAGCCCTGGGCTCTGCCTTGGCTGCAGGATTGTCCCGAGACCCCCCAGCCCCGAGAGCAGGACACATTTCCCACACTAAATGTACCAAATAATGCACAGGTTCCCTGACCTGGCTGTGCAATTGCAGAAGAAATTGCAGTAATTACCTCCAAGTGCCACCTGCAGCCATGCTGTGCCATGGATTTTCTGCAAGTCAATCTGTATTTCGCCTTACAAATACCTATGAATGTTTTAATTCTCCTCTTCTACAAAAGAGACGTGTGGGCTGACAGAAATTATTCACCATTTGGGACTTCTGTGATGAGGCAAACTATTTAATTTTCCAAGTGTAGATTTGAGGTCTGACTTTGAGGAGCTGAAGTTTTAAATATTACATTATTTCTTTATTTTAAAAGTGCATGCAGGGACAGCACCACGCTGCTGGTGAAAGCCTTCAGGACTTTGTGTGGGGAGAGTCTGCACTTGGCTCCGGGTTATCTTGGAGAAATTAAAACTTCTGAGCTTTCTGCAAGAATCCGGATATAGAGATATTATATATAAATATATGTATAAGTACTGGAATATAGCTGTGTCCATCTGAGCTTCCATGTCTGGCTGAAAACTGCTCCCAGCTGCCCGGGGCTTCCTTTCTCTGCCCTGCAATTCCATCAATCTAATGGAACATACCTGAGCATTAATTCAGAATTTTTTATGATCTTGGGTTTAATTTTTTTAAATTAAAATGTGTTTTAATTTTTTATGTGTTTTAGGAGGAATTTTTTCCCCATGGAAAGGGGGCTCAGGCCTTGGCAGGAGCTGCCCAGAGCTCTGGGCTGGGCACACGGTGGGACTCCATGGGCTGGAGGGCTTTTCCAGCCTTAAAGGTTCTGGGATTCTGTGTTACAGTTCCATTCCCTTTCTCCTCCAACCCACGGGAATCCTGTAACTCTCAGACCTGCTGGCTGAATCCTGTTGAAATTATGCTTTTATTTTCGAGGAGTTTTGCATTCTGCATCTCATTTTATTGTGAGCATACATCAGCCGTTACTGAGCATGACTCCAGAACTAATTTTTCCTCTATTTTCCCAGTTTTTCCTCGCCTTCACGCTGATTGTGCTTTACAGCGCACCTCTCTCGCTGCCCTTTCGTTATAATTTTAGGGGATTGTCACATATTTCACACTAACTTTTTGCAGGGTTGCTGGGGAAAGGTTAAGTAGGTTCTTGATTACTCCTGTAGTTCTGGGGTTTATGGCCCTGCTGAATTAAGTGCACATGATTTGTGGCATGGCTAGAGCACCAAATGCATACATTGAATCGTTTCTTTACATCTCACCGGAGCTGGCAATATTCTAGAGGGTAAATATATATGCAAATTACCTATATTGGGAAAACTTCCTACACTTTCCGTTTACAGAGGATGGATTTATTCCTTTGGAAATATATCAGCAAAAAGACCCAAACCTTTCCAGTTTGTAGAAACCCTTCCAGAGTTAAAAAACCTTTATGTGTTTTAGGAGGAATTTTTTTGCCAGGGGAGAGGGGCAGCCTTACAGCCATGGCAGAGGGTGGTTTCATGTGTGAGTCACTTTTTGTGTTGTCCTGAGCCCAAACACTCACACATGCTCTGATCTCTGCTCTCAGTTCATAGATTTATTAATTATTTATGACCTTCATTGTTACTGTGTGACTTTGTTCCTTGTCTTGCCTAATGTGCCTCGGCATGCCAGAGCTGTATTTTTATAAAAACCCCAAGATTCTAATCAGAAGATACTTAGTGTGCTGTGAAAATTCCGTTCCCAAGACAGAGGGAGTGGGGGGATGCTTTTTCTGGGCTCACAGGAGTTACAAAGCAGACTGGGTTGGCTCCTTAAGAATGCAAATGATTGCGTGTGAGCAAGATCCGTTGGTACAAAAATAAAATATTCCACATCCTGCTCGGGAAATAATAATCCATATCCAAGCAACACGTAGTAGGTGGCTGAGCGAGGCCCTGGCCTGAACTTGCTGCAGAGCGGGAGGAGCTGTGTGGTTTGGCACGATGAAAATCCCAGTGGCAGTGCCAGGGCCAGGGCTCCTTGCTGGGGTGGGTGGCTGTGCCCAGCTGCTCTGGCAGCTCCACATTCCAGGCACGTTTCCCTGGGAGCTTCCCAGGGCTGCTGTTTGATGGTCTGTGCCTTGAGGGGTGTTTGAGCCGTGCCTCACGTGAAGCACTCCTTCTCTAACCTGCTTCTGATGTGTTTGATAATTACCAATTCCTGATGTATAGTAGTGGGGTTTTTAGTTTAAAGGAAACTTTGATGCTTCTTTAGCTTGGGGAAGTGAAGGAATTGTTCCCTGGCACAGGTGCCCAGAGCAGCTGTGGCTGCCCCTGGATCCCTGGCAGTGCCCAAGGCCAGGCTGGACACTGGGGCTGGGAGCACCTGGGACAGTGGGAGGTGTCCCTGCCATGGGTGACAGGGGTGGCACTGGGGGGATTTGGGGTCCCTTCTCACCCAAATCAGTCTGGGATTCCATAACTCTGATTCCATAATTCTGTGATTCCATGAATCTGATCCTAAGCCAGCAGAGCCAGGCTTTATCCTCATGAGCTTTGAGTCCTACAGAGCTCAATCCCAATATTTTTTACCAGCTGGAGAAAAGTGATGGCAGCACAGGTGGTGAGCTCTGGGCGTCCCAGCCTTCATGCCAAGGTTCCTTGGGGTTGGCTGTTTCTATTTTACTCGACTCAGCTCCCGGAAATCCCACACCTCCAGGTTGGAGAGCTCATGGAGAACTGTCCCTCCTGTCCTGAGCTGGCCAGGAGAGCTCTGCTGGGCCACTCTGAGCCCTGGGGCTGGGCTGGGGGATGGATGGATGGATGGATGGATGGATGGATGGATGGATGGATGGATGGATGGATGGATGGATGGATGGATGGATGGATGGATGATGGATGGATGGATGGATGATGGATGGATGGATGGATGGATGATGGATGATGGATGGATGGATGGATGGATGGATGGATGGATGGATGATGGATGGACGGACGGATGGATGGATGGATGGATGGTGTGGGACAGCTCGGAATTCCCAGTGACCTGCCAAGGCTGAGGACTCAATCCCTCTCCAGTTCAGGAAGCAAAGTGCCATCTCTGTGCATTGTTTTATAAATAAAGCCCTCACAGGAGCGCAGTGAGCCACCCCTTATGTGCTGTTCCTCACACATGGAGCACGGGGGGGTTCATTACCATATTTTTGATGACTTGCCATAGTTCTCTGTTTACTTTTGCCCAAAAATATGTCCTTGCTCTGCTGTAGCAATTTCCAGGTTCCCTAATTTGTTTTGTTTGAAGTGTATTTCTCACAGTCACACACTCCAGCATAATGCTGGCATGGAGCTTGTTATTTAGCAACTCATTTAAATGAAAATAGACATAATTTAAATAGACGGAAATGTCCTTTAATACTATTTTTAAAGAGTAATGGAGGAGCTCTGCAGGCTGGCACAATGTGCTCCGGAATACAAAATAAACAGAGTTGTTCAGATGCATTTAGATGATCCTTCCAGCCCTTCATGGGGTTGTTTCAACTGCACAGTGGTAAGATTTATCAAAGGGATTGGGAATCGCTTTGATACAAAAGAGATATTTATTTCTCTGCGAGCTGGCATTTCCAGGAGGTGATGGAAGGCTTTTTCCTCTGGTTGAAATATTGCTTCAGAAAATGCCAGTGCTGAGAATCCTGCCTGTGCCTGCAGCCTCTGCTCTTTCATGTACGGTGCCCAAACAATGATGGATTGTTTTAATTGGGGACAGAGCTGCATTTCTCTTTGGGGTGGGTCAGAGGGTGGGCACGGCCTCGGGCTGGGCCAGGAGAGGTCTGGGTTGGATATTTGGAATTATTTACCTGTGGGAAGGGCTGCCCAGAGCAGGGCTGGAGTGCCCATCCCTGGGGGCTTTCACAGCCTTGGGGATGTGGCACTTGGGGACAGGGACAGTGCTGGGCATGGCTGCATTGGGTGGTTGGGAAGGGTCATCCAGCCTCCCATGTGATTCCATGGAGCACAGCAGCAGCCAGGGCTCTGCCTGTGCTGGGGGGGTGTTCTCAGCTAACAGCGCCTGGCAGCACTGGGGCAGCCTTGGGCTGGGTTAGCATTAGGGTTTTAGGGGTTGGGATTGGTGTCTCCAAATGAAAACAGAGCTATTGTATATCATATATATATATATATATATGTATACATATATATATACACACACATATATATTTATATATATTAAATATATATTTTATATATAGAGAGTGTATAATAGTATAATATATATTTTATACAATTATATAAATAACATATTTAATTATATATAATTATACAATATCTCTGAAAACAGAGCTATTGTATATCATATATATATATACACACACATATATATATATACACACATATATATTTATTTATATAATATATATATTTTATATATAGAGAGTGCATAATATATATTTTATACAATTATATAAATAACATATTTAATTATATATAATTATACAATATCTCTGAAAACAGAGCTATTGCATAATTAGATGTAATTAAATATTTTATATATGTATTTATATATTTATATGTATTTGTATTGCTTCCTTTTTTAACGTAAGAAATGCTTTTTTTCTTTCTGGATTCAGAGACTAACACAGTAGTACCTGAAGTTCCATGAGTGAGCAGCAGTGTGCTGATGGGTGCATTTATCCTCTCTTCCCCCCCTCTTTTAGCTCTCAGGAGTAAAATGTGGTAAATTGGGGTAAGGAATAAAAAGGTTAAGCGAGGTTTGGGTGAGGTAGGGAAAAGGCTTCGTGAAGTCCAAGCCTTTCATTTCCTCCTTTTTGGTGAAATCAGTGTGGCTGGGAGGGAGTTCAGGACCTCTGTGCCTGAAAGCGACTTCTAAAGACAATTTAGGGACAATTTTAAGTGAATGTTTGAATTCAAAGAGGAGGTTCCAGTGCTGTGCCATGGCAGGGACACCTTCCCCTGCCCCAGGTGCTCCAGCCCCAGTGCCCAGCCTGGCCCTGGGCACTGCCAGGGATCCAGGACAGCCTCACCTTGTGCTCACCTGTGCCTCTCCAAGGCAAGGAAATCTGTCCCACTCTGCAGACAAGTCGTTTTTAAACCATGGCAGCTGTATAAATTAATTTTTATGACCTGCAGTATTTAATCTTATTAAATAATGACTTTAGGAGCCTGTTCCCTGGTGTAAGAGGATTAGGCTGCTCACACTTTGTTTGTACTGCAGCGTGGAATCAGCTTAACACAAGTTTTATTGAATTTTTTTCCAGCTTGTCTTAGGAGAAGTGGTTAAGCAGAACTCATTGCCAATTAATCTGCTGAGTTAGGGTGACACTGAGTGCTGCAGGTCTTTGTTGGTCCCCTGGGTGCTCAGGGCTGCCCTGGTCCCTGCTGTCCCTCTTGTCATAGCGAGCACCTGCAGAGGGGCAGAGAAGGAAGAGAATCCCAGAATGGTTTGGGTGGGAGGGTCCCCAAATCCCCCCAGTGCCACCCCAGCCATGGCAGGGACACCTCCCACTGTCCCAGGGTGTCCCAGTGTCCAGCCTGGCCTTGGGCACTGCCAGGGATCCAGGGGCAGCCACAGCTGCTCTGGGCACCTGTGCCAGGGCTGCCCACCCTGCCAGGGAAGGATACCCAGTTCCCAATGTCCCACCCAGCCCTGCCAGGGAAGGATTCCCAATTCCCAATATCCCACCCAGCCCTGCCAGGGAACAATTCCCAATTCCCAATCTCCCACCCAGCCCTGCCAGGGAACAATTCCCAATTCCCAATCTCCCACCCATCCCTGCCCTCTGGCACTGGGAGCCATTCCCTGTGTGCTGTCCCTCCATCCCTGTCCCCAGTCCCTCTGCAGCTCTCCTGGAGCCCCTTCAGGCCCTGCCAGGGCTCTGAGCTCTCCCTGGAGCTGCTCCTGCCCAGGTGAGCACCCCAGGTGTCCCAGCCTGGCTCCAGAGGGGCTCCAGCCCTGCAGCAGTTCCAGTATGTTCTCTGGATCTCTCCAGCAGCTCCACATCCTTCTTGAGTCTGGGGATCCTGGGCTGGATACAGAACCTGCAGAGAGATATCCAGGTGGACACAGCCTTGTTAAAGCCTGAGCTTTAACTGTGATGGCGCTCACAGGGTCCCAGGATGAGGGAAGAGACGAGGATCTGACGCCATGTTTCACAAGGCTGATTTATTATTTTATGATATATATTAAATTAAAGCTATACTAAAAGAATAGAAGAAAGGATTTCATCAGAAGGCTGGCTAAGCTAAGAATAGCAAAGAATGATAACAAAGGTTTGTGGCTCGGCTCTGTGTCCGAGCCAGCTGACTGTGATTGGCCATTAATCAGAAACAACCCCATGAGCCCAATCCCAGATGCACCTGTTGCATCCCACAGCAGCAGATAACCATTGTTTGCATTGTGTTCCTGAGGCCTCCCAGCTTCTCAGGAGGAAAACTCCTAAGGAAAGGATTTTCCATAAAAGGTGTCTGTGACAGGAGGGAGCCCTGGAACCCCCCTGGATCCCCAGGTGTGACTGGAGCCCTGAATCCCCCCAGGTATGGCAGGATCCCTGGATCCCCCCTGGATCCCAGCCCCTGCTCACTCCTCTATTTCCCTCCTGCTCTCAGCTGCTGCCCTGTGAAACACAAACCGCACTCAGGAGGCGGCACCAAGCCGGTAGGGAAAAAAAAGTTTTAAAAAAACCTGCAGGAAAATGGCATAAATTAAGAGGCCTTGAGAGCTTCCCTTTCTTTATGTTTGTTGTTAATGTAATTTTTTGCACTTCTTTCTGTCTAAAGAGATTGAAATTTCTACCGGGGTAGTATTGGCATAATATAATGAAATCAAACTCTTTCAACAAACTGTTGCTATAGAGAACTTGAAAGCAGGAAATTAATGTGCTTTGAAGTGTTGTAATTGTGGTTAATAGAGGGGTATGTGGAGGATTAAAAATATATATTCTACTTACTTTTTCCTCACCTGAATTCAGTTTTGAGGCTAAAAGCACGGCATTTAAAATTCTCTTAATGTCTCCAAATTCAACCGCTCCTCCTTGTGTTTCTGGATCACACTCAAGTTTGCTTAATTAGGAATAGAAATAGGGCTGGAAAATGGAAGAGGCAGCAGCGTGAAAAAAATGAACTTTTTGCAGGTTGCAGCAGTGCTGTTTGTTCTCCCTGAAGCTCAGATTTTAGGGAGCCTGGGATATTTTGGAGATTATTAGCATGGAGAGCTTTGCTCGTCAAAGGAATGCTTGAATTGAATATTTAGAAATACTGGACTGTGTAAATAAATAAAAATCAAAATGAAATTGGGGCTGGGAGCACCTGGGACAGTGGGAGGTGTCCCTGCCATGGCTGGGGTGGCACTGGGGGGGATTTGGGGTCCCTCCATCCCAACCCAGGCTGGGCCCTTGTGAGTTCTAATGGAGAATTAGGGAATGGCTGTGTGAAGTGGTGTTTTCAGTGTTTTATTGTGAATCACCTTGCCCTGCATGCTCTGGGTGCCCTGCACTGAGCTCACAAAGTGTGGAATTGTTCCCAGCTCAAAGTGTGGAATTGTTCCCAGCTCAAAGTGTGAGGTATTCCCAGCTCAAAGTGTAGAATGTCCCTAGCTCAGTGTGGAATTATTCCCAGCTCAAGATGTGCAATGTTCCCAGCTCAAAGCATGGAATTATTCCCAGCTCAATGTGTGGAGCATTCCCAGCTCCAAATGTGGAATTATTCCCGGCTCAAAGCGTGGAATTATTCCAGCTCAAAGCATGCAGTATTCCCAGCCCAAGACGTGCAATGTTCCCAGCTCAAAGTGTGGGATATTCCCGGCTCAAAGCATGGATTTATTCCCAGCTCAAAGGGTGGGATTATTCCAGCTCAAAGTGTGCAATATTCCTAGCCCAAGACGTGCAATGTTCCCAGCTCAATGTGTGCAATATTCCCAGCTCAAAGCATGCATATTCCCAGCTCAAAGCATGGATTTATTCCCAGCTCAAAGCATGGATTTATTCCCAGCTCAAAGGGTGGGATTATTCCAGCTCAAAGCATGCAATATCCCAGCTCAAAGTGTGCAATATTCCCAGCTCAAAGCATGCAATATCCCAGCTCAAAGCATGGATTTATTCCCAGCTCAAAGCATGGATTTATTCCCAGCTCAAAGGGTGGGATTATTCCAGCTCAAAGTGTGCAATATTCCCAGCCCAACACATGCAATGTTCCCAGTTCAATGTGTGCAATATTCCCAGCTCAAAGCATGGATTTATTCCCAGCTCAAGGCGTGCAATATTCCCAGCCCAAGAGGAGCAGAGTTCCCAGCACGGGGTGCCCAGGGAGTTCTGGAAGCAGCAGATCCGTGGGGCTGGGCTGAGCCTGGCGCCAGGGCAGGGCTGGGTGAGCCCAGGGATGCAATAACCACGGCTGCTCTGCTCACACACAGCCTGAGTGCATTAAACAGGAAATGGGAGATGGCAGGGAGCAGCCAGATGCCCGTTTTCTTAATGTTCCTCCCATGCTGTTTTGTGGATTTGTCAATTTATTGGCCATTCCATCCAGCCCCTGCTGGAGCACTTGCTGCCGAATCGATGTAAAGATAATTTTAGTTTGCTTGCATGTAAAATTTATTCAAATATTGATAGTTCTCCTCACAATATGGCCCACATGGATTTGTCAGGACAAGGCAGCCTATTTCTGAAAGCGACAGTTAAAATTAACTTCAGGATTTCAGAGCTGGACATGCATTACTTGGAATCATTTTAGCACTTCAGGTTTAGAATCAGTAGCCCTGTTTGTAACTTAAATAACCATAGGAAGAAATCAGCAATAAGCATCAAAGTGCCTTGGCTGATGTTTAAGGGCTCTTTGTGTGTTGCTAAGGTGGGAGGAAGGGAGGGTGATCATCAGCAGGCAGAATCCTCAGCTGTATTTGCTGTCCCTGTGGTTTCCTCTCATGTTGTCTCAGATCTGTTTGGTTTTCCCTTCCTCCCTCTTTTCCATGGTCCATGCCTGTGGGTGGGGAGGTTCTTTCCCCATGTGCCAGAGCCATGGTGGGACAGCAGCACCCACAGAAGGCTGAGCCCACATTCCCATCTCGCTTTTCCTTCCAAACCAGGAGGCTGAGCTCTCTCAGTAATGTGGATTTTCCCCATGAGCAGGACCTGGTGTCCAGCAGAAAGGGTGACAGGCCCTGGTTTTTACTGCCTGCATGTAGGGGATAGAATATAAGAAAATAAAGATGGTGTAGAAAGTAATCTCACCCCTAAGGAGCTGCAGCTGGGCAATTATCAAAGATTGGGAACAGGCCTGACTCTACCAGGCCACAGCTGTACCCAATGAGAAGAAGATGCTATAGAAGAGTGGGGTGGTGTTGAGAAGGGAGCTGGGGTCAGTTGGGTGCTGTGTGAAGGAGGAAGAGTCAGTGCTTGGGGAGCTGCCCACCAGAAACACCCAGAAGGTTTGGAACTCAGGTGCTACTGTGCCAGTGTCAATGGGACAGAACTGGATGATCCCATGGGATAAGGTTTGTTTTTGGGTTTGGGATAATGGCTTTGCCCACACGGCAAATGCAGCCCTCAGTCCTGCAGACACAACCAGGGTTATGTTTCAGGTAATTCCTAAGACTGACTAGGCAGAACCAGATTTTTTTTTTTTCATTTCCATTTCCTTTTATATCTGGCACGAATTCAAATGCATGAGAGGGAAAGAGGCACCAATCAGTGTTAGATGTCAGATTAGAAGCTCGGAATAGACCTGGAGGGGAGGCAGGAGCACTTACACAACTCCTTTTTCGAGGAATTCTCCTGGGAAGAAGAGAGATCCTCACACAGCATCACTCTGAAAGCAGAGTTACCTTTTTTAGATGGCCAATGAAAGCAGATGTGATGGCTAAAAACATCCCTTTTCTCCTCTCTCCAATCTCAGTTAATAGCTGAGCACAGTTCATGTGGAATTTCCCACCTTGCACAGACACCTCTTTGAACCTTTGGGCAAGTGTGTTTTGAACGGGATTTTTTGACCAACACTTAAAATATGTTCTTGCATGTTTTTCCCCCCAAGTCTTTGCTCATTAAAGTGAAAATAACAAAAAGCAATGCTTTAACTCCTCATCCCTTCAGGTGCCGTGTCCTGCACGGAGGGCACAGAGCTCCTGAGCTTCCCCGGGGCTGCTCATTTATTTGGCAAAGATCAAAAGGTCAGGCTCTTCCAGCGAATTACATCATGCATAAGAATCTGCTATTTCCAAGCTACCCCAGCCCTCCTGTGAGGATATCTTGCTCGCCTGAGCAGAAAACAGGCTGTGTTAGCAGCTTTGGTGAGCGATGCTCTGTGCCAGCTCAGGGCCCTGCACACGCCCTCGCTGCAGTGCTGCCCTCAGGGGCCACCCACGGGCTTCTATTCCCATTTATTCTGGGAAATATATATATATATATATATATATGTAATCCCAGGGAAATGAGCTATATATATATATATACACACACACACATATATAATCCCAGGGAAATGAGCTCCTACCCGGGGTGAGGAGGGCACAGTAAGGGGCTGTGCACACAAACAGGGTTGAGTGCCTGCCCAAGTGCCCCAAACCCTCAGGGAAGGCTGGGCGGGCAGAGCCAGAGAATTGTGTGTTGCACACATCTTTTATGAAAAAATCCTTTTTTTAGGATTTTTCTTCTTGAGAAGCTGGGAGGCCTCAGGAACAAAATGCAAACAAAGGTGATCTGCTGCTGTGGGATGCAACAGGTGCATCTGGGATTGGTCTCATGGGGTTGTTTCTAATTAATGGCCAATCACAGTCAGCTGGCTTGGACAGAGAGCTGAGCCACAAACCTTTGTTATCATTCTTTCTTTTCTATTCTATTCTTAGCTTAGCTAGCCTCCTGATGAAACCTTTCTTTCTATTCTTTTAGTATAGTTTTAATATAATATATGTCATAAAATAACGAATCAGCCTTGTGAAACATGGAGTCAGATCCTCGTCTCTTCCCTCGATATAAGACCCCTGTGAATGCCATCACAACCCTGCACCCCACACCCAGTGCCAGCAGCTGTGCCCACTGCCCAGCACACACAGCAATCCTTTCCTGCACCCCACACCCAGTGCCAGCAGCTGTGCCCACTGCCCAGCACACACAGCAATCCTTTCCTGCACCCCACACCCAGTGCCAGCAGCTGTGCCCACTGCCCAGCACACACAGCAATCCTTTCCTGCACCCCACACCCAGTGCCAGCAGCTGTGCCCACTGCCCAGCACACACAGCAATCCTTTCCAGCCCCAGAACCAAGGACAGCGCTGCAGCTTCAGCCCCAAAAGTGCCCAGAGCAGCCTGGGAGGGTGGGACTGCATCCCTGGAGCGGGGATTGGACCCTGGGCTTGTGATTCTGTGTCATATGACAAAACCCTTCTGTTGTTTGCAAAATCTGTCCTGAATCTAGGAAATAATTCTAAATGAGTCGATTAAAAAATTAATTCTGATCAATTTTAAAAGGAAAAATGAGGCTTACTGTGAAAATGTTTCGAACCATAGCAACAGTATAAAAATTATTTTTTGAGGGGGATCTTTTACAACTTAATTCTATCCCTATTTTCTATTTTTAACCTTTAATCAAAGCTTCTGGCTTGTTGGGAAATACAATAAATCTTTATATCTCCAAAGCTTTTAAAGTGTTCACCGCGCCTGCTGTTCTCTTTCTGACAGGAGATTATCCTTTTGAGTTAGAAATTTTCTATTATTTGTGTCTGGAACGTTTGAAAGCTGAAGTGGGGCCTCGGGTCCCATGAGCTGCAGCCCTAATGAAGGTGTGGGATGTGTGGAGGCTTTTCAAGGCAGGGAGAAAGGACAAAAGTGGGACTACAGCTGCTTTTCTTTTTATGTTCCAGGCCAGCTGTCCTCACACAGCCCTGTCATGGGGGCTTGGCCGCACCTGGGGCTGTTTTCTCCACCTGGCAGAGGTGCCCTCCGCCAGCTCTGAGCCTGCCCTGGTGTCCCTGGGCATGGGGACAGGTTCTGAGCCTGTCCTTGGCACCAGCTCTGTCCTTGGCACCATCCCACACCTGAGCAGGGGGAGCTCATGGAGCCACAGCATCACCAGGGTGGAGAAAACACCCCAGCTCATCATCCCAAACTGCACCCAAATCCCACTGCATCCAATAAACCCCATCTCAAAGCTCCTTCTCTGCACCCAAATACCTCCATATCCAATAAACCCCATCTCAAAGCTCCCTCTCTGCACCCAAATACCCCCAGCCCAATAAACCCCATCTCAAAGCTCCTTCTCTGCGCCCAAATACCCCCATATCCAATAAACCCCATCTCAAAGCTCCCCCTCTGCGCCCAAATACCCCCATATCCAATAAACCCCATCTCAAAGCTCCCCCTCTGCGCCCAAATCCCCCCATATCCAATAAACCCCGTCTCAAAGCTCCCCCTCTGCACCCAAATACCCCCATATCCAATAAACCCCATCTCAAAGCTCCCCCTCTGCACCCAAATCCCCCCATATCCAATAAACCCCGTCTCAAAGCTCCCCCTCTGCACCCAAATCCCCCCATATCCAATAAACCCCATCTCAAAGCTCCTTCTCTGCACCCAAATACCCCCATGTCCAATAAACCCCGTCTCAAAGCTCCCTCTCTGCACCCAAATACCCCCATATCCAATAAACCCCGTCTCAAAGCTCCTTCTCTGTGCCCAAATACCCCCATATCCAATAAACCCCATCTCAAAGCTCCCCCTCTGCACCCAAATCCCCCCATATCCAATAAACCCCATCTTAAAGCTCCTTCTCTGCGCCCAAATACCCCCATATCCAATAAACCCCATCTTAAAGCTCCCCCTCTTCCTGGTTCTAGAAAAAAGGAATTGCTCCCAATACCCAGCCTGAGCCTCTCCTGGCACAACCTGAGGCCATTTCCTCTTCTCATTTGGCTAGATTGGTAGAAGAGGCCAACAATGTCATTAACGCCTCCCTAGTCTATTATTGATAAAAATGTTGAAAGCCATTCTGAATCATTAATTTTAAGGCATTGAGTCCCAGGATTTCCTGCCTGACTTTGGCTGCTTGTTTTATTTCCTATCTGCTCAAAAGTTGCTCCAGGACTTGGTTTCCTTCTTTTTTCCCTCTTCCCACTTTAAAATGAATCCCTTGTGTGTTTCAGCCTGTTGGATGCTCACCAGGAAGGAGCACAAACCCAGGTGGAGCTGCTGGAGCCAAGCCCTGGGATGGGAATTGGCACTTGGCAATGGATGTGCTGCTCTGGGAAACTTCATCCAGGTAATCCCTTGTGTTGTTGCTTTATTTCCTGAGAAATGTTTCTTTTGGTGTGGCTGCTTTTTTTTCTGGAGAGCCAGATGGGAATAATGCATTTATCATGGTGTTTCAAAGCATTTATTAGGATATTTCAGTGCAATTTAGGATATTTTCAGTGCATTTTTAGGGTGTTTCAAGGCCAGGGCTGGGGTGCTCCCTTGCTATCTCCAAATGATGGAATCAGATCCAGCTATGGAAAATTATTATTATAAAAACCAGGGAGGCTGCTGCAGCTAAAACAGGAGATTGTAGTCCTTGGGTGGCCAGAGACATGGGGCAGTGTGAGGACAGGAGGCCCTGGAGCTGCCCTCTCGAGCCACATTTATTAAATCACTTCCATAGCCTGGATATTCCTGTGAATGCTCCATGCTCCCTGATTTTGTTAATGCTGCCCTTAAATTTAGCTTTAAATTCTTGTAACTGTCAAGCTTTGTGTACGGATTTTGAGCACATGTGAATTAATTTCAGACAATTGCCTCAAAAGTAGGAAAACACGGTATTTGTGCTAGGCTTCTACAATACTTTGCTCTGAACTTAGATGCCTTACTGTTTCATACAAACCATCAACACTTGGAGTGAGTAATTGTCCTAAAAATAGCTCCTACCTGAGAGGAGAGTGACTCACCTTGTATGTGAGTCAGCCCCGGACTCCAGAGCCCCCAGGATTCCTTCCTGGCACAGCTGGGGCTGTGTCACATCCCTGGGAGAGGGGAACACAATCCCAGCCTGGGCTGGGCTGGACGGGACCTTGAGGGGTGCAAAGGAGCTCTGGAAGTGTCCAAGGCCAAGCTGGACACTGGGGAAGGGGAAGGGCCCTGCCCGTGGCACTGGGTGATCTCCAAGGTCCCTTCCAGCCCAAACTGTCACAGATGTGTTTTATAAAGAATCCTTTCCTTAGCATTTTTCCTCCTGAGAAGCTGGGAGGCCTCAGGAACACAATGCAAACAATGGTTATCTGCTGCTGTGGGATGCAACAGGTGCACCTGGGATTGGTCTCATGTGGTTGTTTCTAATTAATGGCCAATCACAGTCCGCTGGCTCGGACTCTCTGTCCAACACAGAAGCTTTTGTTATCATTCTTTCTTTTTCTTTTCTTAGCCAGCCTTCCAGAGTCAGAACCCAACCTGACACCCTGTGGGTCAGGGTGTTGGCAGCAGTCCCACTGGAATTGTGGCTCAGCCCTCCTGCAGTGTCAGGGGTGGTTCTGCTGGAGCAAGGGGGATCTGTAGAGAAGGATGTGTTCTTCCTCTGAAGATCCAGTGGACAAGAGGCAGCTGCTGTTCCTCTGGGGAATCCAGTGCAGAAGCCGTGCTGGTGTTCCAGAATCTCCAGATTATATCCAGGTAGGAATGCTTGGCTCCTCCCTCTGGGCTCACATCTCCCAATGGGATGCTGTAGTTCTTATCAGCCATGCAGTGACATTCAATAGCTGTTATCAGCAATGTCCCCTCCTGAGGGAGGAGTGATTGTGGTCACTCAGAGAGATAAGGCAAACTGCCCACTTGACAGAAGACAACTGCCATACAGATGGGAATGGAAAACGTCCTGCCTTGCAGCCTGGAACATGTGTCCGTGCTCAGCAGCGACTGCCCAGCCTCAGGACAGCCTGGGGGCTGCCTCTGCTCCCTGTGCTGCTGCTGAGCTCCCAGCTCTGAGTGGGCACCACGGGGATTTTCCAGCTCTGCCCTCAGGCCAGCAGTGCCCAGATTCAGCACAGACTCCCTGGGCTGCAGCTCTGACTGTGATTGCTGACAGGAGATATTCCTGAGGGCCCCAACACACCACAGACCCGCCACCTCCTCATAAACAGGACAGGTTTGTGGAAAAGAACTGGCTTTCACCTCCTGGCCAAAAATCCCCATTTTTTCCCCAGCTGTCTCCTGAGGTGTGACCACGCTGGCCCCAGTGATGGGGCTGCACGTGTTGCTCAAGGCTATTTTGTGTTGGGCACTTCCAGATGGATTTAATGACACCTGAAGGGCTGTTCCTGCCTGGCTGAGTGCTCCAGCCCCACCGAGAATGAGAGAAACCTGACGTGTGACAAGTGGCATTTAAAGGAACTGCGATCCTGGGATTTGTTTGCCACGGATCAGTTTAATTAGGAATGGCACCGTGCTGATTGGGAGCCGTGCTCTGAAGGACTCGCTCACTGAGGTTTGGATGTCAGAAATGCACAGAATTCCTCAGGCCTGCATTTGGAACCAGCTAACCCTGCTGGTGTAACAACCACAGCTGGGAACACCTGGAGCCCTGGCCTGGCCTGGGAGGGCTATTCCCACTGCAGCCCTTCCCAGGTTCTGTGGGGATGAAGCTGAACTCTCCTCCTGGCTCTCAGGGAAGGATTCCAGCGAGCTCGCCCTGCTCAGTGTTTGAGGCAGAGGTAGCAGGAGCTGACAGCTCATTAACAATGAACGGCATGGGCTAAGCTGACATTGCCCAATGGGCCATTAAACAAAACTGCTGCCAGCAGCTTTAAACTCTCCTGCCTTAAGTGACTTATCCAGACTAGGAACTTGGATCTCAGGAATAAAGCAAGAATGCGCTGGAACAGTTGCAGATTTTTCCTGAAATGCAGATTTCCCCAGGGAGCTGCTCCTCAGCACAGCCACAGCAACGCTTCACAAAGCACAGTTCTGTGACAAGCCCCTGAAGTTCATTTTAATCCAAACAGCAACGCTTTTTCAGCATGTTGGTGGCTGCCCCTGCACCCCTGGCAGTGCCCAGGGCCAGGTTGGACACCAGGGCTGGGAGCATCTGGGGCAGGGGGAGGTGTCCCTGCCATGGCAGGGGTGGGGATGGGTGGGATTTGGGGTGGGAATGGCTGATCTTCGAGGTCTTTTGCCACCAAAACCATCTGGGATTCTGTGGTCCCAGGAAAAGATGCTCCCTGGAGAGCAGGAATTCTCCCCTGGCACCGAGTTCAGGGCTCAAGAGCTGCACACCCAGGTGGGTGAGGAGCAGCCTCCCCCTCTCCCTCAGCTCCTGCTCACCTGCAGGAGGAGCCAGGGACAGTCTGGTGTCTGTCCAAATTCCAGGTTTGAAATCCAGCATGGGACAGGAAGTTTGGGAGAAGCAGCAGGGCCCAAGCTGGGTGTGTGTCCTGGTGCCTGGGATGCAGAGAGGGGCTGGGGTGTTTGTGCTCACGTTCACACAGGATGGGGTGGGCTGGGGCAGTCCCACCCTGTCCCCTGTGCCACAGGGAGGGCAGAGCCTCAGGAAAGGCACAAAGGAGCCCCATCCCTCAGTGGAGCTGGGATTTGGAACACAGAACTTTGCCCCCAGCCTCAAATTCAGCATTACAGCCCAACACTACAACAGCCCTCCAACAAAAAAGGCAAACTCAAATTTTTCCAGTCTGAAGTCTGCAGAGCACGCTTAGGACGGGCATGGGGGGATTTGGGAGGGGCTGCAGTTTGCCCTTGGTTTGTGCTGGTGACAAAGCTGCTGAAGTTTTCAATGTCACATGGAATACTCGAAACACAATTAGTCAATACCTTAATGACAGCTGCCCCTTTGTGCCTGCCGAGGTAATTGGGTTGAAATTCCCCAGCTGGCTGCTGCAGGTGTCCCTCCCAGAGCTGGGGAGGAGGAGGGAGAGGAGCAGCTGTGGTTCCCCAGGGTGGGAATGGGGCACTGAGAGATCTGTTCCCAAAATAAGGGTGTTGTCCCAGGTATGTCTGCTCACTTCTATGTAATGGAGTTTATTCTATGTCATGGAGGGATGGGGCACAGGGAATGGCTCCCACTGCCAGGGCCAGGGCTGGATGGGATATTGGGAACTGGGAATTGTTCTCTGGAAGGGTGGAAAGGACTGGGATGGGATTCCCGGAGCAGCCGTGGCTGCCCTGGATCCCTGTGGGGGTTTCATGGAGCTGTGCAGGACCAGGAGCCCCAGAGCTGCCATGGGAAGAGTGATTTGATGGAAATCTTCCTTGGCTTCCTTCTGTGCCTCCTAAAGCCTGAGCTCAGTAATCTGGGAGGCTTTAATTTGCTATTTAATTTGTGCTGATCAATATTGGTAATATCTGTTCATAGGGAGATTTTCCAGGGGCCCGAGCATTTGTTCCACACTCAGCCTAAGCCAGCACTGCAGTTCTGTGCGGGGATTAGCTTGAGGATCCCGCCACACAATATTTTCCAAAGCCCAGATCTCCGGGGCATTCATTGCCTTTAGACTGATATTGATCATTATTTTTATTATTATTCTTATCCACAGCCCCAGCAGTGACCTGGGCTGGACATCACAGACCCTGGAGCCCAGATCCTGCTCGGGTCAGGAATGGGAGACTGGGAGAGCCGGGATCGGGGATGGGAGAGCCGGGACCGGGGATGGGAGAGCCGGGATCGGGGATGGGAGAGCCGGGACCGGGGATGGGAGAGCCGGGATCAGAGATGGGAGAGCCGGGATCAGGGATGGGAGAGCGGGATCGGGGATGGGAGAGCCGGGATCAGGACCTTGGACAGCCGGGATCAGGACCTTGGACAGCCGGGATCAGGACCTTGGACAGCCGGGATCAGGACCTTGGACAGCCGGGATCAGGACCATGGACAGCCGGGATCAGGACCATGGACAGCCGGGATCAGGACCTTGGAGAGCTGCTCGGGGATAGCGGGATCCCCGCTCCATCCCGGTGCAATGTCAGTGTCCCGGGCAGGTTTAACCCGCTCCATCCCAATGCAATGTCAGTGTCCCGGGCAGGTTTAACCTGCTCCATCTCAATGGAATATCGGTATCCCCAGGCTGGTTTAACCTGCTCCATCTCAATGGAATATCGGTATCCCCAGGCTGGTTTTCCCTTCTCCATCCTCGCAAACTCGGGGTTGGGCAGGGTCACTGCCCCCTATCCCAAAAACAGTGGCTCAGGCTGTGGAAACCACCCCGAAATTTAATTTTTCTGCCAAACAAGTAATTGTGCTGCACTGAAAAGTTACATTGGGAGCTGAAATGTTTCAGCAGAGAAGTGCCCTCCACTTAGAGGAATTTGTTCTTCGAGTAGGAAATTTGCTTCTCCTTGCCCTAAATTATAGAAAGGAAATATCAATGCCAAGGGATAAGTTCAGGTAATGACACTTTTAAATCCCCAGAACCGTGGTAGTCAATAAGGTGAAGGAGGTCCTGGTTTTAGGTTATTTCCAGCCCAGGTGATCTGACAAAAGCTGCTCTGCAAGTTATCCAACACCTTTTCTGGGAGGTCTTGCAGAAATTTTGTGCTTGCCTTAGTACTGACATTTAAAGCTGGTCTAGAGCAATTATTTCTGTGTTTCCTCTACAGCATGAAATCCTTACTGTAGCAGTTCTGAAAAGAGTTTTATGTTATTTAATCCTGTGATGTCTGAGTGCAATAACAGGGCTCCATTGGGAGGCTCGGGGCACTAATTTTAGGTGAACACCATTTGCTGCCAGTTCCCAATCACAGCGAGGAAAACTCATCACTGTGGTGCCACAAAGTCCTTAAAATGCACCAAGTTTGTGGGAACAAAGATGATTCCGATGTGTCCCATTTCAGTGGTGTCTGTAAAGGGAGCAATACTGGTAAATCTTGGTCAGAGGCTGGTAAATGGCAGAACAGAAATGTACAGGGGTGTTTGCAGCTGCCTGTGAAACCTCTGGGGGCCAGGAAAAGACTTCTGGTGCAAGGAGAGGGTTGGAATGATGCTGGAATGATGCTGGAATGAAGCTCCCATGGGAACTGTGGGAATTGCACCCTGGGGCTGAGGCTGGACCAGCTGGCTCAGACAAATGAGCCAGAAAAGCTTTAGCTGGGGGTCTGTCCGGCCCCCTCACACCCCAGTGCTCAGAGTTCATCCCGCTTGTTTCTGCAAACAGCAATTAGGATAATTACAGCCCAGCCACACATCCCAGCTGCTGGCTGCCGACCATCCTCGCTCATCCCATTCCCATTCAAATGAAGGTAATTTGAATTTGGCGTTCTGCGGCAGGTAAATAAAAGCAGCGCTGCGTTAGGTGGCAGCCCCTGCTGTTTCTAATGGCCTTGGCAATTACCGAGATGGATGGGCTGGGCAGTCAGGGCTGGGATGGGGGATGTGTGACCGTGTCCACATCCTTCTGAGGATGAGGAAGAGACGAGGATCTGCTCCATGTTTCACAAGGCTGATTCATTATTTTATGATATATATTACATCAAAACTATACTAAAAGAATTGAAGAAAGGATTTCACCAGAAGGCTGGCTAAGAATGGAATAGCAAAGAATGATAACAAAGGCTTGTGGCTTGGACAGAGTCTGAGCCAGCTGACTGTGATTGGCCATTAATCAGAAACAACCACATGAGACCAATCCCAGATGCACCTGTTGCATCCCACAGCAGCAGATAACCATTGTTTGCATTGTGTTCCTGAGGCCTCCCAGCTTCTCAGGAGGAAAAATCCCAAGGAAAGGATTATTCATTAAAAATGTCTGTGACAGGGGATGCTGAGGCCTGAGCTGGCTCTGCTTCCTGCTCAGCTCCTGCCTCCCCCTGCAGCCCCAGGGCCTGGGGAACAAACCCAGAGCTCCCTCCTTCCAGGGAAAATAAACCCAGAGCTCCATCCTTCCAGGGGAACAAACCCAGAGCTCCATCCTTCCAGGGAAAATAAACCCAGAGCTCCCTCCTTCCAGGGGAACAAACCCAGAGCTCCCTCCTTCCAGGGGAATAAACCCAGAGCTCCATCCTTCCAGGGGAACAAACCCAGAGCTCCATCCTTCCAGGGAAAATAAACCCAGAGCTCCCTCCTTCCAGCCAGGCTCGGCTGCCCCTGCTCACGGGGCTGCCCTGAAGGACAGGCTGTCTCTCTCACCCAGCCTGCTCCGTGTCCCACACAGAGTTTTCCTTGGACCCGGGGTGGTTCCATGACCACCCTGAGGTGGCACAGGGTGCCCAGAGCAGCTGTGGCTGCCCCTGGATCCCTGGCAGTGCCCAAGGCCAGGCTGGGCACTGGGGCTGGGAGCACCTGGACAGTGGGAGCTGTCCCTGCCATGGCTGGGTGGCACTGGGGGGGGTTTGGGGTCCCTTCCCACCCAAACCATTCCCTGGTTCTTTGTCCCCAGGCATTCCCAAGCAGTGCATTCCTGCTCCATTCTGAACACCTGGCCAGGTTTAGCAGGGCCAGGCTGCTGCTCTTTCCCAGGGCGAGGACACAGCTCAGCTGCCAAGGACCAACATCCCAACATCCCATCAAGCTGCAGCAGGACCAGCATCTCCAGCCCTTTCCTGCCCTGGTCCGACCACGTGTGGTAAGCCCCATCCCTCATCCCTGTGCTCTGCTGTTCCCTTTGTGCTGCCCCAGCCCAGCCTGGGTTTGGCCTCAGCTAATCTTGGCTGGGAGTGGTTAAACCTGCCTAACTCTGAGAACTCGATGGGAGAGAGAAGAACTCTCACTTAGAGAGACTTGGGTAAAAGTAAAATACTGTAGAGTGTGGGGATCTCACCTGTGTAGTTTGTGAGGCTGGGGAATCCATTTAAAAGATGAGTTATTTAATATTAACGCCCCCTCACCCTGTGAGCAGGAGAAGTGGGTAATGTATAGCACAGGCGCGGGCTCTGCCCTCCCCTGCAGCCAGGATTGCCAGCGTTTATTTATTGCCAATATCATCAGCAACATCCCGAGCCTGCTGAGGCTGCTGCTCACAAACCACTGGAATGTTTCTAGATGAAATAGAAGATGGATAAAAAGGATCTTTATGCTGTCAGTTTGATGAATAATTACAGGATGGGAGCGACTGAAGAGCTGAGCTTGGTGCAGTTTCACCGGCACAGTTAGGGCTGACAGAGAAATGGGCTTTTTCACTAGATTAACAAAGGCTGTGTTTACAATCCAAAAATTGACTGGATGGCCCCAGTCCTTTACAGGGGTATTAATGCATGTTTAATTCAAATATATGGCATTGATCTGGGTTGTGCTGAATGCAATGGAGCTTCCAGCACGATGGGGCTCTCCAAAAGCCTCAGCCTGTGAGTATTGGCCTGGCTCCACACCTTCTGAGTCTGTTTTTCTGCAATTAATGACAATCCATGAACTTCCCTCGGCGCTGTCATTGGAAATCAGTGCCTGTGATGAAGCTGTGGCACACCAGGAGAGTCCCTTTGGGGCCACACCTCCAGCCCCGTGCTGTGTCTGTGTTCCTGTGAGTGATTGAACACTAATTTCCCAATTTACATCCCCGGAGATTCTATCTATAAAAATAATCCTGGGAATGAGCTTGGAGCCCCTCAGTCCTGTAGGGAAGGGAGTAAAACCCCCCTGATTTATCCCTGGAGCCTGGAGAGCACACAAGGGGATGGGATGACGGGGAACATCCTTGAAGGAGGGTTCAGAGTGTGTACCAGGAAAATCCCTCCCTGTGAGGGTGGGATTGGCACAGAATGCCCAAGGCCAGGCTTGGCCTTGGGTTGCTGTTGATAATTGCTGCCCCAGATGTGCAGGGTGTCTCTGTTTCAGCCTGCACAGCTGAAGAACGAGTCTGGGCTCTTCACTTTTCGCTCTTGAGGTTGTTCATTAATTCTTATCTATAAAATTTTCTTTCTGCCCAGCCCAGATCTGCTCAGCAGGGCAGCCACAGGCGCTCTGTGTTGTCCTTTTATACTACAAACTACGTATAACATATTTACACTTAATTCCCAATACCCATCACCTGTGTTAGACAGTGCACTTCTACTCTAAACCAATCCCAAAGTGCCAACATCACTGCAGGAAATGGAGAACAAGAGGGGGAAGGAGAAAGGCTGGACACGCCCAGATTCCTCCATCTTGTCCCCATAACCCCCATACCAAAAATCCCAAAATCTACATTTTCACCCAGTGATCATTTTATTATTTTACTATTTAAACTTCTGTGACTTTCATGTCCTCATACAAAGCTGGTACCTTGCTCCAGGGGCCACAATCACATCCCCAGGTGCTCTGGGCTGTGTGCCAGGGTCTCTGAGCCCCCCGGCAGCTCTGGACACCCGGAGGATGCACTGAGTTCTGACACTCTCGGGAACAAAATCTGCCATCATCAGCTAAAGAACACGGGCAGAATGCCCCCATCAAAGCCCTCAGGATGGGTGGGCTCAGTGTGATGTGCTAAATGCCTCCTGCTTTCCGAGCAACATCCAGTTTGGAATTTAGCCCAGAGAGTGCATCTGCCCCAGCAATTTACACCTCATTGGCTAAGCCTGAGGAGGGAGGAGATGAAGGTGATTAATTAAGGAAAAATAAATTAGTGTCACTTTGTGTGGACTGAGGCTGATTTGCCTTCGCACAGAGAAGCTGTCGGGGCTGGTTTGGCCTTGGGTGCTGAACCAACAGGTGAGAGTGTGTGATGGATGCCAGGGAGCAGCTCAGGGGAGCTGAGCAGCCTTTGGCTGGGGAGGGAAAAGTGCAATCCTGCTCAGAAGGGCTCTTCCCCCATGCTCTGCCATTTGTCTTTCCATAAGGTTTTGTTCTCACTTCATTCCATGCTAAGGTTGATGCTAAATTTGCTATTTTGGAGACGTAAGAGTCTAAAGGAAAGTTAATCACCCTTGAGAGTGGATAAGACTTTCCTGAAAGTATATTTATTTGGGGAAAAAAAAATCTTCTGATGGTGTTTAGGCTGTGGGTGGGATCCTTCCTTGCTGCT
This sequence comes from Melospiza melodia melodia, assembly GCF_035770615.1. Classification (NCBI taxonomy): domain Eukaryota; kingdom Metazoa; phylum Chordata; class Aves; order Passeriformes; family Passerellidae; genus Melospiza; species Melospiza melodia. The sequence goes on from NC_086202.1 coordinate 951,264, forward strand.
GGTGTAAATCAGAAGCGGAGCAGGTCTGGTGTTCCCTGGGGAGCTCCTGAGGGGGACGTTCCTCATGAGCCCCTCAGGCCATGCCCAACGGGGTCCCTGTGCTCCCCTCCAGGGCCCTGGGTGGCTCTGGTGCTGTCCGTGTGTCCGAGCAGCTCCCTGGGTGACCCCTGATGCCCTGATCACCCCCCTGACTCCCCAGAGCTGGGGGTGTTCTGTTCTCCAGACAGCACTCGCCGTCTTCTCTCCTTCTTTTAGATTTTAATGGGGCTGGGTTCTGTTGGTGTTGGTTATTCTGAGCCCCTCATTACAGGGAGAAGCTCCTTTGGAGAATGCACCCAGGCTCTCCTTTGTGGGACACCAAAGGTTTGAGCTCATTTTAATACGTCAGAGTCAGGGGAAAAAAAGTGAGGAAGATTAAAAGGCTTATGACCATCTCCTTTGGACTTTGCTCTCCCTTCAGCAGCAGCATCTTTGTTGGCTCCAGGAGCAGGAAAATATCCTCTGAGATAATGAGACTGGCAACTTAAATCTAAATAAGCTTTTGGTTGGAGCGGGGCAGTGCAGATGTTGGCAGCTTCATTGCCTGACCCTCAAATGCACAAGAGAAGACCCCAAGGTCACCCTGGGGTGAGAATGAGCAAGGGATGGGGGGAGGAGGAAACTTGAAGCTGATCAAGCCTTTTGAAGTTAGTTTTGTTCCAGCTAGGCTGAAACTTGTTTAAAACTCAGTCAATTAAAGTAATAGGCAGCACACTCTCGTGCTGGGGAGAGCCACAAATGAGCAGCACAGAAAGAGAAATGTTTCCTTCTCTGAAGCCACTCAGATGAGCCAGATCAATACCACACCTGTGCCAGGGGAAAACAGCCACCAGGCACTCAGAGCTGCCGGGTCTGAACACATCTCTGGGCAGATGGGCACGCTTTGGGGGCACTGGGATGGTGCCAGCAGCTCTGATTTTGGGGCACTGGGAGGGTGCCAGCAGCCCCAGTTTGGGGCACTGGGATGGTGCCAGCAGCTCTGATTTTGGGGCACTGGGATGGTGCCAGCAGCTCTGATTTTGGGGGCACTGGGAGGGTGCCAGCAGCCCCAGTTTGGGGCACTGGGATGGTGCCAGCAGCCCCAGTTTGGGGGCACTGGGATGGTGCCAGCAGCCCCAGTTTGGGGCACTGGGATGGTGCCAGCAACTCCAGTTTGGGGCACTGGGATGGTGCCAGCAGCCCCAGTTTGGGGCACTGGGAGGGTGCCAGCAGCTCTGATTTTGGGGGCACTGGGAGGGTGCCAGCAGCCCCAGTTTGGGGCACTGGGATGGTGCCAGCAGCTCTGATTTTGGGAGCACTGGGATGGTGCCAGCAACTCCAGTTTGGGGCACTGGGATGGTGCCAGCAGCTCTGATTTTGGGGGCACAGGGATGGTACCAGCAGCCCCAGTTTGGGGCACTGGGATGGTGCCAGCAGCCCCAGTTTGGGGCACAGGGATGGTGCCAGCAGCTCTGATTTTGGGGGCACTGGGATGGTGCCAGCAGCCCCAGTTTGGGGCACTGGGAGGGTGCCAGCAGCCCCAGTTTGGGAGCACTGGGATGGTGCCAGCAGCCCCAGTTTGGGGCACTGGGAGGGTGCCAGCAGCCCCAGTTTGGGGCACAGGGATGGTGCCAGCAGCTCTGATTTTGGGGGCACTGGGATGGTGCCAGCAGCCCCAGTTTGGGGCACTGGGAGGGTGCCAGCAGCCCCAGTTTGGGAGCACTGGGATGGTGCCAGCAGCCCCAGTTTGGGGCACTGGGAGGGTGCCAGCAGCCCCAGTTTGGGAGCACTGGGATGGTGCCAGCAGCCCCAGTTTGGGGCACTGGGAGGGTGCCAGCAGCCCCAGTTTGGGAGCACTGGGATGGTGCCAGCAGCCCCAGTTTGGGGCACTGGGAGGGTGCCAGCAGCCCCAGCAGCAGCTCCATGATTGCCAAGGACAGCCCATTTCCAGGCAGAGCCTGGCCAGGTTCCTGCTGTTCCTTCCCCCTTCCCAGACAGCTGATGGGCTGTGGAGCTCGGAGCTGGCCCCTCTGGGGCTGCCCCAGCCCGTGTCACAGCCCCCAGGGTTTTCCAGCTCCAGAACCCGCAGTGGGAATGCTCGGGAGCCAGCAGGGGAGGAGCAGGGCTGCAGGAGGGGTGGCAAAGCACCCGGGGAGCTGAGCTGGGGCTCTCTCCTCTGCTCTCCCCAGGATAACCAGAGCTGCTGCTGGCAAGGCAAGCGAGGGCTGGTTCAGGTGTGAATGCCCTGTCCTGGGCTGTGCAGCTGCACTCCCGGCCAGGCTGCGGAGGATAAACCCCAGGGAGAGCCCAGAGCCCTCACGGGGCTCCAGGAGAGCTGCACAGGGGCTGGGGACGAGGACGGAGGGACAGGGAGGTGTCCCTGCCCACGGTGACCTTAAAGGATCCCTACAGGATCTCTTGCAGCCCAAGACATCCTCTGGCTCTGCTCCTTCTGCTCTGCAGCCCAGCCTGAGGAGATGCAGAATTTCTTCCACCTGACTTCTGCTAAATGAAATTTGATGGCAGTGCTGCATCAATAGGCTCGCAGGGTTTGTGCTGAGGATGCTTGGCAGAGCTGAGTGATTCCTTGGGGGGATTGCTCTGCACTTTGCAGCCTCCTCCATGAATCTCTCCTGGGGCTCAGGAGGGAGGAACAGCAAGGGGGAGGGTGGGATTCACCTATCAGCGACTTTATCAGTCACTTCCAAAGCCATACACAGAAAATGTTTTATGGGTGGCTCTGTTATCTGCTACTCCATCTCCTTATTACATGAAATTTCTTAGCAGGAAGTTTTAATATCACTTTTTCTTTGCTTATCAGAAAGTCTAACGCCGAGCAAACAGGCCCCAGCTGCTTGGTGGGCTTTATCTGAGCTCGGAAATGCAGTGTAATAACAGATCTTTAATAATGCAGCACGGGGCTGTGCCTGGCTGATTGATGAACTCCAGCAAGCCCAGCTAACAGGGATTTACTGCTGCCCTGCTCCCAGCAGGGATGGCCAGGGGATGGGCACTTCAGAGAGTCGCTGTTTGTTTCAGCAGGGCTTGGGATAATCTGTGCTGCCCTGACAGAGACCTGAGCCTGGTCTGTGGGCCAGGCAGCACCTGGAGGCAAGAAAGGAGCCCCAGGGGCTGGGAGGGGCAGCACAGGGCTGGCAGAGCAGCCCTGGGGTCTCTGCTCAGAGCTCAGTGTCGCAGACATCTTTTGTGGAAAATCCTTTCCCTAGGGTTCTTCCTCCTGAGAAGCTGCGAGGCCTCAGGAACAAAATGCAAGCAATGGTTATCTGCTGCTGTGGGATGCAACAGGTGCACCTGGGATTGGGCTCATGGGGTTGTTTCTGATTAATGGCCAATCACAGTCAGCTGGCTCGGACAGAGGGCAGAGCCACAAACCTTTGTTATTTATTTCTATTCTATTCTTAGCCAGCCTTCTGATGAAATCCTTTCTTCTATTCTTTTAGTATGGTTTTAATATAGTATATATAATAAAATAATAAATCAGCCTTCTGAAACATGGAGTCAGATCCTCGTCTCTTCCCTCACCCTCAGACCCCTGTGAACACCACCACAGCTCAGTGCCCAGAAACTTCTCACATCCACCCCAAACCTTCTCCCTTTTTCCTCCTAACGCCTGGGAACTTGGTTCAGCAGAGGGACGCAGTGCCAGGGCCCCTGGCTGGGCAGGAGAGGCCGTTTGGGCCCTCTGTGCCTGGTTCTCCTGGGCTGGACCATCTTTGTGGCCCTTCCAGAGCCTGACCCAGCCCAGGGTGCTGCCCCAGGCTGCCGGCCAGCACTGACCCTCCCTGGGCAGGCTCCAGGAGTGCAGAGCTTCCACCCCTGGCAACACCAGGGAGCACCAGGAGAGGGGTGGGAAGAGGCTTTGGGGCAGTCTGGGCTGGTTCCCTGCGGGACCCATCTCCCTCCAGCCTTGCTCCCCGTGGCTCCAGCTCCCCAGCATGGCTCCACAGGCCCTGAGTGCTCTGAGTGTGGCGGCCAGCTGGGTTTGCCATGGGTAATCCATCATCCTGTGACACTGCTCCTCACAGCCTGACAGCAGCTCCAGATGGCACCGGGGGAGCTCCTGCCCGTGGAGTGGCAGAAAATCTGCAATATTGTCTTTAATTGGCCACATCCAGCCCTTTCAAGAGAAGGGGCAGGGAGGTGAAGGGGTTAAATGTGATGCCAGTCTGGGACATCCCAAGATTTGGGCCTTTTCCATCTGAAGGGGAAGGAAAGCTGCAATTGGAGACTCAGGACCAACAAGGATTTGCGGGTTTTCCTGTAAGGAGCTTTCAAAACACCTTGGATTATGTTGAAGTATTTGTACAAAGTGGTGAGTGGGGAGGTTTGTCAACATCTTCAGTCTCAGCTGCCTTCAGAAACCCAAATGTCACAGCCAAGAAAAACACAGTGAGAATTGTCTGAAAACTTTGAACTTTTCTGGGGAAAGCAAGCGATGACGGCATTATCTACAGATTCCCTGAGAGGAGCTGTTCCCAGGGCTCCCAGGGAAGGAGCAGAGAGGAGTTCACTGCTGAGGGGGAGAGCAGAGCTGTTGAACAGACCGGGACGAGAATTCTTCACCACCTCCTTTTCCATTCTTCAGATGAACAAATGGCAGGAGCTGCACGTTCTGCTCCCAGCCCATTATCGCGCTGGTTGTCAGGGCAGCTGCTGCTCGGTTACAGAGCAGGGAGAGGGCTGGGCTGCCTCCAAAGGGCATCCTTTCACCGCTCCTGCTGCCGCTTTGAAGGCAGATAAGGAAAATGAGGCTCTATTTTTCCCCGTGAATACCTGTTTATCCTCGTTGTCATGTCTCCGCTCTGAACTCTGGAATGCGGTGGGAGGATTTCTCTCGCTCCTCCCGGGGCTGTTGCACAACTAAATCGCAGCAGAAGGCAGAGGGTTCTGGCACAGCCTCCCCCTCCCGGGTGTCTCTGCGGGGAAAAATAGCATCCTGCAATTGGGGAGCTGGGGAAGGACCTGGGGGATCATCACACACAGGCAGGGCCCTGGGGAGGAGGGCTCAGCCCTGAATTCCTGCACTCAGGGGATGGGTTGGGTTGGGAGGGACCCCAAACCCCCCCGGTGCCACCCTGCCATGGCAGGGACACCTCCCACTGTCCCAGGGTGTCCCAATGTCCAGCCTGGCCTTGGGCACTGCCAGGGATCCAGGGGCAGCCACAGCTGCTCTGGGAATCCCATCCCATCCCCTTATCCCATCCCATCCCATCCCATCCCATCCCATCCCCTTACCCCATCCCATCCCATCCCACCCCATCCCATCCCATCCCATCCCATCCCATCCCATCCCATCCCATCCCATCCCATCCATCCCATCCCATCCCATCCCATCCCACCCCATCCCATCCCATCCCATCCCATCCCACCCCATCCCATCCCACCCCATCCCATCCCATCCCATCCCATCCCATCCCACCCCACCCCATCCCATTCCATCCCATCCCATCCCATCCCATCCCATCCCATCCATCCCATCCCATCCCATCCCATCCCACCCCATCCCATCCCATCCCATCCCATCCCACCCCATCCCATCCCACCCCATCCCATCCCATCCCATCCCATCCCATCCCATCCCATCCCATCCCATCCCATCCCATCCCACCCCATCCCATCCCATCCCATCCCATCCATCCCATCCCATCCCATCCCCTTATCCCATCCCATCCCATCCCATCCCATCCCACCCCATCCCACCCCATCCCAGGGAACAATTCCCAATTCCCAAAATCCCATCTCAGTCTCATCTCTGGTCACTCCTCTTGCAGACACCTTGCTGGTGGCTCTGCCAGCCCTCCCCCAGCCCGTGCCTGCTCCTCTCCCTTCCCCAGCCCCAAACACGCCCCTGCTCCTTGCAGGGCAGTTTTATGCCCTTGGTTCCAGCAGGAGGGCCCGTTCCCCCTGCTGGGTTGGCTTTTCTCTCGAATACATGGCTGAGAGCTTTAATCTGCTGCAAGAAGGTGCCACTGCAGGTGAGCTCTGCTAAGAGCATATGTGTAATTATGCTGCTGAAGTCAGAAAAAGCTGTTATTTTAAAAAAACTTCCTTTAATAGTCTGGGTAAGCGTTGGCAGCCAAACGTTCTCAGCTGCAGATGTATTCAGTTATTATTCCAAAACAAATTTTAGGCTTGCAAAAATATTGAATTGAAGGAGCTTAAGTACAAAGGAAATGAGAGAGGTTTCATTCAGGGAGCTGTGGTCGGCTCCCAGCATCCCTGAGCTCCCAGGAACTGAAGTGAGCGGAGCAGCCTCAGCCCTGGGGGAAATCTGGGGTGAGAGGCTCTGGGCGAGTGGCTTTGAGATCACAGAATGGAGGGGTGTGTGCCTGAAATCAAAGAGCCCGGGGTTCCGTGTGCCACAGCACGGGTCCGTGGAGTCCCTCCAGGGTGGGCACTCCCCGCACAGGCTGTGCCAGGCCTGGGCACCCTTGCAGTGCAGGAATCCCCCATCTCCAATGCAGGCCCCGTGGCACAGCTCCAGGCTGTTTGCTGCTGTGCCCTGGGGTCAGGGAGCTGCTCTCTGCCCGGGCACCACGGCTGAGGGGCTCAGGAGCTGCTGGCCCTGGGGCACAGGACAGCCCTCATCCAAAACAACCGGAACTGCCTGTGGTTCTCTGGGAAATAACAGGGCACCTCTTCATACAAAACTGGAATTGCCTGTGGTTCTCTGGGAAATAACAGGGCACCCCTCCATCCAAAACAACCGGAACTGCCTGTGGTTCTCTGGGAAATAACAGGACACCTCTCCATCCAAAACAACCAGAATTACCTGTGGTTCTCTGGGAAATAACAGGACACCCCTCCATCCAAAACAACCGGAATTGCCTGTGGTTTTCTGGGAAATGATGAGTGACACCTGACTCTGTAGTGAAATGTGTGCCTGTGCTTCCCAGGCAGCCTTTGGAAGGGGCAGGAAGGGGCTGCAGCCTTTGGAAGGGGAAAGAAGGAACGTTTGGAAGGGGCAGCAGCCTTTGGGATGAGCAGCAGCCTTTGAAAGGGGCAGAAGCCTTTGGAAGGAGCCTTTGGAAGGGGCAGAGCCCACGGTGGGAGTGCTCCAGCAGGATCCCGTTCTGAGGGAAGGGAAGGGAAGGGAAGGGAAGGGAAGGGAAGGGAAGGGAAGGGAAGGGAAGGGAAGGGAAGGGAAGGGAAGGGAAGGGAAGGGAAGGGAAGGGAAGGGAAGGGAAGGGAAGGGAAGGGAAGGGAAGGCTGTGCACCCCTGCAGGCTCAGAGACTTGAGGGGAGTTTGATTTATGGGTAAACAATCCTCATGCCCCAGCTCCCCAGCATTCATCTCACAGCGAGGGCTTTGCCTCCCCATTCCCCGCTCCTGCGAGGTGAATGCCAGCTCGGGAGCACGGGAGATGCAGGCACAGGCTGCAGGTGTGCGGGGCCGCTGTCTGCAGCCACAGCTGCACACCCAGAGCCCTCCCCAGGCACACTGCTGGGATCTGAGCTGGCTGTGAGTTCCAGCCCGGTTCAGCCAGGTGTGAATCCAAGGCGATGCTCCAGGTGTCTGCCCTCCCACAGAACGTGACCCCTGTCATGCTGCAGGGCTAAATCCTCCCCAGGGCTCCCTGCAGGCAGAGCTGCTCTCAGGGGTGTAATCATCGCACCAGACAGGCTCTGCTGGAGCACAGGAGGTGGCTGTGCCTCCCTGGGGCAGATGGATTGAATCTCTATCTCCTGGGTGCTGGGAAAGGGCTTGGCAGCGGGGCTGGGAGGGGCACGGAGGGTCCCTGGAGCTTCCCGGGCACAGGAGGCAGTGCCAGCCCTGAGCAGAGCCCAGAGAGGGCTGGGGTCTCCTCCCGGGGACATTCCAGAGTCACAGGAGCTCAATGGGCACAGCTCAGTGGGCCCACAATTCTTTATGGAACCACAGAATCCCAGCCTGGGTTGGGATGCAGGGACCCCAAACCCCCCAGTGCCACCCCAGCCATGGCAGGGACACCTCCCACTGTGCCAGGGTGCCCCAGTGTCCAGCCTGGCCTTGGGCACTGCCAGGGATCCAGGGGCAGCCACAGCTGCTCTGGGCACCTGTGCCAGGGCTGCCCACCCTGCCAGGGAACAATTCCCAATTCCCAATATCCCACCCAGCCCTGCCAGGGAACAATTCCCAGTTCCCAATCTCCCACCCAAATCTCCCCTCCTTCAGCTCCTACATCATTTCCAGCGCCCTTTCCTGGTAAATTCCAGCTGTTCCTCCCCTGTGCCTCACTGGTGAGGAGGAAAGGGCTCCGTGTGACCCCGGTGTCCCCTCAGTGGCAGCAGGGGCAGGCAGGGCTGGGTTTGGGAGCAGCTGGAGCCTTCCAGCCCCAGCAATAATTCCTTTAAAGTCCAGCTCTCCCTCCAAGCCAGGAGAGCCGGAACCAGATGGAAGCTGACGAGGTAAACATGGAAATAAAAAGCTCAGAAATGGCTTTAATGTTTACTTTGAAGCAAAGTTATTTTAATGAATTCCAATTAACGTTAAAAAAAAAAAAAAACACTTTTACTGGATGGTCCCTATGGTTAACAAGGGATGCAGATGTTTTCTGCACTAATTGTTCTAATCTAAGTGTTTCCTTGCTTTGCATTCTGAGTGCACCAGCTCTCATTGCCCCATGGTATTTAAACAGGAGAAAGTGATTCCACAATGCTTTATTTCCCCAAAAAGCAGAAAAAAATCCTGCTGTACTTTGCATTTCAACGTTATCTGGCAAATTTGATGACCTTCTAATTAAAAAAAATAAAAAGGAGCTGGTATTTCAAAGCTCTTTTGCAACACAGTAACCAAGATATTCCAATTTAGAATTTTGGAATTTTGTTTACTACCAAAATATTTATTTCACCAAACTCTTGTCCTGTACCCCAAAACATCCTCACTGGAATCTCCTGTTCTGTGAGGTCATCAAAGAGATTTGATGCAGAGAAAAAGTGAACCAGAGGCCTGAGTCTTTAGTTGTTTAAAGAGGCATTGTAGATGATAAAGAATTGTGTTGGAATGGATCTCACAGCCCATCCATGGCAGGGACACCTCCCACCAACCCAGGTGCTCCAAACCCTGTCCAGCCTGGCCCAAGGCAATGCCAGGGACCCAGCTTCCCTGGGGGTTCCATCCCAGCCCCTCCCAGGGAACAATTCCTGCCCCAAATCCCCCCTAAATCTGCTCTCGGTTTGGTGTGGCACTGCAGTTCACACTGACAGCAGGGAACGTGCACGGGGTGAATGAACGTGTGCTCCTGCTCTTCCCGCTTAAACACACCCCCAGCGCACGAATGGCTGCCATGACTCTGGGGAAAGCCAAACCCAGCTCAGACCTCGCCTTCTACAGAGCTCCACAGGCCGGGTGGGACGGGGCTGGGGCAGCCTGGGCCCTGCCAGGGGCTGGAGGCGCCTTGGCAGGCAGGCAGGCTGGGATTCCAAAGGCTCTTCCCTGGGATTCCGTGGGTTATTCCCTGTTATTCCATGGGTTCTGTCGTTCCACGGGTTTTCTGTGATTCTCTGAATTCCCTGTGATTCCACGGGTTCCTGTGCTTCCAGGAGTTCCTGAGATTCCATGAATTACCTGAGATTCCATAGGTTCTTCCCTGTGATCCCATGGGTTCCTGTGATTCCATGAGTTCCGTGGGATTCTGTGGGTTCTTCCCCGTGATTCCATGAATTCCTGTGACTCCATGGGCTCTTCCCTGTGATTCCACAGGTTCTTCCCTGTGATTCCATGGATTCCCTGTGATTCCACAGGTTCTTCCCCGTGATTCCAGGAGTTCCTGTGATTCCATGAATTTCCTCTGATTCCACAGGTTCTTCCCCATGATTCCAGAAATTCCTGTGACTCCATGGGCTCTTCCCTGCGATTCCACAGGTTCTCCCCTGTGATTCCAGGAGTTCCTGCGATTTCATGTGGATTTCCTGCGATTCCACAGGTTCTCCCCTGTGATTCCATGGGTTCCCTGAGATTCCATGAATTCCTGTGATTCCATTAATTCCCTGTGATTCCACAGGTTCTTCCCTGTGATTCCACAGGTTCTTCCCTGTGAATCCAGGAGTTCCTGAGATTCCATGAATTTCCTCTGATTCCACAGGTTCTTCCCTGTGATTCCACAGGCTCTTCACTGTGAATCCAGGAGTTACTGAGATTCCACGGGTTCTTCCCCGAGATTCCACAGATTCCCTGATATTCCACAGGTTCTTCCCCGAGATTCCGAGTGGATTCCCCGTGATTCCAGGAGCTGCAGGCCGGCTGCCAAGCGCGGAGCTGCAGCCACCAGGAGCACTCTCAGAGGTGCAGCTCATTAACAGCGAGCAGCTGCTGGCTCATTGGCAATTAACGGCGGCGATAATGAGCACACCGCTGCGGGGAGAGGGGCTGGGGCTGCTGGGGCACCGGGCAGGACCCGGGGCTCGGACCTTGGGGTGACATCCAGGGCAGGACTCGGTGTCACATCCAGGGCAGGATCCGGGTGTCACATCCCAGCCGGGCAGCGAGGGCAGAGCCAGGGAAATGTCCCTCCGCTCTCTGACCCCTGCACATCTGGGAATTCATGCAGCAGAGAAAACACTGCTGGCAGGGTTTCAAATATGGAACCTCCCAGATAGATATTTTTGTATATATTCATATATATGATGCTGTTCATGCGTGAGGCAACCTGACTCTGCTGCTGCTGCTGCTGCATCAAGATTTTGCCCTGGAGAATATTTAAAAAAAACCCCAAACCCTCCTGAAATGAAACTCACTTCATTTGTTTTCCACTTCTGAAAATATAGGAGAAGAGTTTACAGATCCTTAACCATTTTGCTGCCTTTTAAGAATTCAGAAGGAAACAACAGATCTGCAGCGAGGGTGTTCATTGTATTCCAAAGCCAGCAAACAGAAAAACCAAGCAAAGCATTTGCTGGAGGAAATGTGTTTTTATACAAATTACCATGTCTATACAAATTACAGCTTCTCTCCAAAACACAGTTTTAATTCAAATTACAAATATTTTGCAGAGATTAACGGTGGTGGTGCTGCTGAATGAAGGGAGGGCAGGAAATGAGAGCAGCAGCCTGGGGTGAAGGAGAAAATGCGTGTACACAGGGTGGGATGGGCAAGGCAGGAGATGGAGCAGTGGGACAGGAGCCTGGGAGGGCTGTGCAGGCTTGGGGGCTGCAGGGCTAATTCTGGCACCAGGTTTAAATGTCCCAGCCCTGCAGAAGGATCCTGATGAGGCCAGGACCCCATGGAGCATCCCCAGTGCTGGGACCCCCCGAGCTGCTCTGAATCCAGGCTCAGAGATGTGGGGGCTGCTGCAATCGCAGGAAGCAGCAAACAGCTGAGAAACCTCGAAATTAAAGATATAAAGGGACCAAACGCAGCACACACAGGCATGGCCTGGTATCACACTGTGCCCTGGAGCAGCACGGTGACCAGTGCCCCCAGTGTCACTGTGTCACCAGTGTCACCATGTCACTGTGTCACCTGTGTCACCAGTGTCACTGTGTCACCAGTGTCACTGTGTCACCATGTCACTGTGTCACCTGTGTCACCATGCCACCAGTGCCACCAGTGTCACTGTGTCACCTGTGTCACCAGTGTCACTGTGTCACCAGTGTCACTGTGTCACCATGTCACTGTGTCACCTGTGTCACCATGCCACCAGTGCCACCAGTGTCACTGTGTCACCTGTGTCACCATGTCACCTGTGTCACCATGCCACCAGTGTCACTGTGCCACCAGTGTCACCATGTCACTGTGTCACCTGTGTCACCAGTGTCACCTGTGTCACCATGCCACCAGTGCCACCAGTGTCACCATGTCACCGGTGCCACCAGTGTCACCAGTGTCACTAATGTCACCTGTGTCACCAGTGACATTTAGTGACTATCAGAAAATGGTCTGGGAGGAAACGAGTGCAAAGGACCAAAACATGCCAAAACTGACCCCACAGATGCTGCAAAAGCAGGGGGGAAAATCAAGGAGCAAGACACAGCTTTGAGGGGAAGATATGACTGACATGGCACGGATACTTAAAAAGAAATGAATCTTGGCCAAAGTGAGAGCCATCCAAAGGCATGGGGTGCCGTGAAGGGGCATCTCTGCTATGTGCTGAAGGAAAGCCTTCCTCACACTCAGGGCTCTGGGGTTTTGGCCACTCCTGGCTGCTTCTTGCTTTTCCTAGTGGGTGCAAGCCTCCCATCAGCTCATTAGCATCAGCTCCAGCCACATCTCTTATGCAAATGCCGGATCAGTTTATGAACTGCTCCTTGTTTTCAGTTTCAGGTGGGATAGTTATAAATACCCAGACTAAAATAGGCTTATTACAAAAGCTCATTAAGAGATTCAAAGGTGAGTTGATTTCTCCTGTATTAACATACATTAACTTGTCTGGTTTCCAGGGTCCCCAGGGAATAATGTTATGGCTGGGCTGAGACTGGGGGTCACAAGTGATGGTGCTGGTGGAAAAAACCCAATTTTTTTCCACATTGTTAATATGCTAAGAAATTAGAGGCTAACTTGAGCATGCAGTAGGTTTTTATTTTTGTTTTCTGTAGCTCTGTGCCTTCTCCTGACTCTCCAAACCCCTCTGGTTTTGGGAGAGGGGTGAGGTGAGGAGGGTCCTTTCTCAAGTTGGGTGTTTAAGCTTAATGGAAAAAAAAAGTTCCAAATGAAAATGGTCTTTGTAGTGCTTCACTTTTTGCTCTTGAGGTTGTTCATTAATTCTTATCTATAAAATTTTCTTTCTGCCCAGCCCAGATCTGCTCAGCAGGGCAGCCACAGGCACTCTGTGTTGTTCTTTTGTACTACAAACTATTTATAACATATTTACACTTAATTCCCAATACCCATCACCTGTGTTAGACAGTGCACTTCTACTCTAAACCAATCCCAAAGTGCCAACATCACTGCAGGAAATGGAGGTAGAGAAGAAGAAGAAGAAAGGCTGGACATGCCCAAGTCCCTCCATCTTGTCCCCATAACTCCCATACCAAAAATCCCAAAATCTACATTTTCACCCTGTGATCATTTTGTCATTACACCGTTCAAAGCTGTGTGACTTTCAGGCCCCGGCCACAGCTCCAGAGTGAGGGCTCTGTGCTCCTGCAAGCAGAGAAGGGAGCACACATTTCTGCCAGCTGCCCAATGAATATTAATCTGCTCCGAATAAACCGGCTCATAAATAATTCCAGCTTCACAAAGCCAGGGAGTTTAAGATACTGCAAAGTTAAATGAACCATTAGTGATGTGTCTCTCAGAGGTTCCACCGGTGATTGGATGTTGTTTCAGAGTTTTCCATCATGTACTTTTATTCATTTATGAACATGTGACAAAGAGCCCTTAGCTTTTGTTCCTAATCTGTCTTTTCATTGTTTCTGTTGAGAGGTGAGATGGATTTATTTGGATTACAGTGGTCGTGGCCCGTTTCTAAGAATGAAAAGGCTGCAGTGCTACCAGGCAGTGAGGAACACAGAGCAGGAGGTGGCAAAGCAGCTCCATGAAATGGGGGCTAAGGATGTCAGAGCTGAGAGTTTTGGATCTGAAATTCCCTGCCTTGGCCAGGACAGGACCTGCAGCCATCCTGAGTCCCCCACGTGATAAACCAAGGATGCCATTCCCTATTTGGTGTGAGAAATCCTTTCCTGATGAGAATTCCTGGGCGGACCTGCCCTTTCTGCAGTGTGGGAGATCTCACCCAGGGGAGGAAGCTCTGTTGGCGTGATTTTGTTAATACCAAAAAATTGGCCAAGTTTAATCAAACTCAGCTTACATAAGTAAAAAATGAAGTAATGGCTAGAATGGTTTGTGTTAAGAGGGACCTTCAGGACCACCTCGTGCCATGGCAGGGACTCCTCCCTCCGTCCCCTGCAAACCCCAATGTCCAGCCTTGGGCAGTGCCAGGACTCCAGCCCTGCCCTGGGCAGCTGTGCCAGGCCTGGACTGCCCTTTGCATGAGGAACCTTTCCCTGTTCTCACCATGCACCCCTTGTTCTCTTATTCTGAAATAGAACACATTGTTTAGGTGAGCGTCGGGTGGGCGAGATGAAGATTTGCCTTTGAAATCACACAAATAGTCAAACCACATGAGCTTAATTATCAATCACTGAAACTGCAGAGAAAAATTTGTGGAACTGCCTCCTCCAAAATAAAAGGCCTAATAAACTGTGGAAGAAGCAATTTTAGGGGAAATGTTTATCGCAGTGAGATGATTTATTCCCTGGGAACCACTCTCAGCTTGACTTTTCCGAATCTCTCAGTACTGAACAATAAATTGCTACTTCCAGCCACGAGAAATTTGGAAGTAGACAAAGTCACAGCGACAGTGGCCAACTTTAATCTGCCATTTGGAGCTAATTAAAAGCTCCCCTGTTTGTGGGTGTGGGTTGGGAAGCTGCTGGCATGTCTGGTGGTAGGAATGCCTCCAGGAGCGCTGGGATCTCCCCTCTGCTGTGTGGGGAAGGAAAGGCTCTGGGTTGTGTTTGCAGGTGTGATCCTGGCATGGGGAGAGTGAGCAGGAGCAGGGAGGTGCAGGATGCCAGAGCTGCAGGATGCCAGAGCCTGGCTCTGCTGCTCTCACACCTGCAGATGCTGTGAGGGTTCATCCAACAATCCAGCTGAAACCCTGCCCTGGTGGAGGCAGCTGCACGGTGGCCATCAATCCATTTCCTCCGGGAAACCAGGTGAGACACGGAGCTCTGGGCTCCCGAACTGAGAGTGCTTAAGGAATGCAGCTATTTATAAAATATGCAAGCTGTACCGAGGGAGATAAGCCTTGCTTATGAATAACATTAGCCTAAAGTGCTCAGCTGAGCTCTCATCCCTTCCCTGCCACTGCTCTCGCTGCAGATTGGGGGGGAGATAAGGGACATTTGTGAGCCATGGGGAAGGGCTGCTGTAAGTTATTCCAACATTCCAGCTTGGCTTTTCTCTTCCCACTTTGTGTTAATTTGGATCTGGCTCTTCCATCACTCCTGGTGAGGTGTCCAGCCCTTGGTGCCACCTGGGGGTGCCACGTGTCCAGGGGGCAGCTGGGAGTGACCCCTGGGGAACCTGGGCAGTCCCTCTTTCCAGAACATTGGAATTTATCCCCATTATTCCTCCCTGGCAGGGTGGGCAGCCCTGGCACAGGTGCCCAGAGCAGCTGTGGCTGCCCCTGCATCCCTGGCAGTGCCCAAGGCCAGGCTGGACACTGGGGCTGGGAGCACCTGGGACAGTGGGAGGTGTCCCTGCCATGGCAGGGCTGGCACTGGGGGGATTTGGGGTCCCTCCCACCCAAAGCATTCCAAGACTGAGCTTGGATGGTGCTGGTGCTGGGCCTGGGGAAAGAACAGGTCACAGTTCCATAACCTCTGCCCAAAGCCCAGCCCTGGCATCTGCCCTGCCCTGGCTGTCTGTCCATCCTCCCTGCAGCCATGGGAACGTGGGGCAGCAGCAGCAGCAAAGACGGAGCAGGTTTGTTCCAAAGATGGAGGTGATTTTTCAGCTTTGTTCTCTCACAGAGAATTAATTAGGCCATTATCAGGGCTCAGCAGCAGCAGGTTGCCATGTGGCTCTGGGGTGTGTGGGTGGAGTCCTGGAGGTTTTCTGCGTCCTTTAATTACCAGCCACGAGTGAGGCAGAGCTGGGGGAGCTGTGAGCCCGTGGAGGGAAGCATCAGCTCTGTCTGCACGGGGGGCTGAGGGAATGTCTCAGTGCCCGCAGCCAAACTGCTCCAAACAGGCCTGGGAGAAACAAACCCAGAAAGAACAATTCCAGGGCTCTGAATCATCCTGGCAGAGGCACGGGGGATATGTACATTCTGCTTCAGTTTAACAATCCTATCCAATCTGCCTTCCACACAGGGGGTTCAGGGGGCCTTCAGCATTGCCAATATTTCCTCTCCACTCAAAGCAAACTTTTATGTCTTCCCTCCTGGAAAAAAACCCCAAACCCTTCCTGTTTTCACTTGGCTCATCTGATTTATTATACAGATTTTAAAGGTGTATTGCTTAAAACCAGACACCACTCAGCCACACGCAAGGTGGGTGTCATTCCTCAACTGTCCCTGGCAAAGGAAAACCCTTTAATCCCTGTTTCCATGGGAGGATGCTGCAGCCACCACCCAGGGCACACTGGGACACTCCTCAGCACTTGGGAGCGAGGTCTGGGACAGGGTGAGAAATGAAGGGTCTGGTCCATAACCTAAATTTATATTTATTTATTTATTTATTTATTTATTTATTTATTTATTTATTTATTTCT